>NW_006913059.1:128637-369604 GCF_000271625.1 Coniophora puteana RWD-64-598 SS2 | reverse complement strand
GAAGAGAGGTGAGGGGGACGTGAGGCTTGCAGCGAGATTGCTGCAAGGCCGACCGCCGCTGTAAAGAAATAGAAAATCAGTAACAAACGAAAGGATGCAACATACATAGTCCGAGGGAAACATACCTTTGCATGGAGATAGGAAAGCGATAGGGAGCAGTTGGGAGCAGTGAACGACATGATGCGTCGCCGAGGTTGCCGAAATTAAAGGTGTTTAGCTTTCGAGCCGCCCTCGCGGAATCGTGCGTATCTTACTGAATAGCCAGGAACATGGGACACGGCCCGGATTTGTCCCGGCCCGGGAACCTTGTCCCACCATTACCGACCATCGGGAACTAAATTGCGGGACATACCGTTTAGGAAGGCGGGTTTAAACTCAGGTCTCTCACGCCACCGGGAACTTATGGTCGATTTGCTACAGTATAGTGCGGACAACGACACAGAACACGCACCTGACGAGGAATGGAATTGGACCCCTGATGATTTATGATATGTTTGTCTATCAAATTTACTACTAATAAGTCCCATGTCCTCAGGTAGGTTCCTCAAGTCTTCGCATCCACCTATAGGAACTCGAGTATTTGCTGAAAATGTGCGATGTCGAAGTCTGGCGCACCGGATCGACCGACGGCTGGCACGCTGCATCACTCGTGCTGCTCAATTTCGGCTGTATCACTGTGATTGCGTCTTTCATGTGGTCATAGCAGAGTTTCAATGAGCTGAAGAACACCATCATCCTAGTCTATCTATTTTGTTGTGACACCAGCTACCACGTCAAACATGATGCCTGCACTTACTTTGGATTCCTTGGAACGCACTCAACAGGCGCACAGTTGACAAGAATGCGACCACGCGACTTTGTCAAAAAGGTTACATTAAAGTTGGTGTCAAATGGATGATCGAAATTATGTACGATTCATTCTCGAGTTTGATAGTACGAGGGATGGGTATATGAGCCTCCGGTCTAGCCTACTAACCAAAGCGAAGGATATCATCAATTTCCATGGCAGATTCATATCTGCATGTGTAGAACTTGTTTGGTGCTCATGGGCGCTCATGTTACACCCAAACACACTCTCTTTATCTCGGGTGGCGGTAATGCAGGAATTGTGAGGAGAACGTGCAAATCGACATGGTCAACGTCAAACTTACAAATTCCGCTCCGTCGAGTCCAAGTAGAGTCTGTTCCGCATATAAAATATAGCAGTAGGTGTTACAAAACATGTTAATAGTTCGAGTTCAGGTAACGCTGCGATCGCGTCCCCCATCCATGGCTTTGGTCAAATCGGGTTTTTTTTGGAACAGTCTGATAACAAGTTCTTCGCTTTATTTTCTGGCTATGGCACCCGCTCCTACTAGTTATGTCACTCTCCCTACGGGCCTCGGCCTTCTATAAACACCCTGAGCTCGTCATTCTTTGATTTGAGGTCCTCCGCAAGTCGGACGGCCGTCCCCTTGGTCGACAAGAGCACCCTTCCAACCTCCTGCCTATGTCTGTCTTTGGTGATATCTTTCTCCATTTGAGCCTCGTCCGTGACCCGAGCGAGGTGCGCATTCTCCACTTGGAGTCTGGTCACTTCAACGCTGTGGCTCACGAACTGCTGAGCGAGCTCCTCGGACATGCGTTCGTTCTCCCGAGAGAGACGAGCTACTTGCTCTTCGAGCATAAGATGTTGCTGGTGTTGCTGGTGCTCGTTTGATCCTGTGGCCTCGATACGTCTTCCCGCTGGCTGCGCGAGAGACACATCCCTGCCTTCCAGAGCGTTCCCGGGCCCTTGCTCTAGAAGGGCAATCCGCTGCTCCAAGTAAGCATTCTTCTGTGTCAGCGATTTGATGCGTGACTCGTATAGTTCCCGGTTATGGTGCACAAGTTGCTCGATGTCGTGAAGTTCGGCTTTGGTTACGAAGTTCGCGCAGAGCTCATCAAGTTTTTGAAAAAGTTGCTGAAACGGCGATGAAGGTCAGGTAGCGGTGCCGTCCAGCAAAGTGGTTGTGCGTACTTGCAACTTGTGAAACAACTCCATCATTTCCATCAACACCTCAGGCTCTTCAATTTGACGAGGAGAGAGCAAATCGACGCGTTTCTGGATCGGCATGTTGTTGCAGGGCGTGCTTACTAGGGCAGAGAATGAGACCCGGAGGTGTTGAGGTGGGCGAGCTGGTGGGAGCGCGTGCGAACCCTCCTTTCCGTTTCTAGTGATAACTGCTAGCGAGAAACTTTACGGCAGAAACGCAGCACTGAAACTTGGCGGGTCTTTTGCGCGCCACACGGGCTGATGGCCAGCGCGCTGCCAACCATGTAAGTACGTAAAACAAGATTTAACATAGGCGAAAGCGAGTCTCAAACGGGAATGAAGTAACGATGCACCTATCACCGGGCTGGTCTTATGTTTGCAACAGCATAGCGCGCAGTTATCTCAGGTCGACGCCCAGTACACAGCGTTCAGCTCGAACGCTTGATCACAGTGACAATGAGAGCGCGTTCGGTATAAATGAGCGCTTGATGATCAAGCGCTCGCGTTACCTCCGAACACAGCCTCTTTATCTTGGCTTTTTGGCAATGCAAGCAGTCACTAGGCAGAAATGCTAGGAGCTATGTTTCTTTCTGACTGGAATCTCTTATCACAGAAATAACATGGCGTGGTTTTCTGATGATGTTGGATGGTAGGACTGACGTCATGAGCCTTAGCATGGTCGGAGTTTACATTACCGTGCTATTATTCCCACGGGGCTTTTGCCCTTGGACTCTGGATTTGTTTTCTTGGCTTGACTTGATCTTCGCGCGAGGTGGAGTATATGCGCATCGACCATCGCCAATTTTCTCGCCAAAGGATGTCGCTTGGGAACGCGAGGGTGGGTTGTTCAAATGTCAGTGCAGGGCGGGCAATACGCGCCGCAGCCACGAACACAGCACAGCACTGCAGATAGCGCGAAGAAGACTGGCACCGGCCTCTCGATCCCCTTTGTGAGTAACATGTTCGCCGCCATCCCTCCAACCTGTGCTCTCGGCTGGCCCGGCGCCACGCCTCCTACCACCTATAGGAGTCCGCTCGGGCGTTTCTTGCAGCCTCTCTTTCTCTTTCTCCTTCCTTACATCTCCCCACCCTTGCCTTCGTTGCCTACCCTAGGCCCCGTTTGCAACATTCACGCCTTCATTCTCATTATTCCGTTCATAGATCACTGCCATGGCCTCGACAGTAGTATCTTGGCCATCTATCACCATTGCTCCGACTTCGGCTACAACTCCGACCCCGTCATCGACCACAAATGATATCTCATCATCATCATCCGGTGGTCTCTCTCAAGGTGCACTTATTGGCATCGTCGTCGCTTCTGTTGTTGTCGGCGTCGCTACCATTACCACCATCGTCGTCGTTGTCATGCGTCGGAGGCGTCGCAAATCAGGCGGGGATCGTGGTGACTTCACAAAGCTCAGCAGGGGGCACCGCCGCTTGTCTTCGGGCAACGAGCAGCCATTACAAGACCGGCAACGGAGTAGAACAGGGGAGAGGGAGGGAGAGAGCCCAAGGTCGAGGTCGAGGTCGAGATTGGTGTCGATGAACTCGCCTCCAGCTCGGTATGCACGGCACAGTACGAGACCATCCACTTCGCATGAGCCTCTCCTCGACGGTGAGAGCCAGTGGACCCGCGGCGCAACTCTTGATCGCGACGCCAGCTTTCACTCCAGAGATGCTTCAGATCCAGTGGCGCTCGAAGGTGGAGTATATGCGCCCGTTTCATCGCCCCATGCGCAGCAGAAGCACGCTAGCCTGCCGCCAGGCGCCGGGACAAACCCGTCACCGCCGAACCTGCCACGTTTGCACCTGGGTGGAGATGGGTTCGGGGACGGTAGGGAGGAGTACGATCCGTATGCGCGGATCAAGGGTGCGGGCACAGAGCCCACCTCCCATTCAAGGCGCGGGTCGTCTGGCTCGACGACACCAACACAGCCGTTTGTGTCGCGCACGCTGGCGGCGTCGCCGCTCTCGCGAACACCCCAACTGCAGGCTCCGTCTGAGGTTAACTCAAACTCGAAGGCTCGTCGGGTCTACTCTCCTTATACAGTGCATATTGATGATGACCTTTGGTGCATCTACAGCGCCCACCCGTGTCCTACGAATTCCTCAGCCACCCACCCACTCAAAATCAAACACACACCCATGGGCGCAGCCTCTCAGCCACACCGTCCCCTCAAACGCCATCCTCAAACCATACCTCCGCTATCTCCCAGCTCATCCGCGCCCGTGCAGCGGCCGGCGGCCCCGCACGCGCGCCGTCGAACGCAACGACGCTGCACACGCACTCGCCCTCAGCATCCACGAACGTCACAGTCGCGAGCGAAGCCGAGTTCGCGCGGCTCCTCGCCGACGCGGAGCGCCGCGCGATGTGGGACGAGCAGCAAGCGCTGGCGAGGGAGCAGGAGGCGCTCCGGATGGCTGATGCGAGTCCAGCGAGTGTGTGGTCCCAGCCGAGCTATACTAGCCGGGCGGGATCGTTGGCAGGAACGGCCAAGGGCGGGTCGCTTGACGAGCTGATGTATGCGGATTTGCACGGCGGTGGTGGTTCCTATAGTCCGGTGCCGACGCCGCCGCTTCCGACGTCGGCTTCGCCCGCGCCCACTCTGATGTCTGCGTCCCCTGCACCTCCTGCTTCTGCGAATGCTGGTGCTGTGGGCGAAGACGGGACTCTTGTTGGTGCTGGGGCACAGCCATATCCGCAGTCACAGACTATCACGGGAGCTGCAAGAGCCAAGTCATCCAGAAGACGTCCGGCTCGCCCTGCGGACATGCTTCCGACTGTTCCTGAAAGCCCGATGGTGACGAACGGGAGCTTCGCGTCGGTATCCGGGCTTGCGTCCGGGTTCGGGTCCACTCCTGGATCTGGCAGTGCGATACCCACGCCGGCACAAAACGAGGCTCGCCCACAGTCAGTGGTGTACACACTGGCAGGGAGCGAATATCACCCCTCGACGAGCTCGATGTCTGCTGCGCTGTCTCACGCTACGCCCCGCGCGTCCTATGTCTCCGCATCCACCGTAGGGCTGTCATCACCCCCTCTTCCACCTTTGCCTCCTCTCTCGGTAGAGGCGCACGGAAGAGAAGGCAGCAACGAGCCCATGCCCTTGCTCACCTCCACGAATTTCGGCGCGCGGCAGCGCCCGGTGAATGACCAGTCCATGTCCTCGCGCGCGAGCCTCGCGAGTCTCGCGACGACGACGGACGGGTCGGTGCTCGCGAGCTCGAGCTCGTTCTCGGCGTCGACGGAGCGGTATCCGTCGCTCGCGGCGCGGTCGAGCGGGCCGTCGCATAAGAACGGGTCGAGTATCAGCTCCAACTCCAACTCGAACTCCAACTCCAACTCGGGCTCGGGCTCGGGGAGCAACTCGGGGAGTGCATCGAGCAGCGCGCAGTCGCATCCGGACGTGCCGCCGCTGCCGGGGCTGCCGAGCACGATGATACCGGGTGCGCGCGTGGGTGCGGGGGCGGGGGCGAGAGGGCGCGGGCCGACGAGGGATTGGAGGAATACGCCGGCGGGGCTTGGGGCGCTGGAGAGGCTGCATATTTCGCAGCTGCAGATCCCGGGCTCTGGTTCTGGTTCTGGTTCTGGCTCTGGCTCAGGGGTGGGGGTGGGGGTGGGGAACGGGCCGTTGCATAATCCGCATTCGCCTGGTGGAGCTGGGGGGAGCGCGGCCACGGTCGCGCCCGCTGGTTCTGGGTTTGGTCATGGGCCGTCGGCGCTGAGGAACCCGCATTCGCCTTGGGAGACGGCGAACCCTGCGGGGGCGGCGGAGATGCATAATCCGCATTCGCCGCAGAAGGTGCCGGCGGGGCAGGAGCAAGGCAAGAAGGCGCACCTGCGGCATGAGAAGGGCGCGTCGATCCCCGAGATTCACCGCGTCGTCAGTGGGGACGTGCCGAGCTCGGGGATTGCGAGTATTGATATCGCGTTCTGATGTTTGATAATAAGGGTGCTGGCTGGACTGTTGCTGGATTTGGAGGTGGGGAGGTGGGGAGGATGTTTACACTTATATTTACACGTATCTTTATTCCCCTTCTTTGGACCTTTCCGCGCTATGTTTTTCTCTTTTCTGTTTGATCATGCCTTTCGCGGATCACATCTTTCCATACCGCACTACCCTGCTTATGCATCACATATTGGAGTCTCGCGTTGGAACTCTCGATATGCATATCAACATCACATCTCTCGTCCTGCTTCTACAATATCGCCAACTATCCCCTTGCACTGATACCTCACTCAGCGCTTATTCTGGACGCTTCTCAGCATTATTGCATTTAATTCCAATCCATAGTTTTGTGATCTTTCCATTCGCACTTTTACGCTTTGCATTTGCGTCAACTTGTTGACAGTGTGACGGTGAACGCAATGTAAAACATCTGTTTCTTCGCGAACTAGCATGCTCTGCTGATCATGGACCATTGGCTGGAAGCGCGCCTATGTGGGGAAACTTATGCGAGTTGCAGATGAACCAGAGCTGCAATCAGATATTCCACCACAGGTGTAAGTCGGCAGGACTAGAGCTCAGTTCACTAAAGAAACATATCGTTACCCTGCAACGTAACTCTGGTATGGTGAGACGGATAGTCCGACAGCTGGATTCCAACGGAAAAGGGAAGAGGCGAGACAAGCATCAACGAACAGGTCCAGGTCAAAAGGTAATTGTCATGCGTTACACTTCTACACAGTACATCCACATGGGGTCAGAATAACCTGCCGTACCAATCACTCGTCAGCTAGCGACAAACACATCGTAGCTCAGACAGAAAACGCACCATCGTTCGCTCACGATCAGATATACCCCTTAGAAGCCCAATAACCGACCCATGCCTCCGCATCCTCCCTACCCAGCGGCTCGACACCTCTGAGCGCCTCGCTGACGCTCTGGAACTTCTCCGTCGAAAGCGTGGCAGATCCGCCCGCTTCGCCGACGCCCGAGTCGGCACGGACGCCGTCGTTGCTCGCAGCACGGAGATCTTCGTCGGCCTTGGCGAGTGCGGCGAAGTATCCTTGGAGCTTGATCGCAGGCTACATTTCACAAACAAGAAAAACAATCAGATCACACGCAGAATGAAGCTCAAGACCTGCGACGCACGATCGCATCAAGATCCCCCGTGCCCTCACACGCAGCGGCTCTCCGCGCCAGGAGCGCATGCCACTCGCTGAAAGGCACGAACGGCAGCTGCAGCTCGGGCACGCTCCGCTTGGCCTTGGTCGCGAGCGCGGTGCGCATGTGCCCGAAGACGGTCTGCCACGGCGCCGGGCGCGGGTGCACGAGGTTGAGCGCGGGGTGCGCGACGGGCGCGAAGGCGGCGTCGATCAGGGCGGCTGCGACGGTGCGTGTTGGGAGCCACGAGACGACCTGTGTTGGAGCAGGAGATCAATATGTTGGTATTCGTCGTGACAGGTGTTAGAAATGGAGCATGGTTGGCGGGACGTACACCAAGCGCATCGGGCAGCGCACCGAGTGCGATCCCCGACTTGATTAATATGGGTACCCAGTCGGACGTTGCCCATGCGCCGTTGGGCCCGCCCGCAATCTGGCCGATGCGGACCGAAGTCGTAGTGAGACCGCTCTTGCTCAGTACCTGCGCGAACGGTGAAAGTCCCAGTGTAGTATAATAATCGTAAAATAAAAGCAATGAAAGCTTACCCGCTCAGCAACATATTTGCTCTCCCCATACCCGTTCCCCACCGCCGTCGCAGCATCAAGGAGCACCTCCTCCGGATACGCGCCCTTGGATTTATCCCAGGACTTGGTCGACCCGATCGAGGACGTGAACAGCACGCGGGCTGGAGCCGAGGATGAAGACGAGGAAGACGCGGCGAGCGCGAGGTCGACGAGGTTCCGCGTGCCGCGGACGTGCGGCTCGAAAGACGATAAGGCGAGGTTGAAGTCAAGTCTCCAGGCCGCGTGGATGATATGCGTCACCGAATTCCGGAGCTATTCCGAGTGAGTACAGGACGGGACGAGGCACCAGCGCTCGACTCACCTCGTCATACACGCTCTCGCCCAAACCCAGCTTCTCTTCCGCCAACACACCCTCCACGAACTTGAGTTTCTCCGACGCGAGCAGCGCAGCAGCGAGGTCCTTGTCCAAGAACGCCGCCGTCTGGCGCTCCAGACTCGTCTTCCCCGCCCCAGCGGAGGCAGCCGGCCGATTGAACGCGTACACGCGCTCGACGCGCTCATCCACGAGTAGATGCGCGAGGAGATGCGAGCCCAGCCCGCCCGTCGAACCCGTGAGCAGAACCGTTGCCTTATTCTGCCCGCTGAGCGGTATCACGTCGCGGGCAGCGCCAGCAGCCGGGCCGGTTAGGTCCTGGGTGTATTTCTCGATCATCGCTTCGATGGCCTTTACACGACGTGTCTTTTCTTCCTCCAGCTCTTTCTCCACAAGGGCGGGTAGATCGCCGCTCGCAGAAGTAACTGCAGCTGAGTTGGGGGCAGCGGAGGCAGCGATGCGCACGACGGCGCCCGCGAGCTGGCGAATCGTTGGGTTCTGGAAGACGATGTTCTGCGGGACACTTTGCGCCGCGCGCGTGCGCACGTTCGCGTCCGTGTCTGTGCGCAGCGCGCCGATGATGCGGTTGCGGAGGTACGTCGCTGTCAAGCTGCGCCCATTTCAGTTTAAGGTCTTTCACGTCAGAAAAGAGCGAAGAGGCGAGGGAGGAGCGGTGAGAAGGGAGAACGAACCTGTCGAATCCCTGTGCGAAGAAGTCGGCGTCGCGGCCGACCGTGCGCGCGCTGACGAGCGCTGCTTGCTTGCCGAGCCAGTCTTCGAGGGTCTCCTGCGTCCATTGGTCTGGCACGCCGATCGCGCTGTGCGTGCTGCGCTCGACTTCTTCGTATCTGGGGGTGTAACAAGTAAGTACGTCGGTCTGAAATCCGCCAGAGGGCCGCTTGGAGAGAAGCTCGACGGAAATAAGGTGAGGGGGAAGGGAAAGAAGATACAAAGATACAAAGGAGAACAGGAAGAGGGAGCGACTTACAGCGCAGCGATCTCGGCCTCGTACGCCTGCAGCGCACGTTTCTTGAGCACGGTTCCCTTCGGTGCGCGCGGGAGCGGCTTTTCCGGGCTCGCGACGAGGATCATCTCCTTGAAGATCCTGCTGAACGCCGGCGCGTTCTTATTCGCCGTCTCAACCGCGTCCCTGGCACAAGCGTAAGCACAACACACAAAACAGAAGCACAACTTCTACGCGTTCCAAAGAAACCACCAAAAAACAGACGCAAGCCGTGTCCGCGCACGTGGGTTCAGAGGAAGGACGAAGAGACAGCACAACGCACGCAGTCCAGAGATGCGCACTCACCAGATCGCATTCCGAAACCCCGCCAACGCCCGCTCATCCCGCACATCGAACGCGTACGCCCCGCGCGGCTCGACGAGCACGCCGACCTGGTGGCGCGCGCGCCCGAACATGACCGCGCCGCCGATGCGCGGGTGCGCGGCGAGGACGTCTTCCATTGGCCCCGGGACGGTTTTTTCGCCGGTTGCGAGGGTGAGGACGTCGTCGACGCGGCCGATGCTGTGTGGTGTGAGTGAGAAGTGGGGAGGGAGGAGACAAGGGGTGGGAGGGGTGGGGCTTACACTTTCCACAGGCCTTTCTTCGTCGGATGTTCTATCCACACGTCCGAGGTGGCGTAGCCGTGCTCCTCGGGGAGATTCTCAACCGCGAGCGTGATCTTCTCGTTCGACTGCCCCCCACCCACGTCAATCCCCTAAACACTCAAAAGCACACCCCGGCAATCTCGACCACGCACCAGAAACACACACTCGAACCCCGCGTCCCGTTCCCCCGACTGGGACTGCGGCACCCAGCGGATGGAGACGTGCGGCGAGAAGCGCATCCAGACCCAGTCGCCGTCCGCGAGGTCCTGCTTGTCCGGGAGCGCGACGGGGCACCCGAACTCGGTCGCGCCGAGCTCGCTTGCGATGGGCACGCCCTGTGCGCTGAGGCTATCGCCTGTTTTCGTGGGGAGGGGGCCGCCGCCGTAGAGCTTGCGGGGTGTTAGTGCCACGATAGGAAGACGGGGAGGGGATGGAGGGGTAACGCACCACGTACTCCATGCGCTTGAGCGCATCCACCGCCTCGCGCGACTCGGCCCACTGCTCGACGAACGCAGGCACGGTGAGCACGACGGTGCTCCTCGTCCGAACGATCGCATCTAAGAGACTATCCGACGTCGGAATGACCGGTGCCTTCCCTGGATCCTGCATACTAGTCGGCGCGAACAGCCCGACAGAGACCATACCGCCGAGCGGCGCGTACACCTGGAACGCGTACCCGAAGCTGTGGAACGCGGGGAGCGCCATCGTGCCCAGCCTCCGCCGCGCTGAGACGGCGGCGTCGGGCTCGCCGGGGTAGAGGCGCGCGCCGGAGTGGGTGTAGAAGCGGCGCTGGGCGAGCCATTGGATCTGGATGCGGAAGGTGTGTGCGATGGGCTTGGGGAAGCCGGTTGAGCCGGAGGAGTGCATGTACATCGCCGGTGTGTCTACGTCCGGGCGGGCGTTTGGGGGTGGGTACGGGCCGGGGTGCTGGGTGAAGGGGTGGGAGGAGGTTTCGTGTCCTAGGTGGGGGAAGAGCTGGGCGAGCGTTGGGATTTCTGTGGTTGTTGCGGGTTGGAGAGATTGGGAGGCGCGTTCGGTGTCGATGGCGTGTAGGAGCTCCGAGTGCGTGTGGGAGAGAGTGAGGATGCGGGTGCAGGATGTTTTCTTCATCATGTCGATGACAGCGGGGGCGGAGTTGCGCGGAGACATGGGGAAGGGCTGGGTGTGGCATGTCAGGGATGCAGAGGAGGGAAACACAGAGATAGACGCACGACGATGCCAGCCTTCATCATTCCAACAACAATCGCTTGATAGAGGAGTGTGTCAACGTTGGCGATAAGTGCAATGACCTCGCCCTCTGGACCCTCTCGCCCTGGGCGCAGGATATGAGCTGCGCGGTGGACTGCACGGCCAAACTCGAGGAAGGAGATATGAGTGACGCCATCGGGGGACTGGTCATCGGGGTATACATAGATTGGCACGGTGGGGTTGTTGTCGATGTGAAAGTCTACGACTTCGTAGAGGAGCAGAGAATGGTCGAGTGGAGGGTAAATGCGCTCTGTGTTGTGGTCAGCCATGTTCCTTCAGATCCGGGGGCGAAAGTCAAAGGTGCGAGATGGAGATGGGTGTAATATAGGCCGAGGATTCTGAAGCGTGGACTCGGCCGCAGCTGTCGGCTTCCAGAAAAGTCATAGGTGACTTGTTAAAGATATACTTAGCAAACGAAGGAAACCTTCAGTCTTATCCGCTGCCCAGATGAAGTCGACTTGGTGAGTGCCTGTGAGTATAAATACACAGTTGCCCCGTGGAGTAAGCGACTGGGCGTTCATGAGACAACAAAACTCACAAGGAGACAAAAGTTGAGATGGATGGTTCATGTCGACGTTTACCGTGTGTTTGTCACGATGATGTGTCGTCCAGGACGTCGACCGGGTGTTGCCGAACATCTTCTTTCCTCTGCTCACCATCGTCCGCTTCATCGCCAACGCCAGTCTTCAGCTTTCTTTCGTCCTGCTGCTCCTATCACTCGCGTCCTTGTCGAGACAGCTCGTTATTGATCCTTTTCAGCATTCTCCTTGTCACGACTCGGCACAGGCGCTTGTCAACCATCGCTGCCTTCATTTCCTGTCGGTCTTCCATCATATCGGTCCGTCATGGCATAAACGCTTCACGAACACCACTCCTGGAGAGCCGGATACCAGCTTGCAGCCACCGTGCTTTCAGGACCTCCAAACGTTGCTGTGCGTGTTTCGCCTTCCCCCCGGCGCACCGCCGCCTCGTGGCATCGTGCTACTTCCTCTTTCGACAGCAGGCACAAGCCAGCCCGTCCTCGTCAGCCTACCCGACGGCTTCATTTCATCTCATTAAACTTTCCCTGTCCTCTCATTACCTGTCACCTTTAAATCTACAACACGGTACTTGACACACTCGATCCACGTCCCCAGCCATCCCTAGGGTCCAGCCACGTCGCCCTCTCCACATATCTGCTTCCCCGCAACCCATCATCGGACCGCTCGAGGCTCGCCAGTAGAACATTACCGATGAGCTACACCAATGGCTCCACATTCTCGGACATGCAAGGCAAAATGCGCGTCGTGCCCAACGGCAACAGCAACGGCTACGGCGACGCCCGCGGCGCACCCACCCCTTCACCAGGCGACTACTCCGACTCCGCCTACGACCCCTATGCAAGCCCATCTCCCCACCCCGTGGTGCCCACGAACGCACCACCTGCGCAGCACGCGAATGGGAACGGGAACCCAACCATGCGCTACTTCGCCAACGCCGCCAAGCAGCGCCCGCGGGACGTCACCTGGATCTCACAGCCCACGTCCGCGCACACCGCTGCGCCCATCACGCCGCACGACCACTGGCCGCCGCCGTCCATGTCCGGCCAGGGCATGCGCTCCATGCAGAGCCTGCTCACGCCCGTTATGGGCACCGGGAACGCCAGGCCGAGCCCTGCGAACGGCACCGGGGATGCCTACACGGATAACGGGCGGGGTACAAGGAGCGGGCGGGGCGAAAGCAGAGGTAGAGGAGAGGCGGGGTCTGGGAGCGGGTATGGGAGCGGGTATGGGTATGGGTATGACGGGAACAGCAATGGCAACGTGCGCTCGGAGCGCGAGAGCGAGGTCGACACCGAGTTCATGACTATCACGGACGCCAATATCCCCTCGGACGCCGCGTACGACAACTGGTACCAGAGCCAGGCGAGCCGCGCGGCGGCCAACAGCGAGAAGCTCGCGTCGGTGACGACGAACAAGGGCGCGGGAACGGGCAACAGGTTCGTCGGCGGGTTCGTAAGGGGGATACGCAAGGTGATGTCCAAGGGCCGCATGAAGGACCGCAGGGGCGCGGCGTACCCCGGCGGCGGCGCAGGCGGGAGCGCGGCGGCGCTCAGGGAGCGGATCAATCTGAACGAGAGCGCGACGACGATTACGCCCTCGCCGATGCAGATGCAGCAGAGCCAGCAGGGGCAGCTCCCGCGCTACAGGATGGACCCGCAGCTCGGCATGGTGCCGTCGCCGATGGCGTCGCACGTCGATATGGATATGGGTACGGATGGAGGCGCGGATGTGCGGGTGGAGATCGAGCCTGCGTCGCCGTACGAGCATGGTCGTGGCCACGAGCACGAGCACGAGAATGGGTATGCGCAGCAGTATCAGTACGCGAACGGCGACGCGGTCTACGGTGCACCCTCGCCTGGTGGCCATCTCTCCGTGCTCGACGGCGGGAGCGGGAGCAGGGGCGACCGTTCGCCCCTGTCTGCCGTGCACGAGGTCGCGTCCGACCCGGACTCGGACGTGGAAGACGACGAGTTCGAAGTCGAAGTCGCAGACGTCGACCCGGACTCGGACGACGCGATCGACCCGGATCTCGACATGCACCTCGACGAGCCGCCCGTCATCCCGCCTGGCCCGGGCCCGCGGCCCCTGCTCCACGTCGACAGCAGCAACAGCAACAGTCACAGCGACAGCCAGGGCCGCGTGCTGAGCACGACCGACCCCTCCCTGCTCGAGTCGCCCGTGCTCGTCGAGCCCCCGCTCGCACCCGACTTCGCGTCCATGCCGCACGACCACCCGCCGCCCTCCGCCGCGCCCTCGAAGACGTTCCACGAGCGCGCAGGCGCGCTCAAGGGGCTCATCGCGAGGGTGAACGCGTATCCGTGGGTCACGCCGTCGACGGTCGCGGCGGACTATTACCCCGCGGAGAGCGCGTACGCGCGCGTGGCGCTGCTGCATGCGCGCGAGCACGGGCATACGGCGCCAGAGGCGATTAAGCCGGCCAAGTCGTGGTATCAGGGCGGCGCGGGAGGGGGAGCGGGAGGGGGAGCGGCGGCGAGTGCGCTGGATTTGTTGGGTACGCCGGGGGGGATGGGGCCGGTGGCGAGGGCGGGGCCGGGGCTGGCGGAGAAGCTGTTTCCGGTTGCGGGGGTGGGTACGTATGGTGCGGGTGCGGGCCCCCGTGCGTTGCCTGTGCCGCCGGGACAGCCGCAGGTGCAGGCGCAGTGGCCGCCGCCGTTTCCGGACCCGCGGGGGATGCCTATGGGGTGGGCGTCTGTTGGGCCGATGGCGGCTGGGTCTACTCCGCATCACCAACATCATCATCATCATCATCGTTCGTCACGGCATCGACACACTCATGATCACGACCGCGATCGTGAACACGAGCACGGGCATGATCCAGACAGGGCACGCTCGCACTCGCCGCAGTCGCAGTCACACTCGTCGCACACGCATTCGTCAACTTCGCATTCACATTCGCACTCGCATCAATCGCACAGCTCGCATTCACGCTCGCACCGCACGCACCGATCCCACCGCTCGCATTCGCAGTCGCGCTCGACCTCGCCCACCGGCACCGGCACCGGCACCACCACCACCACGCACACCCGCACGGGCACAGGCACAGGCACAGGCACGGGGACGGGGACGGGGACGAACACGCGCCCGACGACAGGCGCATACGACGTCGACGAGCACGGGTACCCGCGTCCGCCGGCGGGCTACGCGCGCGCGTACGTCGGGCAGCCGCTGTTCGTGTACCCCACGGGGCTGCCGCCTGGGTTTCAGCCGACGCAGCCGCCGCCGCCGCCTGCGGGTGGGCCTGTTCCTGCGTTGGGGCCGGGTGGTGCGCAGGTTCAGGCTCCGGGGCAGTATGAGCACCAACATCATGGCCGTGATTATGACCGTGGGCATCATTATGGCGTTCACCAGCACGTTCAGGCTCATTCGCAAGTTCAAGCTCAATCTCAAGTCTTAGGCCAGCCTCAAGCCCATCCTCAAGGGCAAGAGCGAACCCACCAGCCCGCTACACAGCCCGCGCCCCCGTCGTACCAGCCGTACCCCCCGCCGCCAGGCGTATACCAGCCCCAGCCTGTATACATGCTCGCCGGCTCGCCGCCGCACGTCATGTCTACGCCCGGCGGGGACGTTACGATCGGCACTGCGGAGGCGCTCGGCGCAGGAGTGGGGGTCGGCGCGGGTGCAGGAGGAGGTGAAGCGGGATATATACCGCCCCCGCCGGTCCTGCACGCCCGCTCGTCGCCCTCGGGCGGGTCGATGCCGCTCGTGAGCCGCGTTGTGTCTCCCGCGCCCCAACCCCCGCCTCCAGCGCCGACGCTGCCGCTGCCGCCGCCGTTCGTGCCTGCTGCTACGATTGCGAAGGTGAAGGCGAAGTCTCCGTCGCCGCCTAGGTCTGGACGTGCGAATGGGCATGGGCATGCGAATGGGCACGGAAATGGGCACGGGTATGGAAACGGGTATGGAAATGGACAGGGAAACGGGTATGGAAATGGACAGGGGAACGGGTATGGATATGAGAATGGATACGGGCCAGACAAGAAGGGTAATACACCATCGCGAGGGCGCGTGGCGTCGCCGGCGTCGACGTCCGGGTGGGGCGACGTCGGCGGGGCGCCGCTGCCTGCGCCTGTGACGCCCGGCTCGAAGCCCGCGGAGATGCAGCCGCCGCCGCCGCCAGTGCTGCACTGGGAGCCGGTGGGTGCAGGTGGGGGGTTTAGTATGCCTGGGGGATGATCGGCGTGCTTTATTTTTTCTTGTGCTCTTTATCGAGTGATTTCTTTTCTATCTTGACTTTGACTTTTTTTCTTGGTCATCTGGTTTCTCTATTTTGGCCTATAGATTGGCTGATTACTCTACTCACCCGTACTCTTCCCATATGTTTTTATTGCTCACACACGGACGTACTCGTCAACGACATTGTACGCTCATACCCACGCATGCACGTTATGACTTTTTTCTGATCATGGTATCCCGCATATATACTTTACATCGTCGTATTACAAAACTTCATATGCATAAGTTCCTCATGCTGTCTACGAGTCATATTTAGCAAATATGCTGCTGTTCGTCTTTCTTGCCTTTAGCTCCGAGCTCATTCGACAAGATGGTAGCTGCTGCTCCAGAAACTCCAATGATACAAAGATATAGTATACATTGGTTTGTTAATCCGCCTTTCCAGAGACGCACGCTCCCTGCAACGAATAAACACGACAAATGTCCATTGTAAACCTGTACACTGTCCTCCCTCAATAATTGTAACTATTGGTGATGGTGACCTTCTCAACCCGTGCGGTAACTCCTGCCATGAAAAGAGGGCAAGCACAGACAATAAAACAAGTATTCCTTTATCCCTCCGTCGGACGAGACACTTGCATGCGAAACCGACCGCCTGTCTCCATCCGTGTCCCGATCCCCGTCGTTGTCTTCGCCATCCGTTTCATAGTCAGACTCCAGCTCTTGGATCGCAGGACGCCACATGCGCTCTAAAGCCGAAGGAAAGCCAAATCTACGACGCCGCGGCGCGCCGTCTCCGGGAATAAACTCGCTTCGCCCCTCGCGCACGCTCGAGCGCGAGCTGCGCGCGCGCCAGTATGCGACGCGCGCCTCGTACGTGGCGTCTTCGACGGGGCGCCGCCAAAGCTGGCGCCTTCCCCTGCTTGTGGTGGAGTCTGTGGTGGCCTTGCGCGAGGGGGTTGGTTTGGTTGAGGAGCGGCGCTTGGGGGTGGGGTGGGCAGAAGGGTGTATTGCGTCCGCCTCTTGAACGAAAGTTCTACCGCAATTGTGGTTCTCCTTCACGTCTTCTACGGCCTTGGGATCATCAATAGGTTCGCTTGTTAACTCCTCTGCGTACTGTGAATGATGATGGATAAGACGGGGGTATGTCCGTTAGGTGAAGGTGAGAAACGCACATCAGCTTGTTGAGGCCGTCTCATGCGTATCATCCCGAGGAAAGAGCGATGAGCCTTGGGCTTCTCGCAAGGTATAGATCCTTCTTTGGAGAGACGAGACATTGTGAGTGGTTGAAAAGCGTAAGTCGCAGCGAAGGGCGGCACTTGTGATGAAAGACACAAGGGAGGAAAGGCATAGGACGCCACATTTATACGTCCATCGGGCCTGCCTTCCAAGAACGTGGTAGTGTTGCTGTGCGGATAACTGGGGAAGCGATGCTGTGTTGAGTAGTCGAAGTCAGAAAGAACAATAACGCACCTTGTTCCCTGGTACAGTCTTTATCTTTGTCTCAATTGTGCTCCCAATATAGCAGGCCTTGTTGCAACCTCGTGTACCCACAACAGCACTGGCTTCACCTCTAGCGCGCACAGGAGTGGCTCTGCTTTTCTAAGACGTGAGGCATAATGCAGATTGATTGCCTTGAGAATGTTTTCAGTGGGTTATCCAGAGAAGCGAGACAGAGAGTTGACATAGACCTAACAATGTCGAAAGAACAAAGGCAAAGAGCGCGCGTCTGAAAAGCATTGCAAACTCCGCCCGCTTTCTGCCGGAAGGTCGCTGCGACTGCACCCTCTGCCTGAGTCTTGTCTCTCTACACCCTGGCAGTTGCTCGAGTTCTACCCGCCAACTACCCGCTCAACGACGCTGTTCAACGTGTACACATAGTTGGTAATTAACTTATTTCTATGCGCTACTACTTCGATGTGCTGATCGAGTATGTTATAGGCCTGGCTTGCGATTCTGCACCTGAGTAAGCATGGTGATGCACAATTCAACGCTACTCTCACTATGGTCGAAATTATAGGTAAGTTTCGCTTACGCTATTTATAGGCCCACGTAAATGTGCTGACCAACTCTGGCCAAAGTTGACGCTGATGAACAGACTGGCGGGGATTGCTGTTGCATTTCACACCACACGATCACGCATTGCCCACATAGCGAACAGGCGGGGATACATCGCTTTGCCTGAACGGCTGCTTTTTCAGCAGCACAAGGAGGATCAAGACAGACCCGAAACTCATAAACATACAAAGAGTCCCAACCCTTTCATCCGTGTCATTGGCGACCAAACGACGAATGTCAACGTGAGTACTACGTCCAAGCGCTCTAGACATCCCTGCTCATTTACCGACGTACCCCAACGACGCACGCTCAGCATCCACGCACCCAGCAAATCGCGAGTAACGCTCAAAGACAGCAAATCGCTCTACGTCGAGCTCACAGGTACTGCCTCCGACCTAGCACCCGTCGTCTTCGTGCACGGGCTTGGTGGCAACTCGACAAACTGGGGTACGCTGATCGACGTATCCGGGCTCGCGAAGCAGCGCCTTGTGCTCGTGTTCGATCTCGAGGGGCATGGTTTAAGTCCACTACAGACAACCGATATCTCGATTAATGGGTACGCGGACAGCCTTGCGAGCGTCATGGACAGCGCGGGGATCCAAAGCGCTGTTATCGTCGGGCACTCGATGGGTGCGGTGAGTTTCCCGATCCGGCCCGGTCCATCCGGGATAGACGGGAGGCCGCGGGCTGACTTTGACGACCCTTGTGCTTCTGGCAGCTGATCGCGGCGACGTTCGTGGTGAAGCACGCCAACAGAGTTGAAAAGCTAGGTGAGTCTCCCTAGTTGATTGATATCGGTGTTCGTTCCTAATGAGCACCCATCAAAGTCCTCATCGGCCCCGCCATTATCAGATCCTTCACCGACGCCTCCACGAAAGCCATCGAGGCTCGCGCCGAGAACGTGCGCATGAACGGCATGTCTGCGACAGCAGACGCCATATCCACCATCGGCATGTCCCGAAAATCCCTCGCCGAGCGGCCCCTTGCGAAGGAGACAGTGCGCGCCTCTTTGCTTTCCGCCTCCTTGTCAGGGTACGCGCTTGCCTGTCTGGCTATCACCAAGGCACGGGACCCGGACTACGCGCTAATCGTTGCCCCGACGCTCATTCTGGCTGGCGCGGAGGACAAGCCATGCCCCGAGTCGACGGTCACGTTTCTCGGCGATACAATTCCCGGTGCGAAGGCGGTGACGCTGCAGGACGTGGGGCATTGGCCTATGATAGAGGCCGTGGAGGCGACAGCGAAGGACTTAAATGCGTTTATTGCTTAAGCTACTAGTAGTAAGCGTGCGCGATTAGAGAGAAGGTAGGACTTCTCCACCTCAAAATTCGCTCGATTTTCGCTGAAAGTATTTCTTGGACAAGCCCGATGTCCGACATGATCCTCTCAGCCTTTGTGTTATCACATTGGACAGTGCACGTCCGGTGGGCGGTTGGTGCGGAGGATGTAAAGCAGATCCTTCACTGGAGGAACTTTGACTCCCATCAGATGTACTTTATATACTTGGATGCACCCCGCGGCTGCGCATGTCGACCCTAAACTACTGCATCGTGCCTTCCTCGAGGCTCGGTCCGACCTCCCTAGTCCAACGTCGAGACAATGCGCTTGCTGTCCCTGAGAGAGTTCATTGAGGACTCTCTTGTTGTCAGTGATAACAAGATAGCATTAGCTTTTCTTGTCAAAACTTCAAAAGCAATAAACAATCACTCTCCGAGCAGATGGGCTTCATTTACCTCTATCCCTGATTGACTCACGAGTGTGAGGTTGTTCTGGGGCTCGGGCGTATCCGTTCCATACACGAGGTGGGCATGCTGATCGAGCTTCACCTTGACTGCATACCGACTACATACCACCACCTAGTTTCAAGCTAGTAAGTATGTCCTCGTCCCTTGGGTCGATTTATCTCACGTTAGTGGCTAGACACAATGCAGAATGCTCAAACTCAGAGGACACAAGACGCCTGGGAGAAGCTAGCTCAGGCGTGTGCCCAAGGGGCCATCTATGACTCCGCCGAGCGTCAGCCCCATTCAAAATGTCTTCCGGGAACTAGAACGGACTTGCTCTAATCCCTTCGAACAACAATTCACTCAGAGTCTTCGAATGTTGTTTGGATAGTGGGAGAATCTGGGTCTGGGAAGTCGACAGTAGCGCACACCCTCGCAGATGAGCTCGGTCAGGAGGGTTTGCTTGCGGGCACGTTCTTCTTTTCGAGAAATACTCCTCAACGTAGTTCATTCGACCTTGTCTTCACCACACTCGCTTATCAGCTAGGGCTACGTCATCACATCGCCCGAGAAACCATCACGAAAGCCATTTCTAACGACCCTTCCCTTCTTGATCCTACCAAGTCCCATTCGGATCAGCTAGAAAACCTCATCGTTCGAACTTTGGAGGTTCTTAAATTTCCATGGGCAGGCCGGAGTATGTCCATCATCATCGATGCTCTTGACGAAGGTGCATCAAAAGGTGTGCTTCACATCGACCCTTTCGTCTCCCTCCTCGTTCGTCTCCTCAGAAATTCGAGACTCCCCATTCGAAACATCATCATCTCTAGCAGGCCATGGCCCGCGATCGATGCAGTCATGCGCAGTGGCGACATTATTGACAATGTAATAATTGAACGCATCGGAGAATCGCGCGAAGATGTCACCCGATTTCTGCGACATGCCTTCCAACGGATATACATCTCCCGTGGCGTCTCGTCATCCCGCATAGGGCCGTGGCCCTCAGAAGCGGACCTCACAATGCTATCGGAGCGATCAAACGGCCGCTTTATTTTTGCAGCGACTATAATTAGACAAATCGACCAAGAAAAGCCTCACCGCCGCCTTCCCCTGGTGTGCGGTATGCTGCGCGGTCATGTGAGACGAGTCTGGGGCGATGTGCATCACCTGTACGAATCCATCATCAACGGCATCGACGAACCTACTCGTAAGAAGGGGCTGTACTATCTCTATCTCAGTTTCCATCTCGTCGAGCAACTGTCCGTACCAGAAATGGATCAGCTTTTTGGAGATCGTGTACATACGTGCCTACTCCCTTTCTCAGCTCTTATCTCCGTCTCTCCGGTAGGATCGCCTGATCTTGTCCAGCCGTTTCACTCGTCTGCTAGGGACTTTCTGCAGAGCTCGGAGAAGATTATCTCCTTTGAGGTCGACGTATCCCATCCACACCTACATCTGACTCGCTATTGCTTTCAAGTCATGCACGAGGAGACACAGGACAGAGACTTCGATGATCCCGATACTCCAAAGACTAGCTTTTCGGAGGCATTCCTCTACGCATGTTCCTATTGCCTCCTCCACGTTGGTTGTACTCGTCCGAGCGTCGAGCTGGCAAACATTCTCTATGACTATCTGGAGTATGATTTCGACACCATATTGACGATTCTGGCGGCGACAAATCACTGGGATGTTATATATGGGATGAACGTTTGCCTTAGGTTCACCACCGTGATTCCGCTGGCTGAGGTAGCTTCAACTCTTCCTCCATCCTCTTACATTCTATGCCCTAACACATCTCTCCGTATCATTAAGTACATCCTCGGCTTTTAATTGTACATGTTTGCCTTGCTCCAATTTTGTTCTCATCATGTCTCAACCCTATCTCTCACCGAATCACCGTCTATTCAACCCATGGCTCTTCAGCCAACTCTGACATCCATATTCTATCCCGAACATGCCCCAATTACGTTTGATGTCTTCTTACTACCCCACTGTCCATGTTAGCGACGACAATCTCAACATCCTTGCGGTTGTCGTCTCTCCACTGACCCACCCAAGCCTTGCGTCATGGCTGCACCACCATTCTTTTCTGCTCAACGATATTCAATGGTTGTTGCGCCTCCGTGTTTCCTAATGGGTGACTCATTACGCCGCCCCACTCTTTCTAGATATATCAATTTTACTATTTTGAGCATGCACTCTGTGCTTGATATTTAAACACCCCCGCGCTGCGTTCCAAACCCTCACTAGGCTTCCCCCTCTTTCCCTCTCGTAGTACATAGGCTGTAAGAATCTAAGCAGGGCGGCGCGGGTCCGCCCAGTATCCGCCCCCGACACACTTTAAACACGTGCATACAATGGTACTATACCCGACGTATGTATCAGTACGTTCACTGTGAGATTAGTGACCGTCAGTGAGCCTCGGAGGATCCGATAATACCTTAATTAAGCATAAACTTTTGCAAGCGAGGTTTAATTCTTCTTCTGTGCTAAAGTATATGTATATGTGGTATACATCGACGCCTGACATCCCCCCTGTCGGAGCGAAGCGATGATATGCCTTGTTATTAGGATCCATATTGGCTGAAGAGCATCTCGTCCTCGCTTGTCTTGAAAGAGAAGTTAGAGCATAAAATTAACTGTACGGGGCAGGCGCTGGCGAAGGCGCGGTTTGAGGATATGTTGTCGAAAGATGAGCGCATCAAACACCGCATTAGCGCACTTTTCGATGCTTACCATTCTGTGCCATCGAATCCTTCAATCGATTAGTACATGTTCTCCAGCCCTACTTCATTTTTTCTCGCAGATAATTACGTAAAGTCTTTGCTGTGATAATGCTACGTGGGAAGTTTGAAAAACACATTGAACCAGAGGAACGCGAATGCACAGCAAAGTAGTAGCAAACTATGCCCATACGCCCATGGTTTTGTTCAGGACGTGCTAGTTATTGACTTGACAATTCCCGAAGGCTATTTTTCTCGGCATTTTTGTACTCAATAAAAATATTCACATCTATTGGAGACGCAAGTACAAGGGCAACGCTGCTTCACGGTCTCTTTTTCCTGTTCTTGTCTCCCGATGAGGACGTCATAATTGCAGGAGGTGGGCCACTCATTCCACACACGTCTGAACCTAGAGTTACTGTTTCAAAGTGTATATATAAGTTCCAGCATTTTTGGCAACGTCCCTCCTGTCAAAGAAATATGGAATAAAAAGTGTGCGTGTAGAACGGTCCAGGACCATATCAGAACATATGAGGATCCTGTACACTAATCTCTATTCATGCTTCCGCGTTCAGCAGAAGGTGATCTCGATCTTGTCGTGGGTGTTAGCACAACGCCCTGAATAAAGCTCAGGAGAAAACTTACCCCAGCATTGGCTTGGTCACAAGTCGCGTAGGGACCGTTGGCCGTAGGATCGTGAATGGCGTCCTTGCAGTCAGCAGACGAACAGCTCAGCGTCTGGGTGCAGGGCTGGCTGAATTTGAAGCTAATGGGATGGGTGCTGTCGTGCCTGCATCAGACGCCGACATTCTACCAGAGACGACGTCAAACGCTACGCACTAGTTGGCATGAGAACCCGCGAGGCTGATGTCGGCGATCGTCACGCTGCCGTTGTCAAGGGTGAACTCGACAGCGGCGCAGTTCTCGCCGTGGATGCCGCAGTTGCCGTCGTTCAGCCACGCCTCACCACCAGTGACAGCGGCGTGCGCGGTGGTGGAGGACTGGGGGGAATCACTGCTGGCTTGGTTCCAGAGAGCAGTTCCGGTCCCACAGTTGTTGTTGAGCTAAAGAGTAGAAAAGACGAGATCATGTGAGGCTCATTTCGCAAGGTAGTCAGAGGAGAATGCGCACAATAATGGCATGCGTCTCATCAGTGGGAGCAGCAATGACAGCGCTGGCGAGAGCGAGAACGGCGACGGCGAAAGAGAGCATGATGTTAGAAGAGCAGTTGAAACTAAGGAGTTGACAATGAGAGTACATCCTCGATGTCTTGTATTTATGCGGATTCTACCTTGAATCGAGAGCGTCGTGGACGTGGCCGACAGGTCATGATGCGCTCGCGCAGGCGTG
Source organism: Coniophora puteana RWD-64-598 SS2 (assembly GCF_000271625.1). Taxonomy (NCBI): domain Eukaryota; kingdom Fungi; phylum Basidiomycota; class Agaricomycetes; order Boletales; family Coniophoraceae; genus Coniophora; species Coniophora puteana. The sequence continues at coordinate 346,140 of NW_006913059.1, read as the reverse complement.
CTCATTGCGCGCGCATGGCTATTGTCTGCAATTGAGTCTTTAACAGCCTTGGTCGTCACGGGTGCTTTCAATGCAATGATATTAGAGTGTATCGCCCCATGAACATACCTTGGCACTAGTTATACGTGGCTGGCTTCTAACAGGCGCCAGGGAATTTGCGGGCAAGACGTCGGAACTGACGTCGGAGGTAAAGTCGGAGAGATGTACCCGGTGATTGATCAATCGATCAACGGGTTCCCGAGCCCGCGTGGCAAAGCTGCCTAGTATTTCCCCTTCACATCAACCTCCTGAGGCCCAAGTCTACCCAAGTTGCACGTCACATAGCCTTTACAGATTATTCCGAGAGTACCACCCTTACCAGGGCTCTGACACTTAGTTTATGGCTATGTCTGCAGCTCATAAAGCACGCGTTCCTCGTAACTTTACCTAGAAACCTCACCATGACCCGGTGGATGTAAAATAGTTCCCCCAGCAGTTGTTACTCCGAGTTTGCGACTTGCCCCTGTCCTCGGTGTGCCCGCATACGTAAACGAGCGCTCAATCGCAAAGACACCATGGCGGGACTAAAATCGGGGGCGTCTTCCCGACTTCGTCAAAAAATGTGTGTAGAGTAGGCGAACTATGGCATTTCATCAAGGCCGCGAACGGATGAAACATTCATCAAGAAAGTCTCTCAAGCGGTGACGTCGTCGATGGCGAGAACACGTCGGTTCAGCTACTTCCCGGAACGGAATCATAAATTTCGCAACAAGACATCTCACCTTATTTGACTACTCGAGACTAACCACGCGACCAATTCGTAGTAACGATTGATGAAAACGGGAACCTACGGCATGGCGGAGTAGAGCCAGAATGAGCGACGAAAGGAGTGTCGTGCAAGCCAAGAAGGAGGTTGATGCGGGTGTAGACGTTGAAGGGGCGTCCTCGACCAGTTGAAGGGCCGCAACGTAAGTAAATAGGCGAGGAAATGGCAGATAATTTGCCTACTGGAAGGCTCTGAGATGTGACACGTAGTGGATCGCTACACATTTCAGCGCATACCTACAGTAGAAGGTCTCGAATGTGGCTCATATGTTCATGGTCTAGTCAGTAATCTCTATACGAGGTTACGCCTAGTGGTCGATGACAGGGCTTCAGCTTCGCTTCAAAGGTACTAGTTGGTAGCGAGTAATGACGTACCTCTCAACATTCTCGATTCACCCGCTGATTTCCGAAGACTTCTGGCCCTGTGGCGGATGCGACTTTAGCCAACGGTCGACAACGCTCGGCATAGGACACGGATGTGAATCGGCGTTCGAATTCGAGTCGTACATCCGCTGGCAGCACAAGTAAAGCCTTCGCATCTGTTCGTCGCACTTCTCGGGCGAGTACGTGTTCTTCCCGAGGCACCCTTGTAGCGCACAGGCTAGGACCGTTTCAGAGTTTCGAGAAGATGTAACCCAAGCATTTTCGTTCAAGAAAGCAGTAAGATAGTTGAAGGAGGAGTGTAAATGGCCCGACGTTGAACGTAAAGTGGTCTGAGACATACCTTCATTCTGGCACACAACCTGTCCATGGCAATGTCGAGTTGAGTAGGGCTAACAATTATGAATCTCCATGCTTACCTTTTGCATAGTAACAACGGGCAACGATGGTTAGTTGGGCAATGGACGCAAGAGGAGAGGATGGGCAGGGTGGTCAACAAAGAGCAGCTTCGTAATGTTAACCATTGCGTCATTGTTGTCCTTTCTTCGGAGCTTTATCCCGAACCGGCTATTTCCGATCTCCGAACCGCACCGTCAACGCCAACGGATTCTCTCAAGCATTCAATGTCAGTATCCCACCATCCATGTTCGCGTCTGTGCTGTTTGGCTATCCACCTCGGATTGACGTCCTTTAGGAGCCCAGTCGCTAGCCTTTGAACCCAAAGGCGCTGCGCAGCTTGCTTAAGCTCGAATGCGGCCTCAAGCGCACTCAGCGGAGGCCACAGCATACGAGCGTCCAAAGAACATCATCGACGTTGCAAATTGCCTTGCAACATTCAACATTCTCGACGGGAAGCACGGATATTTCGTTCTTGAGAAGTGCGAGCGAAGCCTGGAGGAGTACGCGAACAAGATCGTTCATTATGAGTGAGGTGTATGTTACCGGGCGGAAGCTTGTATGTGAGTTTACACCCAATAACATACGCTCCTCATTCCGATCAGCGGTGGAGGTAGGTCCTGAGTCTTCAAATCGTCCACGACAAGAGCTTGGTCCACGGATACATCAAACCCAGCAACATCCTGTTGCGCACTCGGCCTCCATCCACACTCACGCAGCAGCACGGGTCAGGCCACCTAGACCTCGACTTCGTTCTGGTTGACTTCGGACATGCGGCACCATACGTTCTCGATGATGGCGACTACCTGGATCAGAACAGATCTCCATACGGAGCGGCAGGGAGCAGCGAGTTCATGGACTTTAACATATACATGGGCATTGGTGCGTAATACTTTTCACTATTGTAAAGCTATTGAATCCAACGTTCGTCTTCTCGCAGGAAATATCCCCAGAGATGACATGATTTCGCTCGCCTACTCCCTAACCCCCATAATACACGGCGAACTCTCGCGGTCCAACCAGTGCACTTATCTCGACATGATCATCTTAAGTTCAAACAGAAGTTCGATCCGTCGAAGCTGGGTCCCACTCTCCCCAAAGGCCGCAAGCGGGTTACCGAGCATGCTACCTCGCTCAAGTTCGTATCCATTTCGTGATATTAAGTCGTTATAGTTCGCTTATTCACACGCAGTTTGATGGCCAGCCCGATTATGCGATGTTGAGCGAGCTACTGTTGGCAGTAGAGGAAGTCCCATGATCCTTTGGCCAGCTCTAACACATTACGTCTATACCTCATCTATCAGTGTTGCACGACTAACATACAATCTTATTGCTGGGGAGCGACCCCAGCTCACAACCCTACCATGCGCTCTGAGACGGATTTCAATCGTGACCAACATTTGAATCATGACCAGCCTGGGCACCTTTGCGTGTTACGACTTGAAACACATCCTAACTGGTTGCAAGACTTATAAGCCCTCAGTTTCGAGAAAGACGATAGCTGCATCCTGTCCTCTTACTTCTCTTCCCGCTATGTCCGAAAACGCTAAGTTCACCCTCTCTAACCTCTTCAGTGTGGAGGGCATGGTCTGTGTCGTAACTGGCGGCGGTACAGGTATCGGCCTCATGATAGCTCAAGCGTTCGCTCACAACGGAGCGAGGGTATATATGACCTCTCGACGACAAGACACTTTGGACCAGGCCGCCCAAAGATGGGGTTCTTCCCTCAACCATCCCGAGGGCGCGATCATTCCCGTCGCGTGCGACGTCACATCTAAGGAGTCCGTCCAGCACCTCGTCAACGAGATCGGGAAACACGAGGACCACGTAGATGTTCTCGTCAACAACGCGGGCTATGCAGGCGACGAACTGGATACCGACAAAGGTGATATCTCTGCCAAAGAGCTATCTCAGGAGCTCTTCAGCCAGGAGATGGAGGAGTGGGAGCAGGTATACCGGACGAATGTTACGAGCTACTTCTTTGTGACAGCTGCCTTCATTCCGCTGCTCAGCGCTGCCACGAGGGACAAAGGAGGAAACGAGTACAGATCTACGGTGATTAACATCTCGTCTAACGCTGGACGTACGCACCATCTCATCCACTTGTCTTTGCTCTTTCGCACCCTGATCTTATTTGTATAGTGACTCAACTCGCTCAGAAGCGCTTTCACTACACCACATCGAAGGCTGCCACCATACAGTTGTCTAATCTCCTCGCGCAGGAGTTCAAGAGAAGCGCTGTCCAGATCCGAGTAAACAACATTGCTCCCGGACTTTTCCCTTCCGAGATGACCAGTGCGTTCTCACTAACCTCCGTTGACCGAGCTACGCGTTTATAATTGTTAGCTGGTGAATCCAATCAAGGCAACAAGTCAGACATACCGAAAGAGTCTGCCAGAATGAAAAGAAACCAGGTTCCTGCAGGGCGTGCCGGACGCGAGGAGGACATCGCTCAAGCCGCGATCATGTTCGCCGTGAACCAGTATCTTTTCGGACAGGTGCGGATACGATGCGTTCCTACTTCTATCGTGACTAACAAATCTTGTTAGACTTTGGCGATTGATGGTGGTTGGTTACTAGAGCACCCGTGAACAGCGCTACAATGAACGCTCATGTCTCGACATAGCCTTGCATGTATGATTACGACTACTTATGGTTAGATGAAGTTGCAATGCGTATGATTCCATAGTAGAAGTAGTTGATTGAGCAAGAAATCATGTGCGTATGTGAGAAGTAACAACCAGTCGATTCCGAGCATTCCCAATGCCTTTACCTTCGATCGCGTATCGCACTTAACCTGTCATCGCATCCCATGTTGCTACCCCGATACGCGACGATGCCCTACTATCTCGGCCAAGGCTCGGTGGCTGGGACAGTGGGTAATCCTTTGCGGTCGGGGCCTAAGTACTATCATACAAGGGCATCTATATGGACCCACAAAAAGCGACCTCAGTGGTACTAGCCCAACCCAATGAGAAGTCTATAGGAAGAGAAGTATGTTGGTATAATAGGTAGTGATACTAGTGCTATGCAATGGATTAAGAGCGGTTATCGTATGATCGGAGATATCTGTGTATATAGCAAAGTCCAGGAATAGCTCATCAAAATATCATTGACAGCTGTTATCCTCGGAACATGACAACAATTGGCAATTTGGTCTATGCATGTAGTGACCAACATCGAGAAAATGCAAGTTAGGGATGCGATGGTACAAGTGTCGTTAAGGAGCACGGGGTAGACGTGCTTTTAACTACGAGAATCCGATGCGATGGTTCATCTATGCCAACGGGAGGCAATCTTGCTTAATGAGGGCTTCGCTTCTCCGGTCGCTAGTTCGGAACGCTTGGGCGTTCTTGGTCGACGCCGGAAAAGCTGTGACCAGCGGAAACGTCGGCGTGTCGACCGCGCCGAGCGGCTGCTGTGAGATGCCGTACGACGTGGTGGAGGGTTGGGGGTCGGATTTATCTGAGGTATACATTATGTAGTTGCCAATCAAGCCAGAGGGACTAGCTACGTACCGAATCAGTATCCGAGCCATCGCTATCATCCCAGAAGCGACTCCCACCAGCCGGGTTGTTATGGTGTCTTTGCGAGATTGCTGCGGGACGCTTTCCGAACAGAGTCAGTACTTGGTCGTTACAATTTGGTGTAGTTCCGGAACACTCACCATCATGAAGCTTTCCAAGGAGTCCTGGCAGCATGAAGATTAATCTTACCGTAATATCCGACGGAAGGAAGCAACGTACCTGTCGTGATAATGTTGGTGAAGCTGAAGAAGAGGTCATGGTAAAGCTTGTTCTGAAGAATGATATCGAGGGAGGTCGGCCTCCTTCAGCACACTTCTTATATACCTTCTTCCTACTCCAACATTTCTAAGGCTGTTAAAAAGAAACGCGTAAGCCGGCCGTCGCTGTGACTCCGGCATGACTAACAAGCGCTGCAAAGCATATAAACTTACAAATGCTATGCATCGGGATTACCACTCGCGTCTGCGCCAGATGTTACGGAAGGCGAAGTTCTCCGAAAGAAGAAAGCTGGAGATGAAGAAGGAGGTCCTTCCAGTAGCCAGTAAGCTCCAGGTCGAGGGCGAATGGTCTACAGCATTCTGGGTTCCGAGCGTGGTGGGATGTGCATGTGAGGCACGATGCATTCCGCTTCGGCAATTTCCGGCCTCGACACAATGGGAGTAGCCCCTATATGTGTCACCTACGCTGACGAAACTGGTCTTTAGCTTGGTGTAGTGCATATTGCAAAGTTTCTGGGCGTGTATAATGTTGCACGAAATTTAGTCTCAAACACATAAAGGGAGAAAACATATACATGTAAAATACAAGTGACTAGTACTTGGCCAGTCCTTGGAATCCGTCAGCTGAAATGTGGAATCATCTCCGTCCAGGCCATTGCTACGTATGTACTGGAAGGAAGAGCTCGAAGTGAGATGAGCATAATCCCCAGGAGGGTGAGTCTCGCAAAGACATATGCCATGCCAAGTAAACCAGCTACTATGAGGAACATGATGGCATGACATGCATGGTTAGATATCTTCAGAACCTTCGTTTGAAGATCCGGCTTCACGCAGACATGGAAAGGCAGCGGAACACCAAGCATCACGCAGGTGCTGACGCGCCACGCTACAAGCTCTACATGCGTGGGGAGATCGAACGACCACGCGAGGGCATGCAGGCTAGCAAATGTGAGGGCGACGAACAGGCCGGCAATTAGAAGAAGGGGGTGCTCGGCATCGTCGTGGTCAATATCTTCCCCGCCATAGCAATCGATTTTCATGCGCCTGTTTCCTGTGTAGTTAGGTTCTACCATGGGGCGGATGATATTTCCAACAAATGGAAAGTACTCCTTGCCATCGCTGGTCGCGATCGCTACGGTATAAGGATATATAGTATATCAGTATTGTGTCTTCGATGAATAAGCTCAATATTAGCTCACACTTGAAAAATGTCTTTAAGTTTCTCTTCGTCCGGAGGGTCAACCCCTTTCCAGTAGAGTCGTCTAGGATGACGCACATCAAGTGGCTTTACTAGCCAAAAGATGCACACCCGAAAGAAAAGGACCGCGAAAGCGAATGTTCCGATCTCCAGTTGGGATATAGCGAGACCAAGAATGTAACGCGATGCTGTGATAATGAACCAGCCAACCTGAACAATAACTAGACCCTTTGAGAGCAAGTCGCCTTCACTGCAAAAACATATATACCTGATTTTCAGGTATGCACAAGGTACCTGGCATCTGATTTTATTTAATCATACGTTCTTGACCTGATTTCAAAGTCATGTACATCACCATTGTGTACCTGATGTACAAAACTATGTACTTTGACTTGAAATATAGAATGTCATTGACTTGCTGGGGTCGTGATCATGAATGCGGGTCGCCGACATCAAGTGAAAATCACTGCATTATAGCATGAGTTTCATTTGGTTTTCCGGCGTAATGGCGTGTGAACTCTTACCTTTATGTGGCTGGGCGCAAAGACTTAGCGTGAGTAGCACGCATCTAGACACATCCATCCACCACCACCACGATTTCGGTCATGGGCAACGCAAACTCACCACATTGATCGACTATGTCTCCTTTGTGGAGTTCATGCTCCAGACCGCCAGGTGTGTATGCCACCTGCTCAGGTTCGGGTCCAGCGCCCTTTCTGCCCTCAAGGTTAGCACCTCCCCAGCCCTCGCTCTTAACCCAGGCTGCTTCCAGAACACTTCTACTAAAGCTCCATCGTACAGGGGGCTCGAAAGGCCTGCACGTGCAGAACGTGGACAGGGACTGGCCGGAAGACGACGACCTCGCTCATTGCACAACCAGCAACTCTGTCAAGGGCCACAGATTCGACATCGGCTGCCGGGCTCAGGGAGAGGTTTTTGCTCACATTGTTTGGTGGTAAGTCTGTCATTCCTCTTCATTCTTCCTCTTCCTCTGCTCCTGCTGCTCATCTTCCTTCATGAGTGTTGATGGCTCTGAAAACGTCAGCTGGTTTGCACAATCATGTCCATAGAGAATGCTGCGCTCCTGCATGGCTCCGGGATCAATCGCATGCTCGGCGTGGAGGACTTTGTGCTCGTCAACGCGGGCGGAACACTGCACGGGTACGGCAGCAATGTCACGCATGTGCGCTATACTTATACATATCCTCACTGGTCCTTCCCCATGCTGACATCCCCTACAGATGACGCCCCACCCCGCCGTTCCCACATTCACCTCGTAGCTGCCACGTCCTCAACCCCAGTGCCTCCTTTTCCACCACCAACACTTCTCAGAACATGAGTGCTGCCTCGCCATGGGCTGAACTGCCCCCACTGCCCGCTATTTCCGTCCTAGCGCCCAAGGAAAGCGGCGCGCAGAAGAAGCTCGTGCTGAAGTGCGCATCCAAGTCCAAGCTCGCCATCGGCATAGACGCTGCCACTAGCGCTGCCACCAGACGCGGCAAGGAAAATTGCACGCTCGGCTGCACCCACAGCCACACGAACATCAATGGCGACTTTTCGGACGTTGCACAGCGGTGCGAATCAGTGTCCGACGCGGCGGCGGCAGCAGCAGCAACCATCGCCACCACTGCCTCCGCGTTCCCCTTCGCCGTGCACGTATTGCGCCTCGACCTAGCCGGACTCGAGATCCCCATGCGCGAGCCGGCCTCGAGACTTGACTCGTCCTCGTCGCCGAAGGCGTCGGTGCTACTTCGAAGAAGGGCTTCGAGATCTATGTCGACTCTGCGAACGCGAGCATGTGCAACGACTCTGCTGACACGGTGCTCCTGTGCACATCGAACAGCTCGGGGAGACAGACTGGATGCTGAGGGTCGCGGTGCCGGCGTCATAGAAGTTGCGATAGGGATTTGTTGTCGCTCGACACTGAGATATATGGTACGTCGTTTAAGGACATTAACGTAATTGTTGGCACTTACACGACCAATCACCCAGCCCACTCCAACAATCTCTGGGACACAGTGTTGATAGTGTCGATTCCGCGCCCAAGAATAAATGTGTCCGTAAGCATCATGATCTTTTTTATACTGATTCTTCCGACGACGATGAGGGCCCCCCGGCGCCGCCGAGGAAAGCGGCCAAGATCGTCTGATCGGGTGCAATGGCGGAGATCCAGTAGCTATTTATGCATTACATAGTTCATTAATAGAATTGTGTTTTTCCTGATTTTTGCACGTTCCCAATGTTGATAACTGCCTTGTTTTCAATGCAAACCACTTATTTTACCGCGGTCTTGCCTTTCTGCCAAAAAAAATCAGGTACATGTAGGGTGATTCGGACAATGGAATCGTACAAAAATGTACATGATTCGTTTTCGGGCAAGGACCTGATTGTCATGACAAAATCCCATTGATACTATATACATAATGAATGATAATCACAGATTTTGCACACGATTTGTGCTCATGATATTCAGGTATGTCCGGGTTCACAGTGCTTTGCTGCAGTCATCAATTTCTTCCACAGTGATGCGCGGCATGTCAAGGATTCCAGCATGAATCTGTCGAAGAAGATTTCGAGGAGTGGTGGTTGACCATGGCTCATCTTTGTAATAAACCATGAAGCCGCCCATATTGGCAAAGTAGCTATGCGTAAGCGTTCAGTTTTCGTCTGAAGTAGGTAAGAAACTGTTTCACATGGAAAACGAATCATCCTTACCTTCTTCTCCTTGAATGTCTGACTTCTCATTAAGGTCTACAACCCATCTCCATAGTCTTAGTAGAGGAGATACGATTAGGGACATATAGCTGCTTAAGAGCGGAGCCTTGGTGGTGTTCTCTGAAGACTCCGGCAGGGCCTTCATTTTAAATATCCCTTTCACGAAGGATAGAGAGCGCATAATTAGGGAAGTTCCTTGCTTCTTTTTGCACGAAGAACAGTACATCCCTAAGATCGGTCGAAGAGCTATATGATTAGTTGATACTCTTGGGATTATGATATGATGGGGAAATAATACCTCTTAAATGACAGAGTATTACAATAGGCAGCGGTGGGAGCTTCAGCCATTCTGAGCAAACTATAAGTTTAGGGCCACGACATGTAAAATCAATGCGCACCTTCCTCCTTTCGCCCTTCCAAGAACCATCGCATTTGTTCTGAAAAAAAATAAGAACTAGTCCACTGACGCATAGCCCATATGGCGACCAGCTCGGGAGAGATAAGGCCAAAGACGATAGTGACAAGGCGATGGAAGGACACCAAATACCATGGCTCGTACGGACTAGGTACGTTGGGGTGAATTGCCGTATAGACGCATGCGATGATAGTCAAGCCTGAGCTCGAGATGATGTTCCAGAGCGTGTAGTGCTCCAGCTGAAAAGGGATCGAGATGGAGAATAAAGCAGGATTGGCTACGGAAGAGCCGTTGAAAGAAGCTACATGGATGAGCGACATGGTGGCCTTGTGGTGATGGTGTCAAATACCTCCATGCTCCTTATAAGCATCAATGGGTGCTGAGCGGCGTAAGATGGAATTTACTCGCCAGTGCCTTCTCCAGCGTCAACGAACATTATGCAGCACAATTCTTAATTCCTATTACGAGAGCACGAGGATGAAAACATTGACATTCAAGCGCTATAGGCAGAGCACTGAGCGACTGGACACCAGCGGGACAGTCACAAGAGAATTCCTTCATTGTCGAGGGTCATCGCGATCCAATACAAAGGCCAGCGTGCGTCTCACAACATGAAGTCTGATGAATGTAACCAAATCAGCGGTATTGCCAGATGAGATAGGACAACATGTTCTGCGTTAGTCTGAAGATCGAGGCTCAAACTGCTAGGGTGGCGAAGGGCGAAGGACGTGATACATCCTCAGCTTCTATGGAAGGTTCGCGATGCGCGTACGTTCTTGTAACCTAGTCAGTAGACCCTGATATGAGCGCTTGAGCTTGGACGTGAGTGTTCGAGACTCGAGTGCGGCCCGGGTGTGTCATGTGTTGACACTCCGCCCACGACTCAGAACGTATGGGAAGGAATAGAGCCGGTTGTAAGAGAACACTTGAATAGAGGTTGAAGCAAAAAATGTCCTGAGTGACGGCGCCGGCCCGGATGTAAGGTTGTTCATCCGGGAGGCTGAACGCGCGTGTCACACGATAGGAGGTGTTGAACAGTTAGGTGTGACGGAATAACGCGTGATGTGTGACTTTGTACGCGTCGCGTCGTTGACGTTGAACCGTCAGTCTCAGCCTAAAGCTCATAACATACGCCACGACGTCCTCGCATCTTCACAATGGGTGGCTTCCCCAATTCCAATCAACCGCAGCATCTCGCACGCTGTGAGGTCCATTCATGCTCGGACTCGGCGACGTCTGGAGATGAATTTTACGACGGCAAGCACGCCCAGTCACCCTACAAACGTGCATCCATCGATTCGCGTACCGGTCGCCGACGCGCCAAACCCCACATCAAGCTCCAAAAAGCGAAGAAAATAGACCCAAATAGAGGGCGGTGTGCAATCACTCGTCGGAGGACTGGCGTGGAGACTCTCCATTTCCTTCCAATGGACACAGGTGATAAAATGGTGAGTGCCCGCTTGAGTCTCGTGTATGCCTTCCCTACCAAAATGTACTTATCAAGAAACACGTCACTAGCTTACGCAGCTTGAGTGGGCATGGGGAATGGGATGGCGTCGTCTGGACGTTGCGAGTCCTCATAATACCTTCTTTGGTGAGTGCTTTTTAACCCGAAGCGTAGGCTTTATCATGCTAATGACAGAGGTAGTCAGCGCAGAGTGGAAGAAACGTTTTGATGACGAACAGTGGCTCCTGCTTCCAGACTATGATACAATCCAGACATTGGCGGCATTGGCTAAAAGGCGGACTGCCGCGGGCCGTGTCAAACTGAACAAGGTACGGCGTCACTTGTTAGTGCGTATTGGCTGACCGTCTTCTTCTGGTAGTGGCTGCGATGTCAAAACGTCTTTAATTACTATTTCGTCCCCCGATCATCTCTCATTCACGAAATCATCACCACTGAGTCGTCGCACGGCACTCGCACCGCTCACACATATCCGTTCGCAACGTTGGGTCCCATTTCGAGTCATGTGCGACCACATTTTGTGATGTACGACGCCTCCCACAAGGCGGAAAAAACTTGTGGGTGGGACTCGATAGATGTGAAGCGTGCGTTAGATGCGTTTTACACACTGTACGGTCCGCCAACAGACCGGACGCCATTCATCCTCGCCATTAGGGCGGTGGATAGCCTCCTCGACACGGAGTGGAGATGGACGAAACGCCAAATGCCTCGTACCTTTCGGCGTCTCGATCGTTCATCTCGACGGCTTCAACCTTTGTATTTCGGATTCATCGATTTTGCCTCAGTCTCGGACAGCCCCCTTCTCGAATGTAACCCTTACCCACATGTCAACTCCACGTTGTCAATCAGTGATCTGCGTCTTTGGTCCATTCAGGCCCAGCATGATGCTAAATGCAGTGGCTGGGAACCGACGGTTGTTAACGATGACCAGGTTTTGGATTATCGCGCGGAAGCAGGAACGGGTTTCTCCCCACCGCCCCCGGACGCTTGGCGCTTCTGGCGTCCGACTTGGTATCGTCAGAAAGGTGTTTGTAGACCCGTCAGCTCGTTCACGAGCAACGATTGGGCTGCTGCTGAACACCACATCTACTTACCTACTACCGCATCGAAAGTTTTCTTCTAACATGGGAGCGATTCCCCCTTAGTAGTCTCATAGTCCTCGTTCACTGACTACTCTTGTATATTTTTCGTCCGATATCTCACCATATTCATATTCAGCATGTTTTTTCGACAAAGACCAGTTGGCTACAACGGTTGCCTTCAATCAATCGAAGTCAACAAAAATACTACTAGAAATAGACTAGTACTGTTGTAAATATGTGAGCTCCATCCTCTCGTCTTCGAGCTTCAGGCCTTGGCGCTCAGCGCTCGGCCGTCGGCTTTAATTTGAATTGGTCCAAATCCCAAGACCTAAGAAACATACCCTGCATATCCTCAAACATTTCGTCTGCGGTGTGCTTGTTACCCTCATTGTTCATCTCTAATATCTGCCCCAGGTTGGCGCATAGCTTCATTCTTTCCCACTCTCCCAGCGACAGATACTTGCTCATGGCATCAAATACCACGAACTGCGGCGAGACATGGCTCTCGATTGGACCCAGTTCCTTGAAAGGGTGAACGTACGTGCCAACCAGCTTCGGGTACTCGGCCTCCGGATCGGCCTCCGGATCGGCCTTCGAGGCAGCGGCAGTCTCTCCAGTTCCAAACCCAACGTCGAGCTCATTAAGAGGTGAACCGCTAAAAATACCGCTACCTTCAACAGCATCCAAGTCAGCAGTCTCCTGGGCACCATCCTCATCATCGACCTCCCTCTCTGTAATCAGGACCGTATCCTTCAAGGAAGTGGTTTCATCCTCCGAGTCATACCTGCCAGCGAATTCGCGTAAAGCGTCATTCACGACAAAGTCATCAGAATCTCCGGCGTCCCATCTCGTGATACCACATGTAATCCTCGTTCGCGAAACAAAGTAATAAGTCGAATGCTTAAACCGATAGGCCTAACGGAATTAATGGTCAGAGTCAGGATATACGATACTATTGCTGATCGGGCCCTCAACTTACCTTGTTTATGCTGACAGATTTGTCTGTCAGAATGGCCTTGCCATCCACCCCTGAAATCTGGTCAGTACCTTTCTATTAGTGTAAAGCGTCTCCAGTCCTCACCGAAACGTTCCTGCGTCAGCTTCTTCAGCTCTCGTATGACACCGGGTGCTGGAACCAGCATCCATTCCCAGTGGCGCGCATCGAACCGCTTATGGTAAGAAACATCGACTTTTCATGCCCGTCAGGAATGAAATATTGAAGTCAGAAAAGGCCACACTCACCTAAGAACATATTAAACCGGCTGTCAAACGGATTCCTCCCTCCCCAAGCTTTATCAATCTTGTCCTGCGTGCATCATGGTTATCAAAATTTCGCAGTGTAAGTGAGCGCCATATCACTCACGATATCGCTTTTGGTCTTTGCATGCTTATGGCCCAACAAGTGTGCTCCCTCGACCGCCATGCTAGAGCGTGTTCCGGTGATAATGCACTTATCCTTGTCAGGGGATGCGATCATAGCAAGCTCCTTCTGCATTTTACTGCGTCCAGAGCCCGGTGGCCTGTTCTCTGGGGTATCTTCTTGGTCGTTAGGCAGCGCCACATGCGAGGTGGGTGTTGCGAGAAACGCCTACATTCCTCGTTAGAAGGAGATCTGTATACGGTATAGCGGCTCGTGAGGGGAACCAACCTGCGGTGCGCCTATATCATCCTCATATATGACCATAGGCGCCACGGGCGTGGACCTCGATGCCTTTCTCTGGCATGTAAAGGCGGTAAGTCCATGCTAACCAAACGACAATAGAATTATACTCAACGGAGTTAGACGACGACAACGACGTCGCCGGTTTAGTTTTTCGCTGCAATGGCGAGCTACTATTTGGGTCTTCTGCGGCATAATCACTATCAGGTGGTGATGTGTCCGATACCTTTGTGCGTTTGGCCCGAGGGCGAATCCTATCCGGCGTCTGGTTTGATTCCATAGCTAAGGTGCGCAGGGATTAATGATCTTTCAAGGCGACGAGCCCTCTATAAGACTCAATTTGAGTGACGGCGTGAAAAGGGCGTTCACTAAGAAGACAAAGGCAGGATCTGTGCCGTCATCTCTCAACCCTTGGCCAACCCTTCACCCTGCTTTCGCATACCAGCACAGCATCCTGCACCATCAACAGCAGGATCAGATTAGTTACACACCGCACCAAGCTTATGGTTGAGTACATGCCTCATCAGGCCAATCTTCTCGGAACTTTGACCCGGACACAGTCTGCGCAATCCAGTTTTCAAAGTGTGCGTGGGACGCGACGCTGACAACGGGAAGCTTTGAAGCCATTTTGGGGTATAATGAAACCCATTGAATCAGCATGTTCAGCGAATCCTCGGGCAGTGCATGGGACAATCAGATATGAAGGTGAGGATAGGCAATAATGAGACCGACTTGGACCTACAAACCAAAAAGGTTCCGTGAACACAACGCGGCAAGCAAGATGTTTACTAGCGGCTTCTTTGATGTACGTATGATGGGGTTTTTAAGACGTGAAGTGATCTATACATTCGATAAACCTTGGCAAAATCTTGCTATTAGATGCTCGAAAGCAAATCATGGACCATCGGCTAAAAGCAAGAACAATGGATGGGGTAGGAGACAACACCGTTTGGGAGTGTAAAGCGCGGATAAATCGATTGATCTAATCTTAAATCCCCGTAAATAGGCCCACAACGTGCATTGAAGTCGTAATCATGTGGTATCAAGGGTGCTGGAAGCTGTCAATGCAGAACGAACCATTGGATTGTATAGAGATTGGCAATTCAGAGGTGACTTCGGTACCTGTGCGTACATTCAGGATTGCCTCCGTGTGCGCGCATGGAGCAATCGAGGGGCAAAAGAAGTAGGGTACCTACCAGAGCAGCTAGTATCCTTTTGCCAGAGAAGGAAATCGAAAATAGAGGGTACCGGGGAAGATTATCGAGATTTCTTCAGCCACGAGGTGGAAAATGGAGGCTAGATATTTGTGAGCTCGTTAGCATGCCTCTTTCGACCTTTGCCACATACCAGTGTGTCATTTTCTAGAATAAAACCAAGTGGTTGAGAGCCACGCCAGCAGATATCGGCGATGCAGAAGATACTTACTAGAGGCCCGGGGAGCTCAAGTGTAGATCGAGATACCGGCGCGAGATTCGAGATCGCGACACAATGTACATGAGGAAGCAGGTTACTATCCGACTTCTCAACAGCATCAGATATGGACAGATAAGGTGATTTATCTAAGTCTACACACACGCCTGAGACATTGAACCCTGTCCGAGCTGCACTGCCAGATAATACTGCATTGAATCCTCGAGGCTCCAGAAAGCAGAAATGGCTTACCAGTGCTGATCGAGATCCAGAGTAACTTCGAAGTTGATTTAGAGTCCCGCCTTATCCAACCGCAGTGAAGGCGCTTTCTTGGAATAGTCGTGGAGTAAGGAGCTCATTCGCAGCACTGGGAACCAGGACCTCTCAACCGCATCGCTCCTCCATGAGTTGTTGATGGCACTCAATAACGTAAATAAGCGCCGTTCACTAGAAACGTTTGAAGGGCCCACTTCAGGTCTAAACCAGCCGCGCTGCCGCACCGTTGCAATCCGCTGTCAAACCCTTGCTGGTGTTACACCCACTTCAGCTGCGTTCCCCGTAGTCATCCTTGAAACTCACGTAAATATGGCCCAACAGCGCTACGCTGCAATCACATTGAGAATGTAATCGTCTTCTTGCTGTGGTTCCCTTCACGGTGTGAACATGTGAATACTGAGCAGTTGTGACGATGAACCCACGGGGAATGCCAGTGCATTTTGAGCTCCGCTAATATTCCTCCGGACGGCATTTGAGTTGACACGACACCAGGCGATAACTTCAAGAGCATCGCGAGGTGCATTGAAGCTGTGTTTGGTACACGTACTTATTCCAGAACTGGATCCACCGTCGACCGACTGCGGGGGATAGACACGCATGAAGTGAGCATACTGCGTGTGAAATGGCACATTGTGCACGGTGTATGCAAGACTCGTTCACGTCTGAAATTTCAAGTGGCTGTCATCAGTAGTTTCTCATCATGGTATACATCATCGAAATCAATGCTATGGGAGAAAGGGCGCTTACTGCGTACTTCTAGAAGCCTCCGAGGTAGAAACGGGCCATTTCACACTTAACTTCATGTCAACGCATGCACGATGCCTGGTATAGTGGATAGCAAGCTACTATAAGAAGGCTCAAACACCTGCCTGTTTGTGTGATATAACCTCTCAACTGAAGTGCTTCAAATTTACTGCGGCCTGTTCTCTCTCACTCGCGGCCAGTGCTCAGCCAACCCACTGGTTGCCCACGGTATTTATTTATGTGAACGCAATGTTCGGCATCTACCGGTCCGCATGTTTACCCCAAACAGCGTTGACGGAAAGCGCCCAAGGACGTTTTCAGCACAACCGCTTCACGTAAAGCCATGCAAGGCCATCAAGGCGGCGCTTACAAGCGCTTTTCTGTCTCTTACTTGCCAGCTCTTCTCGTTCTCCAACGACAATCACCAACGTTGCAGAAAGATGGCCATCGGACCACGTCGTCGTCACGGTACGCGGCGGAGCTGGGGAAAGGCCGTTACTCAGGCATTCGCAGAACATCGGGGAGATGTAGTCGCCCTAGAATACTCGCCTAACGGCGGCCTTCTGGCCATCGCGTCTGATGACAAGACGATACGCTTGTGGGATGCCCATACCGGAAAGCTCATCCGTGTCTTGCACTCTAATGAACACCCTATCCTTGCCTTCTCATTCTCACCGGATGGTCAGCACCTCGCGGTGCTAGCTCAGAAGACGGACGCAATTACACCTACACCCTTGATTCTTATATTCGACTTCCTAACTGGCCTAGTGGTAACTTCAAAAGAGCACCCCGAGGAGCCAGCTCGGGGTGGTATCCATTACTCGCCCGATGGTAGACTCTTTGCCTTCTTCACTCAGACGAAACTCCTGCTCTTCGACGTCCTATCGGAGGAGATGAACCCGTCCTCTTCGACCTTATACGAGGACAGTCAAGACCAATCTATCCTCAGGTTCTCTGGTGATGGCAGGAAAGTCTTCTTTGCTTTTCGCTCCATGGCTACAGGCCTTCATTTAGCTTTACGTTCGCTTGATGTGGAGTTGGGGCAAACCGAATGCCATCACGCCTCACTATCCCTCTTTCATCGTAACACCCCTGTTGTGTCGCTCTCTCCAGATTGCAAACTAGTTGCGGGTCTCATCCCCTCTCAAGGCCTTCAAATATGCCATGTAGAAAGCAGCGCTATCCTACATGGGCCACAGCTTGGCCCTCACAGCGAGGAAATGACCTGTCTCTTATTCTTGCCGGATGGAAATCGTCTCCTTGCTGGGTCGTCCGATGGTACTATCAGCATCTGGGATGCTACGACGGGTGACTCAGGCTCCTCGCCTTTGCTCCATTGGCCTGCGCCTCTTCACCCCGTGGCGTTAGTTGCCTGGTCCGCGCAGACGGACCATGCTGTCATCGTGGGTAAATCGGGAAAGATATGGGTCATAGACACCAACAAGGGCGATATTGTTCTTTCATCTGTGAGTACTTATTCCTCGCAAGTTACTCAGTCGCTCATCGTTTCCTCAGGAAGAGAAATCGTCTCTACTCGGTCTTAGTTACGGACCCGTTTACTCGCTGGCATGGTATTCTAGCTGGTCCTTCATATTATGTAGTGGAGTCCGCGACAACCACGTGCGATTATGGAATACAGGGACGGGACAGTCTACCACGAACATAACCTGTCGCGGTGGCTGCCGCATCGCTCTCTCTCCAGACGAGAGTAAGTTGGCGGTAGGACCAACCAGCTCGTTCGGCGAAGTTTTTGTCTATGACACCAGATTAGGTCGCGAGCAGGTGCATTTGATGCGACTCTCCGGGCATGGAGTTCGGGAAATCGAGTATAATCCAGACGGGACTCTTCTGGCCGTTCTGCTGTACAATGGTACATTGTACATCTTCAACCCAGAGACTGGGATAACTCGTCAGGATATCAACGTCTCAGGCAGCTCTGGTGCACGTATCAACGACATATCATTTTCCTCCGACAACCGACACTTTGCTTATATAACAGCCTCGCTATGCATATACGACCTGCAAACCAAGCGGATGGTCAGGACGCTAGCAGAGGACGATGCTCTTTGTCCAGCCGTGTTCTGCCCAGATGGCGTTCGTATTCTTGGTAACACCACTTCAAGCTTGGCTGTATGGGACATCTCTACGGGTGCGGAACTAATGTCACGGCCAGGTTATCTCGAACGTGCTGCGTGGTCTCCTGATGGGCGGAAAATTCTCATTGATCGGCACCAAAATGGGACGAAGATTGGGGCAATGGAGTTGCTGGATGCTGCTAGTGGAGATATTCTTTGGAAAGCAGCTTCGGAAGAGGAAGGTACCACCGCGTTCGCATTTTCTCCCGACGGAACGCGGTTCGCCACTGCATCAGAGCACGCAGAAATCAAGATGTGGGATGCAAAGACATGCAAGGAGCTTCTCGTATTTGGTTCACAGGTAAATACTCCTACTTGCTCGAGTGGTAGGTTCTTCGGGTACTGACTCGTTGTGCTTAGACCGACAGCGAGGCATCGGTGGAGTCTTTACATAGGAAGGTAGGATGTCCCTCGATTCTGCAGTTAGATTATTCATGCTAACGATTGATAGAACTCTGACATCGAGCTCGATGATGTAAGGATAAACTTTAAAAACAAGTAGTCGCCGCTCATTCTGCTGCCCAGTTTCCGGTCACAACGAGGCGTGCCACCGCCCCTGCCAACTTTGACAGGACTAAGGTCACGATGGTGGGCATTTCTCTATGTACGTTGCGCTAACACTCAAATGCACATATCTTTAGATGCCTCCTGGCGCCTCTGCTAGCGCCCGGGACCAGCGGCAGCTGGTTTCTCGAAATACGGCCTCAAAATTGGTAGCTTCGCAAGTGGGACTCATGACGCAACTTGTATCGCGTCTGAAATCATACCTATCCGCATCTCATAATGAAGAGCCACAGCCCACCGAAGGTGGAGCGAATACTAACCAACGTGAACACCGATCCGTTGCGCGTGCTTTTCAGCTTGTCAGTGTGGGCCGTGCAAAGGATGTGGGTTTTACCAGCTCTTGTATGTCCAATCTCGAACTTACTGCTTGAATGGGATGTATCTCTAGCGCGTCTTTGCTAGAGGCGGAGGAAACAGACGGCGGAATAGCCGTCAAGAGCCGGAAGACGACGACGATCGTGATGAACCATCTCCAGATCCAGAGGACGTCGCTCGTACATCCCACTCAGAGCAGCCGGCCGTCTCGGCGGAAGCAGCAGTCGATGCTGATGACAATAGTAGCCTCTCCAGCAAACATGGTTGCGTGGATACAATTTGTTACTGCCTATGTATACCTTGTTGTCACTTGTAATCTTAAATCCAGGGAACTATCCAATGTTTTTTTGGCATAATATGTTGTGTTCGTGTGTCCTTGACTCTTCGCGATTTTCCTGGCCTCTATGCTCTATGGTTCTTGCATATTACTACACTACCGCGCTTACAGATTTCTCGCAGTAAATGATGCCCCAATGATACCGAAAGGTAGATAAATACATGTGATCCCCGCTCTGAAATACGATTCCTTACTTTGTACTGGCCACGGTAAATGAATGTAGAAATGAGCGAAGGGAAAGCTGCCTCGGCAATGCCCGAACCGTTGTCAACGCCGACACGTAATCTGCCATACGTCACAGGTCCAGGCACTCGACTACTCCTTGACCTCGAGGGTTGGAGCCAACCACGTCCCTGGGTTTTCCCCAGCCTTTCCCCGCTTCAAACTACTAGAATCAACCCACACTTCTTACCTGATTACGGCCATGGCAAGCCTGCTGAGCTCCCTTGTCGATGCCTCAAAACGTGCCATACCCACGTCGGGCACGGACGCCAGCACAACTACCCCTATCCCTCCCCGCAGCGACTCTGGCGACGTAGGAGAGGACTGGGAGGCTCTCGGTCTCTCACCGCCCTCTAAGGCGCTGGAAAAAGAGCGCGACGACGACGTGGTCAGTCTCGACGGAGACGGGAGGACGAGCGAAGACGCTCTCGCGGAGCAGAGGGAGCTGGAGGACCTGCGCGCGCGCTGCAAGGCGCTCGAGGTGGAGAAGGAGACCGTGCGTCGGGAACGGGCGGAAGAGGATAAACGGAACTCGCAGCGTGTCAGGGAGCTGGAAGCGCACAACGCGAGTCTCAGCCGGGAGCGGAGCTGGCTTGCGGCGGAGAGGGACGCTCTCCGCGACGACGTGGAGCGGCTGGCCGCCGACCGCGGCGTCGACGAGTCGCGCGCCCAGGATCTCCAGAATCTCCTGGACGGCATGCGAGGAGAAAACGAGGCCTTGGCCCGCGCCAAGGAAGAGCTGCAGGAGGAGACCGAGGCTCTCGAATGCCATTTCACGGAGGAGCTCAGCGCCCTCGAGGCGCGGTGCAAGAGCCTCGAGAAGGAGAACTTAACCCTGTCTGAAACGAAGGAGGAACTCACGTCCGCCAAGGAGACGGTAGTTTGGCTCACGGACCAACTCAAGACAAAGACTCAGGAGATAGAAGAGCATAACGAGTGTCTACGCGTGCTGGGGACTGTAGTAACCGGTAACAGTCGTCGCTCAATCTCGACCTCTTCTAACGAGCTTACTCTGTGCGCAGGCCCTGACTCGTGCGAGAGCCTCCCTGGCTCCAGCGTGTTCTCGGACACCACGAAGCGGCTCTATGTGGAACTTAAGAAGAAACAAGACGAACATACGAGCGCTCGCCGACGCTGCGTCGCGATGGTGACAACGAGAGACTTGGAGGCGAGGAAGCTTAACGGGAAGGTGTCTCAGCTCACTGAAGAACTGCAGAAACGAGATACAGAGCTAGAAGAACTCAAGGCGACGTGCGCCAGTCTTCAGGAGAAGATCACAGTCCTGGAGACGTCCAAGCGTGAATTGAAAGAGAGACTGGAAAGGAGGAAGAAAAGGCATGATGTGGTCGTCGAGAAGTTGGCGCGCTATGAATCATTAGGTAGGGGCGAGGCTTCAAAGCTCCCCTAAGCATATTTTAGTGGAAAAAGGACGCATCCCTCAAGCTTGGTTATCTCTCTGGGCAGGCTGCCTTGTATTAGTACGGTTGATGTACACGTAGTGTACGAGTCAAAGAGGGACATGAATAATGGATTTTACCCACTTTTAGCTTGTCAACGAGGAAATCAAGTGCTTCAGGTGGGGCAACGCGAATGAGAGCAAGACGACGAGGGATATTACATTTTGGGATTACAGAGCGATGTAGCGGCGGTCTAGAACTGGTTTATTCTCTGCTGGACCCGGTCCCTGACCGTCTGGTACGCGCTCATGATCGTCTGCTCGTTGATCACGATCTCCGTCGTGTCCGCCTTTGGCCGGCTGACGCGCGAGGCGATCGTCGTCGAGTCCGTCTCCACGATGATGCTACACTGCCGTCAACATCGCATAGGAACTCAAGAGCATTCGCGACTACTCACCCGTCATCGATCGTCTCGTCCAAGCACAGCAGCACCAGGTCCAGGTTCTCCAGCACCCCGCGCTTCTCCACCTGGTTCCGCAGCAGCATGTGCACCGCGTCCGAGAACGCGGACAGCGCAGAGTGCAGCATGAGCTCGTTCTCGGTCGCCCCGCCGATGATGTAGAAGATGACGTCGAGCGAGTGTCGGAAAACCGCGAGATTGCCGTCGTAGAGGATGATGTCGCCTGCGTATATCCGTATCCGTATCCGAAAGCAAGACGACAAATATGATCAGCGGACATGTTGGTTATCACCAGGACCCCAGCCAGAGCTGAGCCCGTGCATCGCTCGGGAACAAGGAGCGGATTGAACGCACCTCCAGGCTTCTTCGTCTTCGCAAACAACCCCTTCTCGAACGCGCGCTGGTCCTTGAGCGTCGCAAGCTCCTTGGACTCGCCGAGAGGATGGCCCTTGGGCCGGTAATACTTGGCGAGGACACGGTGTCCCTCCGTGTCGAGGATGAGGAACGCTTTGACGCTGTACAACGACAGATTCATGCTGGTTGTATAGGGAGGGAAACGATCAGATTAGGCGGGCGAGGAGAAACCATCGTAGCACACGTACGTTGTATTGCGAGGGCAACTGTCCACGTCGCGAAAGCCAATGTCGAGCGGAGTTTGAATTGCTTTGGGCGAGAGGCATAACGCGTGCTATTCTTTTGCCAGCGCGTGCTCGAAGGTAAGGCTTGTTAGTAGCAACGAAAGCGATGAGGAACGGCTGCAAATATTAAGAAAAATGTCATTGAATGGAAACGTGAACAGCTGAAGGAAAGAAACGACCAGCTGTCAGTCGTTCGCTCGCTCAAGTCGAATCCATCAAATGATCATAGAAAACAAATGCATTTGACAATTGCAAGCTTATACAATGATGATGATCCAGAATACAATGAGGATAAATATTCCGCGTGATAGATAGCAAATAAAGAACGAAAGAAGTAGTCATTTTGGTACTACATCATCGTCCGACTTCGAAAGGTCTTGGACAATGTGGGCTAAGAAGCTCTTTCTGGTGAAAGGGCGTGATTAACACGAGAAAATATGGAAGGTAAAATGAGCACTTACAATCGTAACCGTGGCCGCCTTGGCCGTAACCGCCGTAGCCGCCATGACCACCGTCCTATGGGATTGATAATTAGCATCAATCGCGAATACTATGGCCACAACACTACTTACATTGCCGCCATAGCCACCATAGCCCTCCTCATCACCGCCGCGCTTGTAAAAGCCTTGGCCAAAGCCCTCCTTGCCTTGGTCGAATCCTTTTCCAAATCCACCGAAGCCCTCTTTTCCGAATCCGCCAAAGCCCTCCTCGTCACCGCCGCGCTTGTCAAAGCCAAAACCACCTTCCTTGCCGAAGCCTTGGCCAAAGCCCTTGTTGCCGAAACCACCGAAGTCCTGCTTGCCCTGTCCGAAACCGCCAAAGTCCTGCTTGCCCTGGTCGAATCCTTTTCCGAATCCTCCGAAGCCCTCCTCATCGCCTCCGCGCTTGTCGAAGCCGCCTTTGCCAAAGCCGCCTTTGCCGAAGTCCTGCTTGCCCTTGCCCTCGCCGCCGCCGCCGAAGAAGTCGGTGTTGATCTTCGCGTTCTCATCCTTGTTCTTGGCGTTGGCCTTGTGCGCGGCCTCGTCGTTTTTGGCGGCCTTGTCTTTGGCGTTCTCCTGGTCCTTGATCTTGATGTCGGTGTTCTGCTTGTCCTTGTTGAAGGCCTCTTTGTTGTTCTGGCGAAGAAGAGTCAGCAAGAGCGGTCGGTCAATGAAGACGAACACGAGCGTACCTCGTTGAGAGCGTTCTTGCTAGCCTTCTTCTTGTCGTTCTGGTAAAAATCATCATGCGTCAGCACTTGTCCTCCACCCCAGCGAGCGGCGAAGGGGCCTTACGTTGAAAGCGTCAATGTTGCTCTGTAGCAGATAGTTAGCCACGATGTCCGAAATTTTCGCGGGAAGAAAAACTAACGTCGAAGTTGCCACCGCCCTTGCCCTTTTCATCGCCGCCACGTTTTCCCAAGCCAAAGCCGTTACCGAACTTGTTGTTGAAGTTGAACGCGTTCTTGTTATCCTTCTCGACGTTGTCGTTCTTCAAGTTCTTGTTGTTGTTCTTGATCGCGTTCTCCTTATCCTTGTTCTGGTTGAGATCGATAGCCTTGTTCTTGTTGAACTCCTTATCCTTGGCCGCGTTGTTCTTCTTGAAGGCCTCGTCGTTGAGTTTCTGAAGTCAAGCGTTAGCTCATCGCATGGTGGTAAGATGAGAATTGAGGCTTACTTTGTCTTTCTGGTTGATAGCGGCGTTGCTGTCGAAGTTGCCGACTCCGCCACCCTTCTCGTCACCGCCGCTGTCGGGCAGTGAGCAACCCGAAAGTCACGGACAAGGGGCAAGCGCTTACCGTGCTACGAGAGCACCCTCGGCCATAGGCGAGCGGGGTACAGCGGTTGCGATAACCGGGGCAGAGAGAGCAATAGCGAGAGCGAGAGCGGAAGCTGAGATGACCTTCATGGTGAGTAAAATGTAGAGTGCGGTGGATGGTTTTGAAGTGTGGTGTTTAGAGGTGGTAGGTGAGCTTGGACCGATGCTAAACTACGAACGATCCTCCATGCTTTTATACGCGTATCATCAGGAGCCTCTGCAGCAGGAACGAGAGGACTTCGGCGGTGAGCAGCAAGCTCAGGACACGAAATTTGCCAGAGGATGCAATCGCTCCTCTGAAAGACTTCTGTTGAATGAGAATCTAGCATTAGGGACACGGTAGGTTAGCTAAAATGCTGGGCACTAGCGTTAGTAAACATACTCAATAGAGGCATTAGGAGACTTTGAAGCCGACGAACAGACATGTGAGCCAGACCCTCTAGCCTGAGGAGAGGTTCTCGAGCGGTGCGGCCGTGAATTGTATGGTATTTATCCCCCTTGTTTCAGAGCGCAGCGGGCTCCATATTCAATGGTGGATGAGGTGATTGCTGATCGCCCTCCAGGCCTCGAAGCCTGAGTCTCGACATTCGCCGAAGGCGGAGGTGAGTAAGACGTTATTCAGTCGAATGCATGCCCGCTAGGAGTGTAAAGTACACCCGCGACGCAACCGTGATGATTCATCAGCTCGCCAAGCCTAGCACGGATCATTCGAGTATGCTGTCTCCACCACAGGAGTCCTAACGTGCACCGACGCGAATCTTGTCAGGAGAGCGTGTCATTTGGAGGTTAAACGCGACAGAGACACGCGCAGCGGGGATTGCGGCGGGCGCGATTCGTGATTTGAGTTGAGATTGGAGAGTTGGTTGCAGGGCGGACGGTGGACATCGATGGTTTGGACTGCTGGTATGAATAAAGTAACAAGTTGGTAGGGTTTGAGGTTTGCGGACGTCCGCTTGCAATCGCGACACGGAGCGGGTCGGAGTTTGAACCTAGTCAACCCCTAAGCTTAAGCGCTGCCTGCCTTCGCGTCTGTCCCTCGTCCGCTGCTGGTCGAGTCCCGCTCTGCCTCTTCAATACAACTCAAGTGCCATAGTCTCTGACTAATTTCATGAGTCTCGTGCGCTTCAAGTTGGTGTTCTTCGCTCCAAGAAAAAACACGAAGGCCATCCTGAAGCAGCTGTTCGTCCGTCTCCCCAACGCGGTCGGTAAGATTGGTGACTACCAAGAGTGCGCATTCGTCACGCCTGGCACCGGTATGCTCCATTTATCCCCTTAGATGTCAGCATGTTGGCCTCTCACGAACTTCGTAGGTCAGTTTAGACCAGGTGCATCCGCGAACCCGGCCATCGGTAAGCCAGGGACACTCGAGTATGTGTCAGAAGACAGGATCGAGGTTGTAGTCAACGATCAGGGAAACAAAGCGGAGCTACGAAAGGTAGTCGAGGCGCTGAAAGCGGTGAGTAGTACGAAGCCAATACCCTTCAATCTTGTCTGATACAAAGCCATCAGGTTCATCCATACGAGGAAGTGGCTTACGACGTCTATCGCCTCGAAGACCTATAGTCTAACGTCGCCCTGTACTTTCAATGATACCACTTCAGCTTCCGCTTTTGCCGTCTTCTTTATTTGTTGTGACGGGTGAGAACCGAATCTATCGGTAGGAGCTTTGGCTTGGAGCGAGCCCATTCACCCTCCCATCGAACTAGTTAATTTGCTTTGACGTCGCTTCGACCGCCCATGTAGTAATGCGGCAGGGTCGCTTAGACACCCTGTCGAGCGAACATGAGGATAAAAGCAGGAGCGACCATCGTCTCTGCCTCCCATTGTGTCTTCTCCTCGCCGTTTCTAACTCATATACTCACAGCTAACATGTCGCACAGCTCTAGTACAGGAAGTATCCACCAGTATGTCAACGAATCTCCCGAAAGCTCAGCTGTATCTCAGCTAGCGTCAAGCACATACCCGGCAATCTTTATACCCTACCTTTCTCCGGGGGTAGCTTACGATGCGGCGAACTCGTCCAACGCTGGAGACAACCAGTCCTATGGCAGCTCTATCATGTCTCATGCGCCCGCATTTTCTAACGATGCCACTTATCAAGATTCGTTCTATTCCAACGCCTTTCGCAATTGCGCCGCCACTACGATGGCTGGGCTCTCTACCCCTGCCCAAACCGTGTTTCCTTCATCAACGAGGTCGTCTTCGAGAGCTCCGGCTCCGGCTTCAGGCGCCGAGCCTAATAATCCCCTGATCCGGCGCCTGTACGGTGTATCTCAGTCGGGCTTCGAAGACAACTACATATACCCCGCAGGCGACCCTTGCGCACACGAAGGCACTTTTGTGCCCACGAGCTTGACCTCAGCCCACAGCGCGACTTCGTATTGGGACGATTCAACGCATGTGCAGCCTTATCATCCTCCTTTCGACTCGGATGGTGCTCGTCTTCATGGACCGGCGATGAGTCGAGGTCAAAGGGGCCGGAAAGGTCAGACGTATCCCTCTCTCGATACTGTCGCCAACGCTGCTGGAGCAGCCCGCCGTTCACAGAAGCGTTCGCGAGAGGAAACCTCGGAGCTGGCTGGGCCTCCTTCATCTTCCATGAATGTTTGGGCTTTGACTCCGCCTGTTACGCCGCCAAAGAAAACTAAGAGCAGCCAGAAGAAACTTGGCGGGCGCAAGAGCCATAAGTGAACGTAAAGCAAGAGCATGCCCCGTAAACAACTATAGGTCGCCGATTTCTATATGTCTTGGGGCATTTTACTCATCAATTTGTGTCGAGTTCAGACTCTCGGTTTCTATCTTGTCCAACATATCTCACTCCTTTAGCCACCCCTCGCTTGACACACTCGTTACTCTAATATTTCTTTTGTTACTGGTATTCCTCCTTCGCCATATGATATTGATAGATTGTATAATTGACGTAGGATTCAGGCTAGAATTCCATCTAATAATCATGGTTCTAAGGCACTGTGCGTCTACGCATTCCCCGCGTTCTCGCAGAAATTATGATCAGACGTGAATGTTCGTGTCAGTATGTGCATGTGCACGGCAACGGCAACAGGAGAAACCAGGTGATATTTGACGCATTGCCTAGTATGCGGGGGAACTAGGTATATTGCTGTGAGATCAAGTGTTCATACAGCTTTTGCCACACCTGTGCTTGACTACGTGTTTCCCCCAGAGCTATGCTCTGACCCACCGGTAGGCGAGCTTGAGTTGGAAGCTATACGTCCTCTCGTAGAAAGTCTGTCGGGTGAAGTACGCTATTGCAGCGCAAATGGGCGCAATCCACACAATACCTCGGGTTCTTCACCATTCCAAGTGCGCACTTTTGTAAGTTTATCTTAGGCCGATCAGCAACCAATCACTGCTTTCGACGGACTATGTAGGTTAACTTGTGCATTCATATGCCACAAATGTTCTATAAATGTAGACTACGTATCGGTAGCGACGTATGGCACCCAAGCGTAAGTTGTCCCAAACCCTATGCCAATAAAACGAATCATATACTCGAAGGCAGTAATTGTAATGACCCCATAGCGCCGAATGGCGGGGTCGAACGGTACTATCTCCTTCGACTTACCAGCTCGCAGATGTGGCTCTCTGGTCTGTTCATGACACGCCTCTCAAATTGTACTGACGATATCCTTGTGCCCGTATCCGAAGGCTCCAACTCATGTATGCTAGCCAAGTGAAGTTGCAAGCGCGTGGCAAGAATGGCGTGAAAACTGGCCTGATAACTGCAATTAATTGAGCAGGCAGCATAGTCGCATCACCAAGGAAGCTCACATATCAAAGATAATCTCTGTGGTGCCCTATTCATCAGGAGTAAGCTGGTTAGAAACAAAAGAAGAAGAAACTAGAGAGAGAAACCGTACGGACATGAACCAAACACAAGGCCATATTTGCTATCGAGAATACTTTCAAAACCAGATAGTTAGCCTAGCAGACGGAAGCTTGCTAAAATATAACTTACGTGTCACGCAGAAACAATAGATGGCTCCCCCGTGTATTATGGTCTTCATCAGAAGGCCAAAGTGTGGCCGACCCTGTGTGACCCGGATCGCGATCAAGGCAGATATTACTACGCATGAGTGAGTAATGGCCCTTTATCGAGACAGCGCGCCTTCTAACCTATCTCGGTCACGATCACAATGACGAAGGTGCCGGAAAGAAGGATATAAGATTCTTTCACCGTGAGACATCCAGATAGTTTTGAGACGGGTGATTCCACGACTTGAGGAAGAGCAGAATACTCAAATTGACACTCTAGAAGGACGGAATAATCACTCACTGGTTACTGTAGAGAGGAATGCCGCCAATATAGCTGCAAGCGGCACAAATCCCAGCTAAATTCATGTCAAGAGAAGCTATCAAGGAAAATTTGCTTGTTCACGAACCAAGGCCAACGCCGATATGATATAAAGGATGCTTCTTCGACAGTTCCACATGATGTAGGTGCGCAGGAAAAAGAGACCTGGCGTCCGGGATCAGCTCTGTGTACATCAGCCGCAAGGTGACAGCCCTACACTCTGATAACACAATAACAGCAACATCGATCGCTGGATATGGAATCAGCACGCGGTCAAGGCAATATGCAGACGTTCATACCCGAGTAGGCGTAGAAGATAGATTGGCATGTCTGGTAAGCAAGTACGATAATTGAGTAGTCTATCTCGCATATTGGAGAAAACCAAAGGTTTACCTCGACATTGATTCCAGGAAATAGCAGAACTACAGCGACTGTTAGCTGCATGGCCCTCTGAAAAAATAAATGACACGCATACGTACGCCCAATCGCCAGGGGCGTCGAAACGAAAGGAAGGTACCGTGTCAAGATGAATAAGACCTTCCCAAGACCCATGCCACGCCTCGTCCACAGGTAATCAATCTAGGGACCAGTAAGATCCTGCGGAAGAGACCAGTAACTTGGTTGAGCATACCTCCTCCGGCAGGCTGAGAAGATAATTGTACACCTAGAGAAATTTCGGATGAACGAGTTGGACTGACACACAAAACACCGCCATGTCAACACGCACCAATACGGAACCGACAGAGACTGAAAAAGCTTTGAGAGGGCAAACGTGATGGTAGTATGCATTGTCTTACCATTCATATACTGAACATAGTTGAGAGAGAACTAGTGAGTACCCCCTGCACGCACCTCGATGACCTAGAAGGGACGTACGTTCCTTAACTGGACACTCTGGGCGAGAATTACTGATTGCTCCATGACGGGATTCGTGATAAGGGGAAGTTGTATTGTCGGGGAAGCAAAGCAGGGGGTCAACTTGTCAGAGACGTGGAAGTAATGTGCTGACTTATCACTGATCTTTATTTGGATACCGGCTACTACGTAGAAAGGTCATCACAGTATCCCGTGTTTTGAGTGGATGCCGTATGCCTTACTCGTGCCTTGCTGCAGGCGATGAAGTGCTGTGACGGAAGAATAAGACCCGGAGTATGTGGTGAGACAAAGGAGTGGCAACTAGTAGTAGCATCAAAGCGGACAGCCTTATGCAGCGCTTCAACAGTGTCGCGAGATTCATCGCAGGACTTGATGAACGTCTGACTAGCTCAGTAGGCTTGAGTCACATCTCCCACCATACCTCTTTTACCTTAAAAGGCAACGGGAAACAGCGGTCCGGCTGCCGCCGGGCGCACAACTCCGGTCCGTCTCAGCCCGTTTTGTAGTTCACAGAGCTGTCAAACCGCTTTTGCCTCCGGCCTTCCGTCCTGCGAGCTGCTTTTATCACGATGGCTTCACGGCGACGACGACGTCCTCACACAGAAACACACAGAATACATTCATCATCACCATGATCGTTGACCTCACGCACACCCTCTCGACGACAGGCCCGATGTCCGCGTGGCCAGGCCACCCGACCTACTCGGCCGTGCAGACGTGCTGCATCCCACCCGACCCGTCCAACGTACACGCGATCTCCCTCGGCACACACACGGGCACGCACATTGACGCGCCGTTCCACTTCGTCCCGCACGGCGCGAAAGTCGCCGAGCTCGATCTCGCGCTGCTCGTCGCGCGCGCGGTGGTCGTCGACGTGCGAGGGAAAGAGCCGTGCGGCGCGATCAGCTGGGGGGATCTCGAGCGGTGGGAGGCGCAGATAACGGAGGGCGTCGTTGTGATTTTTTGCACCGGGTGGTCGCGGTATTGGGGCCAACCGGACTATGCGAACCATCCGTATGTCGAGGTCGAGGTTGCAGAGAAGCTGGTGGCGAGGGGAGTACGTGTCATTGGGAGCGATACGTTCAGCCCGGATCAGCATCAGAACGACCGAGCTCCGGATGAGGTTCACCGCGTTATATTGGGTAATGGAGGGGTTATTGCAGAGAACTTGTGCAACCTGGAGCAGGCGCTGGACCTGGAGGCGCCTACTATCAGCCTGCTACCCCTGAAACTAGATGCAGGCGACGGAGCGCCTGTTCGTGCGGTTGTTTGGTCGCCCTAATTTATTTTTGTAAATTGTAAAACGATATCTACGGCGCCATATTTGCGGGCTTGAACAGAAGACATCTCTCTTGAAAATGCACCACATGTAAAGGAACTTCCTTGGAGCGCTTCCGCTCCACCTTTACCACCAGAAAATGATACGAATAGCTCACTTTATTCTAGCCTCGTTTAGCTCATGAAAACCTCAGCATCTCGTTTCGCACTACGTTCACCATGTTCACTCAAGCGAGACAAGCAGGGCAAAAGCCTAGTATATCAAATGTCCGTCTCAGTTCTACAACAACAACAAACTAGCTAGGGGTGGTGAAAGGTCTTTTAGAGACCAACGTTGATGGGCGAGCAGCCGAGGTTAACGAGGCCGTTCTGCGAACGAAATTAGTCTCGGAATTCGCGACTGATCGTAATAAAACTCACGAAGCTGTTGTTCGTGCAGCAGACAGGCTCCTGGTTGCAGGTGCCGCCGCCACTGCTGAGGACGGACAGAGGGCTGCACTGGAGGCCAACCTGACCGGTGATATCACCGACGACGATGCCGAGGAGACCAAGGACAGTGGCAACTTGGGGAGAACTGGCCTAAATGCGACCATTCAGGTTGAAGAGTCGTTCAATGCCAAAGGAAATTATGACTTACGCTGTCGACGGTGTTGCAGCACTGCGCAGAACCAGTGTTGCACTGGTTGGTAGTAGCAGCAGGGGCAGCGAGGGCGAAGGTAGCGAGAGCGATGATGGAAGCGACACGGGTGAACATTCTGACGGACGATTAAAGATTGTGTGGTGGTAAGAGAGTGACGGTTAAGCTTGAGAGCTGGTGGGTACTAAGAGTCAAGGCTGTTGAAGAGTTCGAGGCGAATTTTGCCTCTCTTATATCTGTTTTCTGGAGGGGTGCATTCGGCGTTAGCACTGCGCAAGTACTGGGATACAACTCAGTTGATCTTTGGATTTGTTAGCCCCAATGTTACGAAGACAAATATAGAACGATCGCAAGGCACGTTCTTTGGACTGAATGACAGTCTGGACTCGACTGTAAAATCAATAAGACCAACATAGGCCAACGTAGCTGCCGTACGTATTGATCCTTTCCGACATTCGCAGTTTCCCTTGGCTATTCGGAATTGCTTTGCGATGGTGGCGGAGGTTTGTCATATGCTCGTATGTATTTGGATCTCGGTCCTCGACTTCGGCCCATAACTGGCTGATCGTATCGCTGAGCAGAAAATATCTCGGCATCGGCGGCTATCAAGACATAGTAGGCACATCCTTGTTTGTCCACCGTCTGAGGGTTATTATTGGCTCGTAAGTAATGGTACATTTCGCGTCAGACACGTATGTTGAAGTATACAATAGAGAGAAAAGAACCAAGGACGAACGCACCTACGCATAGCATATTTTGCCGTCACCTACACCACCAGGCACCTTCATATGTATAGGGCCGCGTTCCAAGCCCCATCTTTCTCATCAGATGTTAGAAGCAGCGGGTCTGCGGTAAACTCCCAGTGCCTGAACATTCTTAGATCCATTCTCGTAATCCTCGAGATGTTGACAATTTGGCTCCGAACAAGCTAACGAGCGTTTCGGCGTTCATGGTCTTCCAATCGTTAGCACTGGTTAGCCGTTGCTTAGCAGCGAGTAATGGCGGAACAGATTATGCAAAGTTATCCAATTCGTCTGATGGGGCAAAACCAACGAGGTGCCGAAATGTACAGTAGAAGAGAAAGGCAGTGCCGTTACGGAGGCAAGGAATCGAGAAACCTTATCCGGCAGGGAGATGAAGCGCTCACTCTCCAGGTGGAAGTGGTCGCCGCCTTTCGCACCTCAGAGGAGATCCGGGTGGACACATGAAATCGAGACGGAGGTCATATATCTTGAATGTACCAGTATCAGAAGGTCCAAACATTGAACGCTGTACATGTGTTCGTGGAACAAGATCAGTAGGAAGCTGCGGAAATGAAAAACCCCAAAGGTACCCTCCGACCGCGGCATGTGCAGACCGGTGGTCGACCAACCTGCCGGACACCTGACCATTTGATAATGGTATTCACACGATTTGCGGCCATCGTATAGTCAGTAGAGCGGAGAGACATAAATGGCAGGGCGGATGTACGTCGTCCTGAGACCGCACTGGGCAGAAAGATATGGGTGGATATCAGTCTAGTGGAGCGAGTGCGGAGCACGGAAAGTGCTTTCTTCTGAAATATGGTTGCGGACGAGGTGGAACTTGGAGATGTTGGAGAGCGTGAGGTACATGGGTTGGCCGAGAATTTTGACCGACTTGTCGTCTCGGAGCATTACCATTGCGCTCCCGGGAGCGTCTCCCGTTGAGGCTGTCCAGGCATTGGTCGTACCATCTTTCTTCCCTCAGGAGGGCGCTGTGGGAGCAGAAGCAACGGAAGGCGACTCGGAGCAGTCCGCGATTGAGTCCAAAAAAAGGAGTAGTCCGCAATGTGACAAGTGACAAGTGACATGTGACGACTGTGACCGATCGCGCTTCCCTCACGCACGACGCGTCCTTGCCAACACACCATCACGCGACTGTCGCAGACACGCGTCAGACGTGCTCTTCTTCCACAAACATTGCACGCAGCACCAACGCCTCTTTCACAGCTGATTTCCTCTGACACTCATTAATCCTGCTGGGCCCCACTCTAGCGAACAAAATGTCCGTCACAGTATCCACCCAAGATGCCACTACTGGGGAACGCAAAGTCCTAGGTCTCGTATACCAGGACAGCCATGTCCTCATTCCCAAACCTCAAACATATGAGGTACGGTCCTCATCACTCATATGCCATACGTCTTTCTCCAAGGTTGCCTCTTTCATCGTCGCCATATATACTCAGCTCGTCATCGACAGTAGAACCTCGAACAACGCGCGCGCCAGATATTCAATCTCGACTCCGAAGACGCAGGCACACAAGAGGTCTCTTTCTACGCGATGGATCTCGATATCTGTCCGGGAAAGAAGATGATGTTACATCCGGACGTATGGGTGCACGTGGGAAGTGTTATGTGCTTGGTGCATGTTCAAGTCGACGAGTCCCAGTCGGCCGCCGCTGAGGCTATCAGGGAAGGAGAGATGGAAGAGGAGGCGGTGTCGCGCGTACTGAATGAGGAGGATGAAGGTGCGTGATTGCGATGCCGAGTTTTGTCAGCAAAGCTGACACCTACCTCTTCACTGCGATCCGACAGAGATGGATGAGGAACCCGACGATAAAACCTCCCAGACTGAACTTCCGCCAAAGAGCGAGCCCGCCTCATCTACAGTAAAGGCTTCGCCTGGCGCATCGAGTCCTGCTATGGATGGTGAATGGTCACGTTCGAAGCAAGAGAGCCAATCTCGAAGAACCATGCACGAAAGGCAAGAAGGTTCTCAGCGAGTTCAAAGCTCCAGCGCCCTTCGCACCGACGATACGCACCTTGATCGTCCATTGAAAACGGGGCTTAAACGAGGGGCGGAGGCGCTCTTCGGTACGCATACCTTGTTATCAAATGCGAGGATCCCGTCGTTGACCCGCTTCTCTCCTTCCTCACAACAGAGGAACCGCTTTCCCGATCGCAAACCCAGTCCCAGCCGCAAACCCAGTCCTCCCGGCGCTCTCAGCCCCAGTCGCAGTCTCAGTCGCAGTCGCAGCAACTCACCCAATCTCAAGCGGCCCAGGGGCTGTTCCCGGAAGACGAGAACAAGAAGCTCGTTATTACCGTCACGCACCCGCCGTCGCATCAGACCGCACCATTCAAGGCCAAGGCTCAGACAAAGGTCGGCAAGGTCATCGCGGGCGTATGCAAGTCGTTCGGACTTGATGCTACTATGTGCGTCCTTGTCTCCATTCCCGTCCCGTCACATCCCTCCATGTATCCTCTCATTCTACGTGTGTTCTTGAGTGCTACGTTGGCGGACGCTGATATATCGATGTGTAACTGACAGGGCCCGGCTACACATGATCATCCGCGCAGACGGCGACGAAGAGGCGTACTCGTTCAAGTGCAGCAGGGAGGATACGATGGCGGAAGCGGGCGCGAAGGACGAAGCAAGGTTCATCATTACTGTCCAGGGCGACCCTGACCATTGACCATCCTATCTTCGAGCGTTACGTATCTCATATTTCTTTCTTGGCTTACTTATACATATCTTTTCCATAACATGTCAATTCCGACTTTACGAGCTAAGCATCGAAATGCTTTGAGAGGGTAGTCATCTCGTTAACGTATCATTGAGGTCGCGTAGGACTATACACTGGCTGCACGACGAAACGTAGCTGCATGGACTAAGCCGACCCATATACCTTCATGAAAATCTCCAGGTATTCAACCAAGCCCCTCTCGTATAAGCTGCAAAAATGCTCCTCGAGACTATCTTGGCTGGGGTCGCTTTGTAGTAGTTTCATCCATGCGCTGTCAAGCAAGTCAAGCTTTTCAGACCACTCCTTCAGAAAGGGCTGACAGGAGACAAGGAATGATCCGTATCTGTCAACTTCTAGCTCCCTATGACGTGCGACGTTCCTTGCGACATTTGATCGGGACGTGCCCTGCGTGAGGTACTCGCGATACAGCCGGAGCCCAGAAGGAGTCCCAACCATATCGTGCTTGTGATACACAGCCGCCCAAAGAGCTACAAAGAAATAAGAGTAAAGGTCGTCGCCTGGATATTGAAGGTAGGGCACCCTCTCGTTAGCAGCATCTATGAGACCTTCGGACATGAATTCTGCTGTCCCCTACAATTCGCGTCAGAAAGTAACCACGAAAACAACGAAAATCGCATCTTACCAACTGCGAAGCCGCCTTGAAAGCAAAGTACTTCTGGAGATGGACCGCCAAGTCGCCATCAATGACGAATCCCCTGCACTTGTCGTCGGTATCTAACGGCTGAAGAAGCGTGGTGATCTTCTCTAGTCTGGCTTTGCGGGTGTCGGATTCTTTCAGGTCCGACACCAGCTCATTCAGAGCTTTGGAGAGGGATCTCTTCGTTTTAGAATCTTCGGAAAGGAGCACGTTACCGATGCTGATGTCTCGATGCTGAAAACCCTTCCTAAGCATGTTCCAGTACCCTATTCCGAATTTGTATGAGTGATTTACAAGCGTCATTTGGGATAGACGTTTACTGACCTAGCATGGCGTGTGCAATAGCCATGAAGAGCTCGCGATCCGATTTGGCATGTACCAAAGAGCGTCCACAGAATCCACAGACGTGCTGCCTTAGGGTTCGGTACTCTGGCGTAGGCTCTCTAGAGGGATCTTCGCGTGCTTCTAAGACGTTCCAAAAGGTCACGGATTGGAGAAAGAAGTGATTGGTGGCAGGTATACCGTCCTTATGGTGCACTATAGCCGAATAGTAGTGTTTTGCGACCCCGAAGTCGTCTCTGCATGCGGAGAGCAAATCCTTTTCCGCGTTGAAATAGCGCCGTGACACCCACGAGAACTTGCTGGCAATATCTACGTCGTCTTCATCGAGAAGCTCGCGTTTGGATTCGCTATCAATACTCTGCTTGACACTCTGCTTGACAAAGCGCGCCTTGAGTATTGGCGGAGTGATATCCCGAAGGCGTCTCTCGTAAAAGCTGCAAAGACGCTCTGTCGATCCATTCTCGCTAGGGTCATTGTCCAATAAGTTCCTCCGATCAGCCAAAAGCCTCCAGAGCTTCGTGTACCACTCTTCCAGAAAGTGTTGACAGGAGACAAGGAACGTTCCGTACATGTCGACCTCGAGTTTCACAGGGTTCGCGACATCGGAGGCGACAGCTGTTCGACTGTCCGTACTTCTTGCGAGGTCTTCGCGAAACACGACGATTCCTTCAGGAATCTCGAGCGAACCGTCTTTGCGATAAATCGCCGCCCAAAGAGCTACAAAGAAGCAAGAGAAAAGGTCGTCGGCTGGGGATGCATGGTAGGGATGGTCACGGTTATCATGAGCAGCGCCTATGACGCTTCGAGACATGTATTCTTTTGTGCCCTGAATTATCGTGTCAGAGACCTTGTCTGTGAAAGGAATCACCGTGCATTGTCTTACCAAACGCGAAGTTGGTTGTGTGGCCCAGTCGTCATCGATAACAGGGCATTCGTCTTTGGAGTCTATGTCAAGCATATGTAGCAGCACTTTCATGCCTTCCCAGTCAGAATGCGCCGAAAGGTTTTCCAGAAGCTGAGAGTAGTCATGCATGGCGGGTTAAGGTGTCTGGCTGGCTGCGAGAGTTGAGGACAGGAACGTGAAACTCCGGGACCTGTGGGAGAGTCGATTTGGGGCGATTCACTTCCGACTTTATTTTGAAGAGTGACTTTCCCCAAAACAATGAATTACATTAATTTCTGCCTGATGGATGCTCAACGATTCTTCAGCTTTTTCGCTCATCACTAGCTCCGGTGGATCGTGTTCTCCAAAATAATCCAAACATAACCCTATGCAAATGCGACTATCATAAATGCATGTCACTGATGCATCAGAGCCGGGAGATGGGAATGTAAGCGTGTCGAGACACATCCACTAGCATGACCTTACTTGACCGCCTGGCTTGATTTATACCGTCTCATCTCGCATTTAAGGTTCGCATTCTAATCTGCTCGTAAACCATCTGATTATCTTACAAAGCAATGATTGTGCTAAGACATCGTCGTTGGTGACATAACTGGAAACTCGTACGTGGGTTAAGCTAAGCCATATACTTTGATGAAAAGCTCCAGGTACTCGACCACGCCGGATTCGTACAAGTCGGAAAAGCTCTCCGCCAAAGTATCCTTGCTAGGATCACTATCCAGTAATTCCATCCATTTTGCCCTGAGCATATCGAGCTTGTCATACCACTCCTTTAGAAAGGGCTGATAGGAGACGAGAAACAGTCCATATCTGTCGACCTTTAGCTTTGTATAACTTGTGACATCGGAGGCAGCGGCTGTTCGACTGTCTGTACTTCTTACGAGGTCTTTGCGCAGCCGCAGAACTCCTGCAGGGATACCAGTTGAATTGTCTCTGTGATAGATTGCCGCCCAAAGAGCCACAAAGAAGCAGGAGAAAAGATCGTCCGCTGGGGACTCAAGGTATGGCTCATTATCACAAGCAGAAATGATAAGCCCTCTGCCCATAAACTCCATCGTCCCCTGAGATATGCCTTTAGAAAATACGTCTACAATGTGGATATAACTGGGCATCTTACCAACCGCGATGTTGGGCGCACGGGTAAGTCACAATCGCCAATAGGAATTTTGTTTTTGCCGATATCAAGCGAACTTATCAGCGCTAGGATTCGTTGGGAGACATTGTTCGCCGAAATTGGCTTGGAAACCTGAAGTTGTGATTGGCCGTGCATGAGGAATCAGTATGTCTGGCGAGGTGCGAGTTTATAGCAGGAGCGAGAATGTCACTATTCATCAAAGAAAAGATGATGGAAGGTAACGCGAGCTTTCAAATTCCGACGTCACCTTGAGGAACGAATGCCTTGATCGGAACACAATAAATGTCTACGTGAGAATTTAAACCCACCTTCGACGCGTGTTTGCAACATGTACAGAATTTTGTTTATGCCCATGGTTTCCTTACCCATTTGTCCATTATCATACAGCATGTCATCGATCCCTTTGCACATAGCCTCATGCAGACTTGACCATCGTCGCATGGAAATCATATCATCGCGGATTCATCTGAGCTCAGCATTGTGATCGTGAAAGCGTCCAGGATCCTCCGCTATCGTGACCTGAGTTTACCGCCTTAAACAACTTGCAGCGTGCATATTACTTGCTCTGTTTCCAGCCATTATGGCCTTGAAGTTTGGTCTCGAATCAAAACTGATTAGAATTGATTCCAAAATAATGGGGGAATCTTCCATGTCAAAGTAGCGTTAAAGCAACATGAATCTACAGTGATACAAACTCAGGTACGCTTATTATACCGAGCTGCTGAGAATCTCCAGATAATCGATATTGGCTCTTTTGGAAAAGGAGTAGAAATGATCCTCGAAATTATCTTGGCTAGGCATGCTAACCTGTAGTTCTGCCCAGTCTGCATCTAGCATATCAAGCCTATCATACCATTCCCTTATGAATTTCTGACAAGAAACAAGGAACGGTCCAGCATCAGCCTCGTCTAGTCCTACTCAGCTTTTGACGCGCAATATAACACCTGGTCGTGATCGGGTACTGATGAACTCGTCGCGATACTGCTGGAGGTCGCGAGGGGTTGGAGGTGAGTCGCTTTTGCGATAGATTGCTGCCCAAAGGGCGACATAGAAGCAAGAGAATAGGTCGTCGATTGGGGACCCAAGGTGGTGTTCTTTACCAAGAGCAATGTCTAAGCGATCCAAGTTTATGAATTATTTTGTTCCCTAAAAGATGATGTCAGTGACCTTCTCGAGGGTATGAATGAAGTAGAATGCATCTTACAAGCCGGCGCAAGACTGGCTTTGTACCGCCAATAACGGAACATACGTATTTGCTTCCGTCAAACGTATTCAAGGATACATTCGCAAACATCTTCTTCTGAATTTGTGCGTGGACTAACATGAGGGGTGGTGGATCTGATTGGGATCTGATTGGATGCGCAAACCTTCAAGTTGAGAATGAGGTCGGGCAAAGATGGTGGATGAGCTCGCGAATATTCAAATCCCGACGCCGCATGTTCTCTTCATTATGCACTGACATCATTTCCCTCCATCGCACGACCTCGCGTCAAAGTCTCGCACACGAATCCATTTTTGGAAAACAGTATCAAGATGGAAGTTAACGCATTGTCGAAGTAGTTTGGATCCCTAGTGGTACAACTAGTACAGGATGAGCGTTAGCATGGATTATGTGAATTGGTCCTGGCCATATATATCGTTGAAAAGCTCCAGATATTCGATTATACCTCTCCCGTACAAGTTACCGAAATGAACCTCTAGGCAATCTTTCCTAGGATTGTTCTTTTGTAGTTTTATCCAATCCGCAAAGAATATCGAAAGCTTGGCATGCCACTCGTTTAAAAGGGGCTGACAGGAAACAAGAAACGGAGTATAATATCCAATGTCGAGTTCTATAGGTGTTGCAACGTTAATGATGACGTCCCACCGGCTGCGTCGATCATACAGTAGATTATCGCGGAACCTCCGGAGTCCGATAGGAACTTCAGAAGGATCGTTTCTGTGAAATATCACCGTCCATATGGCTATGAAGAAGCAAGAGAAAAGGTCATCCACTGGTGAAGGAGGGTAGGGCCGTTCGAGGAGCGCAGCACTTATACGCCCTTCAGATATAAATTCCTTTGTCCCCTGAAGATCAACGTCAGATGTTTTTGCCGATAATGGGAGTAATTTGCATTGTACCATTTGCAAGGTTGGCAGCATGGTCAAGTCGCCATCATCATTGGAGCGCCTGTCGTTTGCCACGCTAAATTTGTTCAATAGCGCTGTAATTTTCCTCGATACGTCGTCCGGATTTTGGGAGTGTTCCGAGTGCATGAAGGACATGAAAGCGGGGAGGAAGCAGGGAGCAATGGGCGGTATGATGGTTGCAACTCCGATGCATGCGGAGTTGGTCCATGGAATAATGTCGGAACTTCCTAAAGGGGCATTCTAATGGGTTCGGAAGTGCCTTTAATTATAATCGATGATAATGCGCATTGTAATGCATCACCATCGAAGTGAAGCGACTAAAATGCTGTTTTCAACGCTTACTAAGCGGTTACGATGGGAATTTTTGCATTGTTATGGCCATTGTAATGCCCTTGGTAATGGAAAGTGCCTTTCAT
Organism: Coniophora puteana RWD-64-598 SS2; assembly: GCF_000271625.1. Lineage (NCBI taxonomy): Eukaryota > Fungi > Basidiomycota > Agaricomycetes > Boletales > Coniophoraceae > Coniophora > Coniophora puteana. Next base: position 305,809 of record NW_006913059.1, on the reverse strand, counting down.
TACGATCGATTATTATGTATTTTCCATTGTAGTCGATTACAATGGTTCATAATGCGCCTGAGAAAGTTCTGACAGACCTTACATCGTGTGAAACCAAGTCTGGCTTATGAACAAGCCTCTGCCAGTCGTCCATCCATACGTTGGCAAGAAGTTCTACCTAGTGTTCGACCATGCCCAGAGACTCAAACGAACAAAGAAGCCAGATGGCCGAAGTTATGCCACTTTAAACGAGTGTGCCTGGACTGCTCGATGCTCTCAAGTCATAGCACGCGTTCCCAGGCGAACGCGATCGAAAGCGGCGATCGAGCCTCCGACGCAGATCGACTCTCGACGTCGTCATTAATATTCCTTTCTCCAACCACCAGCTCTGAATCTGCCCTGGTGATACAGTCAGCCTCTTAACCCACGGACAGTTCCACAACCGATACAGTCCCCCCCTCCTCACGCACAACAAATCGTGAACCCGCCGCTATGTCCCCAGCACACGCGCTCGATAGGTACTATCTCCTGCTCACCTTCCTCGTCACCGTCGCATACCAGATGCTAGGCTTTGCTATCGCGTGGACGTTCAGGTTCGATAAGATCACAGACTTTACAGGAGGTGCGTTCGCCGACCGACACCCCTTCCCAAACAACGCCTTCCCGCTTTCGCCCTCGCGGGATGGTGTCAGGTTTAGATGTTTGCTGACTGCAACGTGTGGGCAGGCTCGAACTTCTTCATCCTCGCGCTCATGACGCTGCTCATGGGCGGCACGTTCTGCGCGGAGAACCTGCTCGCGAGCGTCTTTGTGATGGTATGGGCTGCCAGGCTCGCTGGTGCGTCGAGACTCTGCTCGGATGTGCCACTCCCATTGACTTGGATGTGCTACAGGTTTCTTGCTGTTCCGCGTGCTGAAGCGAGGGAGCGACTCGAGGTTCGACGAGATTAGGGGGCACTTTTTCAAGTTCCTTGGTTCGTCCTTGTAGTCCTCTCGTCTGTCGCAGGTAGCTGATTTTGCGTTCTAAGGCTTTTGGATAGGTACAGTATATCTCCCTCGTTGATTACATGAATATGCCCTGACAGTGATGCGCCGGTCTTCTAGGGCAGATTGTTTGGGTACATCCTACCATTACTTTATGGCCATTGTCTCATCTGATCTCTAGGTATGGACAGTCTCGTCGCCCGTGACGATCCGCAACTCCCCCGCTGTCGTGGACTTCAACCAAAGTTGCCGTACTCCTGGGTACAATGGCTTGGACATAGCTGGAATCGTCATCTGGGCTCTTGGGTGGTCGATTGAGTCTACTGCTGATATCACAAAGGTGCGTACCTGAGCCCTGCTTATTCATCGTGAGCGCTGACATGTATGGTGCATAGTACATGTGGAAGAGCTCAAATCCACCCAAGAACGCCATAATGAGGGTAAGCCCTCAAACCTACCGTAGTACTCTGAGCCTTCGACTGATTGTGGTGTCCAGACCTCTGTCTGGAAGTGGTCCCGCCACCCTCCCTACTTTGGAGAGTGAGTCCACTTTCGACACAGTAGCACTGCCTACGCCATTGCTAACCCCCTTCCAAGGATTCTGTGCTGGTGGGGTATTTGGCTCCTGTGTATCTCCCCTGCGACGACGCACAACGTACCAGCGTCATCTCGCTCGGCGCTGTACGGTTCCATCGTATCGCCCCTGTTCACGACTGTGTACGTCACTCGTTTGATCATACGTACGGTTTCTCTTCGTCTGACGACAGCTCTGCAGCCTTCTCCTGTTCGCATCCGGCATTCCCCCCGCCGAGAAATCACAATCGTCCAAGTTTTACGCGCTGAAGCAAAAGGCGCAAGAGGACCCTGACAATAACGCCGAGGGCGCGGAGGCGTGGGCGGATTACCAGGACTACGTCAAGTCGACGTCGGTGCTGATCATGATTCCAAACTTCCTATACCGTCCGCTGCCGCGTTTCATCAAGCAGACTGTTCTGCTGGACTTTCCAATGTACCACTCGTTCGACTATGAGGGAAAGAAGGTGAGTGTTAGTCGGGAGGTGGAGTCGCCGCCACCCGAGGATGCTTCGCGGTTGATATGATACTAGATAGTGAACACGGCGGGCATGATATGTACAATACTAACTGCAATATCATCGATCCCCCTTGCCTGGCTAAGGTTGTGTCAAGCTCGTGTTGTTGTGTGAGGTCATTGTGGCTGTGCACAATGACTAGTTGATCTCTTGATCGAAGCTTATACCTCCGCATAAGCGAATGCTATTGTCCGTCTCTGGTCATTGTTGTTCTCGTCGACAACCCCATTCCTGTCCTTTTCCTTTATTCTCCATCCTTGAACTTATACCACGACCATCTCCCACTGCGACGTGCTGCGCACTCCAGTCTACACCTCCACTCCTTTCGACGACTGCAGCTGAAACGCCAGCATCAACCCGACCCCTTTGATAGGGCCTTCTTCACACACAGCCGCGTGATACCCCTCGTACTCAATTGCTCGCTTCCTCTCATTAATACCTCACTTGTTCACTGTTTCTGAACACATCACCCCACCACACCCAGCAGCCACACACCGTGTGCAGCCCCCATCTTCTTCTTCACGAACTCGCCACGAGTCTTCTCCAAGTCACCCCACCCTACCAGTCAATCACCACGACGAAGTGGTCTCAAGATGTCCGCTACACCCACCCCTTCCAGCGAAGGCAGCTGCAAGCACGGCCGCGGGCCGGTGCGGAAGCTCTCGCAGTTTCTTAAGCGCCGCAAGTCACGCAAGGACCTCGCCCGTTCTTCTGAGTCTTCCACGGAGCCACCACCGTTGCCGCCGAAGGAAAGTATCCCAGTGAGCACACCGTCTCTTCACCCCCGTCACCCTTCTTCTTCCCCTCCTAAACGTTGCCCCTCGCACGCTAGGTGATCGCCAGCTCCTTCAAGTACCCCATGGCACACAGGCACCACCAGGACCGCCAGCGCCAGATCTCAGAGCCCGCGCCGACGTACACGCACCAGTGGGAGATCGAGATGTTCGACTACACCGCGCCGCACCGCCTCGCCCCCGCACACAGCGCGAGCGCCTCCGCCGCCGCCGCCGCCCGCGAGCCGCCGTACCCGTACAACCACCCCAACTTCCCCTATCCGAATCTGCACCACCACCAGCCGCACCTTCCGTCGGGACACGGGCACAACGGCGTTGGATCGGGCACACCGCCCCCGCCTTCGTCGCCCCCGCCACCGTTGCCGCCGAAGAAAGGGGGTGCGGATGGGTATAGTCCCACTCTGCGCAAGCAGAACACGCGCACGCAGCCTCCGGCGCCTGAAGAGCGCGCGCGCATGCGGCAGGCGGCGCTGCGCCAGCGCGAGGCCGACGAGCAGCGCGCGGAGCGGGAAGAGCGGCAGCGCGCTGTGCGGCGGAAGCAGGAACGCGAGGCCGAGGAGCGCGCGCTCGTCGAAGCCGAGGCGGCGCGCAAGGCGGCGCTGCAGGATGAGCTGCGCTATGCGGCTGAGCGCAAGGCGCGCGAGGAGCGGGAGGCGCGGGAGAGGGAGGAGGCGCGGCTCGCGGAGATAAGGGCGCGGAAGAGGGCCGAGCAGGAGCGGAGGAGGAAGTATACGCTCGAGCTGGAGAGGTGGCGGCGTGAGCAGGCCGAGCGCGCGCAGGGCCAGGTGGCTGAGAAGGAGGCGCTGAGGCGCAGGTCGGAGGAGGCGAAGCGCGAGCGCGTGATGCGCATCAACGAGGACGCGGCGCGGGGGAGCAGCACCGGAGAGGGGATGTGCTGTGGTTGGGTGACGATGCAGACGCCGGAGAGTCTGGCGTGGAAGAGGCGGTATTTCAGGTTCGACTTGGATAAGGGCAGTGTGGCGTTTTACAGGGCTCCGCACGTGCGTTTCATTCTTCAGCGTCATCTTGGTTGTGAGCACATGCTGACCTTCTGGCAGGAGATGACGCGACCTATGGACACGGTCGCTCTGGACGGCAGAGTCGACCGCATATGTGAGTGGTGGGAGGGATTCGAGGAGCTTGAGGCGATCCCGCACTCTTTCGCCGTCAAGTTCGTCGACGGGCAGGATTGGCTCATGTATGCGGACACCTCCGACGAGAAGGTACGTATCCACCTTGCGTTTGCCGTGTTTCCTTATACTAAATGCAACTCTTGGTACAGGACAAACTCCTCATGCTCGTGAGCGAGTCAGCCGGAATCATCATTTAGAATGCCTCATTTCCACCACCTCGAATCCGACATGTCTCTTCTCCCTCTCATATTACTATTAGTTTCAAGCTCTCTTCAAGGTCCCGGAATATGCGCATATAATCAACAACGATACCCCGGATCATGTTGTTTTTTGTACGGTTTAGACTGTAGCTTTACTCGCGTCGCTTTGTAATCCAAGTTCATTGATGTTGTTTCTGTATAATAGCAGTTCTGCCAGGTGCTCAAGCTAGTAGGTGAGCAACACTGCCCGCTCGATATGTTTGTGCTTTGCCTCCTACCTCGCTTGGTCCGCCGCCGTTATCATCGTGAGGTTCCCGACTATTAGGCTTCCCGACTATTAGGCAACTATTGAGCAACTTGCTCTACATATGGGACCATGTTTGGCTTCGCTATTGAGAAAGCCTCCACCATCCATTCCTTCCCTCCCCCAACTCAATATCTACTCAATTCTCTCAGCGGTCCTCACCTCGTGCCCAAGGGCCCTATCGTCGGAAATCTTGCTTCGGGACGGGTTTATGCGCGTGGTCCGCTCAGGTTATCTCATTTCCAAAGGAAGTGAATAGTAAGTCCACGTTAGTAATGCGCCACGCCACGAGGCAGCCCCCTTTGCTCCAGACCGCCGACGCTTCATCAAAGGTAGCAGAAGCCATGGCAGTTCGGAGCACCTCGTTGTCTAAGCATGTCAAACCATTCCCTCCTTACACTTCTGGGGGAGCAAAGCTGGTGTGGTACTTGGTTTGCAGGGCCTCGTCTTGTTTTTCGCGTGGTGAATTATACAGCCTGATTCTGTGGCAGGGATGTGGATTCATCGACATCACCCACACTTTAGTAAGTGAGGCGGCGGGCGAACTTACGGCAGAGGCGGCGGGCGCTACGATTACGCGAGGTAGGTTCGGTCGGCATCGCAAGGAGAATATTTCCCTTTGGGCAATAAAGTTCCTACTGTCTTAGCAACTGTGGCATTACGGTAGCCCGGCTCCGCGGATCTCTCGACGAGCTTGAGTGGATCACCTTCTTTATAAGAAAGCGTATATGCGTCCTTCATTCACTAGCAATCTTTATCCGAGTCGAAATGAGCTCATGCATACATGTATATGGACTGAGAGCTAGCATTTCCGAATCAAACAGTTAGGTCATGCCATTTCGACTCGTGCACAACTTCTCTTCTGCAACGTCGCATCTGCGGCTCGGTCTGCCATCAAAGCTTGACAGCGAAGGGAAACTCGAGCTCCCGAAAACCCAACTTGCCAGCAGCTTAAGCTTGACAACATTTCTTCTCATCGAGAAGCTTCGGGAAGCGTTGAAGCCAAACAGCGACACACGGAAGCTTTGAACATTTTAAAGCTCGCCCTCGCTTTTACACCTCGTCAGTGTAGTCGTCCGAAACCATGTCCCAGCGCATCCAGACCCAAGGCAAATTCCTCGTGCTCAAATACGACGGTCACAGCGTTCTCATCTCCAAACCGGAGTCATACGAGGTACGACATGCGTCTCTTTTTCCGCCGTTAACATCCATCGCTCAATACCTTTTAGAAACTCGTTGAGCTCGCCAAAGACGTTTTTCTCAGCACAGATTATTACAGAAATAAGACCACTTTCCATTTCTCTACGACAGAAGTTGACTGCTGCTCTGGTGAATACGTGGTGGTCCGACCCTGCGCGTGGGATGCTATTTCCCCTTTACTTCGCGTGCTACACGTCACCAACGAGATGCCAAAGGCGAAGAATTGAGCTCAAGGTAAGTCAATTCATGCTGACGACTTCTTCATTCATCAATATAACAATGCGCACTATTCTAAGATGACTTAAACGGTCGCTTGTTTACTAGAGCTGATGACCCCCTTGTCGAATCACCATAGGAGTCGTAGCGCTGAGATGTAGCTGATGTCTTTATGATATTTTACCCATGTACCTTGGCTTAAATGTCATGAATGTATTGATTGAGTTCTATATTGTATGATATTTAGGAAAGGATGGAGCGATTCGTTCGGACAAATATTTGCACCAAAGTCGCTTGGTAAAGTCAACGCCGATGAAGCATTCCTCTGCAGAAGGGAGCTTAGCGCCGAGCGGCCCTGGTTTGTAGTTTATACCAATCATGCGTCTACCTACGCCTTGCATGATGCCTAAGCCCTCGAAAAGATGCGCACGTGGAAGAGTCGATTCTTCGTTTTGTTTTCGTTGATCAAAGAGCGGCATCCAGACTCCACGACGTCTCACACTACAGGCAAATGCGATAATTCTGGGCCCAAAAATAAGGAGGAAAATGCACTGGAAAGTAAATATTTCCCTCCACATTTCCCTTTGGCCAATAGAGGCCGAAAGAATTTCATGTTCCGGTGAATTTTCAGGCGACAAAAACAAGCTTTTCTTCCATTTATAGACATTAAGCGCTGGCGGAGATTCAACTCCCGCTTTAACCTGCTTTTTTGGGCCTCTTGGCGCACCAGAAAATGATAACTTTCCACGTGCTTATTCCTCGTCCGAAAATCTGTAGGAAGATGTTTACTTTCCAGGTCATTTTCCTGCTTATTCTTGGGCACAGAGTTAGCGCATTTGCCTGTAGTGTCAGGGAGCGACTTTATCGAGGTTACATACGTGTTTTAGTACAGCGTTATGCGCTATAAATAGTATAAAACTGACTTACGATGGTTGCATGATTGAACTGTTCGGGCAGGGACACTCATGTCGTTACAACAAAGGGGTTGTACATGGTGGAGGGCAAGTGACGGATCCAATTAAGGGCATGGCCACGTGCAGGTGTGGTTCGGACGCGGTCAGCGCTTGCACCACGTTCCTCTACACACACCAGTCAAGCCCACATCCATGGGTATCTCTGCTATCTCTGCTCAGCATTCTGGATCTGAAACCTCTGGGGACGAGCTTTCACAAGATTTCTACTCTCTTTCTTTATCCTCCTGCACCCCTAAGATTAAACGACGTGAGCTTGCTCGCAACCGACCTTATCCACGACCTAATACACGCCTGGCTCCTACGAACGTCTATCACTTAATATCCCTCCAAACTGAGGAAAAACTTGTGCGACTCTCGGCTTAGGTATCTCATGTCACTGAAACTCCTTCTAGCTTGACTCCCTCGAGTGGGCATGGGGCATGGGATGGCGACGTTTGAACGTCGGCAGTCAATTTAATACACTTCCTGGTAAGCCACAGCCCCGTTATACTGCATGTACCATGCTATATCAGCTGACGCTTTTATCAGTAAGATTCACGTTTGAAGAAGACGTGAATGAGGACGAGCTACTTCTCTTTCCTGAGCCTCGCATCCTGGAGATGTTGATAGACCAATCAGACCAGCCGAAGTTCCGAGATACGATCGCGCCTAAACTCAACAAGGTAGATTTTACTGGAAATAGTAACCAGCTAAGCAAACTCATCATATGCTCTAGCTCTTTCGCTGTCAGCCGTCGACTTTCAAGTTTTACCTTGTCCCTAGAAGCGGCCTCCAAGACAATGTGCTCATTGACTCATCTGCTCCTGGGCAGCCGAAATCTGTACATACCTATCCATATTCGACTCTCGGCCCCATCTTGAGCCATGTTAGGCCTCAGTATGCCGTCTGGGGCACGTCAATGAAAATGAAGGACACCCACTATCCTGAATGCGATTTTGTAGATAGGGCCCTTCGCCAAACCCTTGCTCTCCACGCCCCTGAACTTTGTGCCCGTAGTTCGTGGCGTCCCGAGGGCAAAATTAGGCTGCAGGTCTTTGAAGCTTACTCCAACTGGAAAAAGCAACGACCCCCAGCCCATTTCCGGCAACATATACGCTCGACGAGACGCTTTCACCCCACGTATGGAGTCCCTCCCGCCATTAGCGACGAGGATCTCTGTCATTCCGAGGGAGAGAACGGATCTTTGCCAGCATCTGTAAAGGATGACTGCGCAGCGCGAGTAAAGCGGTGGATCCTCGAGTCGGAGTTTTGGGTTCGTGAACGTGGCGGTTGGGTAGCATCTCTCTCGAACGACGAGCATCCCTCTGACTCAGAACCTGTCTTTCTGCCTCTCACTGCCGGAGCCTGGCGCGATTGGCGTGATTCTTGGAGAAATAGACGACGCGTTCGGAAAGATACATCCCGGTTTTCGAGTAATGACTGGGCCGCTCTCGAGCATCTTGTATACCTCCCGACTACCGGATAGTAATTACCACATATCAACACAATGCAAAGAGCCTGGAACGCGCTTGATTGATTCCTTGGATTGGGTCAGCGCGTTTTTGATAACTTTTTATAGGTAGTATCTGCTATAATGTCTTTTTTCTTCCTCCAATATTCCTTGTAACGTATGTAATTAACCTTTGGTTGGTGCTCACCCGTTGTGCATTGGTATCACACGTTATCGCACGTGTCAGGCATTGAAGTTGTACTTTTGTGGGCTATATACTATTGTACGACGACTCCCGAACGTGACGGGTCGCGTGTACTATGAAATAATTAGAACAATGTTTAGAGGCAGGATTTCATAGCTAAGCCACCACTGTTCGTGGTATTGTTGCTAAAGGGCTCAAGTCCGAGTCTACTCCTTCCACAATATTTTCGGAAGCGTATGCGATGCGTTCAGTACGCACTAATTACAGATGTATTAGTTTTCTGGGGCGATAGGCAGGCAAGCGGACAGTCGTCTACAACGCGTATCTGCAGTGGCCCATCCCACATGTGATGCTTCCACACGAGTTTGGGGATAATTCATGGCTGCATGAAACTGATTTAAATATGTGTTGAGTATCTGAGTATCCTTGGCATATGTCTCTATGCACTTGTGGAGTCTGAGCAGATTTCGGCCGGGAGCCTTTACCTCCGGTAGGTCCCCCTTTTCTGAACGTTAATCCGAGAACGGCGTAGTAGTTTATCCTGGAAAATACTGTAGGTAACATGTATAACAAACTTATTACGCAAATCCTCGACTAAATCCACGATATATTGAAGTCCGACGGAACTCACCTGCGTTCTGTGTCGCGCGGAGACGCCACACGTCCCAAAAGAAGATGATCACGTGCAGCGCGTTGAGACCGAGGCAGCGACGCGTCAACGCTGTCACCACGAGCCCCCATTCCCGGCGACGCACTTATGGGGATCTCTGCTATCTCTATCCAGCGATCCGACTCTGCAACGTCCGGAGACGAGCTTTCTAAGGACCTTTTCGATGTTCCTTCGCCTTCGTGTATTCGTAGGAGGCTCAAGCAACGACGGCTTACTCATAAAAGGCCCGATACAAAACCGGCTCCCACAAACGTCTATCACTTGATGTCCCTTGAAACTGAAGACGTATACGTATGGTATATTGCTCAATCCCTCGTTCTCACTGAAATATTCTTTCCAGCTCGGTGGCCTCGAATGGGCATGGGGAATGGGATGGCGACGTTTGAACGTCGGCAGCCAACTCAATACTCTTTTCGGTAAGCCATAAGCCCACAGTCCCAAACGCACTCTATAGCCTGAAACATATCTCAGTCGGCTTTACGTTTGATGAAGCCGTTGACGAGAGCCAGCTCCTTTTCTTTCCGGAGCAATCCGTCTTGGAGATGCTGAAAGACCAGTCAGATCAACCAATGGTCCGAGATGAGGTCGCGCCTAAACTTAACAAGGTACGTTCTGTAGGCAATGATATGTGTTTATGTTTTTTATCATTTGCCAAAGATCTTTCGCCATCGCTCGTCGATGTTCAAATACCACCTCGTTCCCAGAACGAGTCTACGAGACAAGGTGCTTGTCGACGTATCCGCTCCCGGTCAACCGCCAGCGGTGCATACCTACCCTTTCACAACCCTCGGTCCCGTTTTGAGCCATTGCCGGCCTCAGTACGCCGTCTGGGGGACCATCACGAAACTGGGGGATATTTGCGGTCCTGAATACGATGCTATAAACAGGGCCCACCGCCAAATTCTTGCTCTCCACGTGCCTGAGCTTAATAATCTAGGCTTTTGGCGCCCCGAGAGAGCGATTCACGCGTCGGCCTTTGACGTGTATCGTAAATGGAACAGACAGCAACCCCCGGAGCAGTTTCATCGACATATGCGTGCGACAAAACGTTTCCACCCTACGTATGGCCTCCCTGCTGCTGTCGACGACGACGAGCCCTGTTACTCGGAAGAAGAACGCGATTCGTCCAGATCTGTCAGTGCTACAGATTACGCCGATTGCGAGGCACGGGTGACGAAGTGGGTCATTGACTGCGAGTCATGCGTTCGTGCTTGTGGCAGCTGGGAAACTTGCCTCTCGAACGACGCGCACGCCTCAGATTCGGAACCCGTCTTTCCATCTTGCACCGCCAAATTTTGGCGCGATTGGCGTTCGTCCTGGAGACGTCGGCGAGGCCTTTGCCAAGATACCTCGCGGTTTTCGAGTAACGATTGGGCGGCCATTGAACACCATGTATATTTGCCCACTACTAAACATTAATCGACTCCATGCACATTAGTATGTTACCCACTGTATTGATTCGGCCTCTGGTGTACGTGGCCAATGTATAATCGATTCTTTTCATCGTTCATCGCAAGAAAGGCAGACAAGGCAGGCGACCATTTTTGTTGCTCGTTCCACACCTACTTAATGTAGCATCCACTGTCTGACGCATACGGCGGACTCAGAAAGTAGATCCACAGCGATTCAGATTCTAAGCAAAGACATGCGGCGTAATATGTATTGGTTCCAAAGCAAGCATATAGCATAGTTTTGATTACAGGACTTGGAGTTAGATGAAACCTTCATTACTCGTGCAGAAAGATCGGCGTGCATGAACTGAATTCACTTGTTTTTACTACGTGTTCCATATCCTGTAGCCTGAGAACCTTGGTCACCGGGCGAAGTCCACCAAGAAAGGACAAGGTTGTACATGTGCCCGAAGCAGTTTTTAGCATAGTCTTCGTTTGCAATTATACCTTTATCAGTACAGTGATGCCGATACACTTGCTCTAGGTGACTCTCAAAGTTATCTTGCCGAGAGGGAGTCGCCTGAGCGTATGTGTTAATTGCCTTGTAGACCACAAACTGAGGCTGAGCGTGGCTCTTTATTACGGGCAAGTCCGTGTACGGAAAACTGTGCATCTTCCAACGGCCCTCTGAGTCCATCAAAGAATTTAGCTTTGGCCAGTACATCAGAAATTCAACCAGGACTTACCCGCGTCACGACGAACCATGGGCCCCAAGTCCTCGTCTAATTTCTGAACTCGGTCCTGACTCAGACAAAAGACTGCGAAGTATTCAAATGTCTTCTTCTTCTTGAAGGTCTGCAACGTAGCCTCACACTGTCAGGATCATAACGTATACTTCGAAGGAATAAGGCTTACCTCCCGGAGGTCGACTCTGCAAGTTCCTGTGAGCCTGTCATCGCTGTACTTTTTCAGTTCGCGTAATGTCTCCCAGGTGGGCACAAGGACCCAGGCTCCTTGGTCAAAAAGAACATGCCAGTCTGCGCGAACTAAGACACACCACTAACGTCAATAATCGGGAGGATAAGACTAGTTGACTGACGATGTATCAAGTTACAATGCGTATCAAGATTTAACAGATTGGCTAGGCACCAAGCCTCTTGCATTTTCCAGTGCTATGCATATGCCTGTGCATCAATGACTGATCTCACTCGTGCAATTGGACTGTACTCACGAAGTAGAGGTTGTACCAAAGCATGTTTGGCATGATGTGAGCCGTTTGGACAAGGCCTGCAACGGCTCGTGATTGACCGGAAATCATACATCGACCCTTGTTTGGGTCGGCAACTTCGGCCTTTTGTTTTTGAGACGTAGAAGCAGACCCTGCAGACGTTGTAGTTTTAGGAGTGGGCTCGAAATTATCCTCTTCCCCATCACTTTTATCTGGTATGTGAGTAATCCGTTATCATGACACCGAGTACTTAGAGACCAGCGAAACATACCACACGGCCGCGCTTTCATTTCCGACAACCACCATACCGGAAGTTCATGAGTGCGCAGCATAACGAAGATATTTTGAAAAGCAGAATCCCCTTCTCGTGGTTGCCTCTCAATACGGGATTCAGAGTTAGGTTCCGGCAGAGGAGTGTGGTCTATAGTCTCCTTAGTATCTGCCACCGTCTCTGCCGATTTTTGCTAAGGATGATACGTCAGATATTATTACCAAGGTCAAAATGTGCCGAAGTGACATACGGGTGTAGTGGGATCCTGAGCAGCATTAAACGCTCTCGTCAACATACCCGCGTGAAAAGACTCTGGGGTTGGCGACGGAGTTTTAGCCAGTGAGGCCTTGCTGGCTTGACGGTCATGTCCCGTGAATGCCCCTGGTGTTCCAGTAGGACTTCTCACGTCGGATACTTTGCGTTGCCGCATCTTTCGGAGGTCGCCTTCAGAAGGTTGTCCTGCCGTCGGAGGTGATTTCCATCTCCCACTGGTTGGTGTGCTCTCCACCACGCCACTAACATAAGGTCAGATGGGTGTCACTTAGTACAGTGTATGCGACATACGGAACACTGGTACGTCCAGAAGGATCAAGCTCAAGGGCTGTGGACGGCCGCTTCTTACGAGAATTGGAAGTAGGGTCAAAAGACATTAAAAGAGAGTGCGAGCAACTTTTAGACAGGTTGGACGGAGATATTGGACGGGGGAGCTGGTTCAATCGACTGTAAGCACACGAATATTTATCCTTCTCCAGACTATAGACCCGATTGGTTCTCCCAATTTTTTGAGTTTCCGATATGAGACGAGCTCCGCTGAAGGTTCAGTGGAGGAACGCGAATCCGCTGGTCATCAGAGCTAGAAGGCTGGGTAGCGCAGCCAGCCGAGATAAGACGTGCAGACGTTACCTACGAGGAAGTTTCTTGTCAGAATGCCAGTGAGACCGTTTAGTCATCTTGCTGCCCGTTATACTAGAACGCGTCCATCAGAGTAGAGAACCTGTGCTTTTCTTTGCCGATGTGGCACCAAACATGAGTTAATGAATGTAGATCGGCCTCATGCAGTGTTGTATTCCAAGCGAACAGAAATTGTGGGGATCAAAGTTGGCGGAAGGGGCTTCTTTAAGTAAGACTACTGAAAGAGTACCAGTAGTGTCTCTCCGTCACCCGACATCATCTCTTAATTCGGCTCGTTTAGGACGTGAGATCTTTCGGGTTTATCATGAATTATTTCATCACAGGGGATTAGGCTATGAGATGCCTTCAGTCCGGGGAGACACCTTCTCAAGTGAACCATCAGGAGCCTGAAAAGCATGTTGAAAGAGCAAAATTGACGGGGACGATTACAAAGTGCACCTTCGTCCTACGGGGTATCACGTCTCCTGTTATTGTAGTTTTTCATATTACTCGCCTCTTCCAAGATGACTTGTCAAGCCAGAATTAGACAAGAGACGATCAGCTTGGAGGCGCGCCTGCGAAGGCGTCGAGTCAGACTGCCAAATTGGTGAGCACGAATAGGACGATGTGGGAAGAACATGAATAACAGCACATCATAGGACTTTAGCAGCTCAGCTATCAGCATTTTCAGAAGCGTGTGTGATGCGTCCAGCACGCACTCGCCGAGGATGTAAACTTCTTGGACAAGATGCACTGGGCAAGCGAACAGAGTCATGCCTAGCGTGTTCTCCAGTAGCCTGTCCTACAAGTGATGTTACCACACTTTGGGTTCAAACTAGCTACAAGGTGCAGTGGTTACCTGAATAAACCTGCCACCCTGTGAAATTTCCTACACGCTTGTTTCTGAACAAATAATGACCTGACTCACCTTCAAGTTACCTTTTTCTGAACGTTAACGATCCGAGGACGGTGCAAGGGCCACATGTGCCTATAGAGGCGAGTTGGCAGTTCAGTCTGGAATTGCTGTAGGGATCATGAGGAGCATACACTTGCTAATTGAAGCCTTGACAAATGCCACGATGTTCAAGTCTGATGGCGCTCGTTATGTTCTGTGTCGCGCAGAGACGCCACAAGTCCTAAAAAGAAGACGATCACGTGCAGCGCGTTGCGTCTGAAGATCTGAGGCAGCGACGCGTCAAATGCTATCACTACCCACTCGCACCCATCCCGCAGCGCGCTCTGACTGGCCCCACATCTATGGGGATCTCCACCGTCCATACTCAGTGCTCTGACTCCGCGACTTCTAGGGATGAGCTGCCTGAAGACCTTTGCGACCTTCTTTCACCTTCGCGTCCTCGCAAGAAGCTCAAACGACAAGGACTTGCTCGCAAGCGGTTTGATGCAAGGCCGGTTTCCGCAAACATATACCACTTGATGTCGCTCGAGACTGTTGATAGAACTGTATGATTGCTGCTAAATTTTGGCTCTTACTGACGTAATCTTTCTAGCTCTGCTGCCTCGAATGGGCATGGGGGATGGGATGGCGACGTTTGAATGTCGGCAGCCAAATCTCCTCCTGGAAACGCAGGCGAGGTGTTCCGCTTCAAGCTAGCCAATCAGTTAACCTACTCTCTGAGCATTTTGGTCTCTTTTCTGATTCATCCACAGTGACGTCGATGCACACGACCTACGTGAGCTTCAAGTAAATCAAGCTCCCTATCAGTAGCTCAATTGCACTTGATTGTCTCGTTGTAAACGGCGAATAGAGGGCATTTCCTCCCTCCCCCGCTCTCAGCGCGATAATCAAATACGTAACTGAGTGTGTCGAGTCACTGCGGATGATGGGCAGAATCGTGCGTGCAAAGGCGTGGATATGTACGTCCAGGAGCGATATTAGCTTTCCCAGTATGAATATCTTGAGTCATATGGTCAAACTAGAGGCCTTGAACTGCCGATCCAAACGAACACTCAATTAAAATAAAATCACGCTGTGATCGTGCCGCCTTTCCTAAGAAAGGAAGCGAACAAAGGACGAGAATCTTCAATGTCCGCGGGGAAGGAATCGTACCTTGGACCTACCAAGTACCACACATCCTGTTATCGGAGCTTCCGCGAATCACGTAGCCTAGCTTCCTCGGCGGCTCGAGCTATAGTCAACTAAACGCAATCAACACGGAGGAGCACCCAAGAAGCCCTCGAGTCAGGCTACCAAATCAGTAACGTTGGAAAGGGCGATGTAGGAACGATAAGATCACCTCACAGGATTACGGCAAGTCAATATCGGGTACTGTTATAAAGTTAATGATGCGTATAACATGCACTTGCTTAGAATGTAATGCCTTGACCGTTATGCGGATGAGCGAATGGAGTCATACCCATTGTGATTGACGTTACAATAGTTCTCCTTGCAAGTGAATCTGAGCGAAACCTAGGTACTATGTTTGGGCGTCAAGTGCGATACGATTACCTTTTCGCGAACATCGGAGGGTGGTGGGGATTTGAACCATGCCGTTGATTCTAGATTCCGAATGCGTTATTGTCTGGGATCTTTCTGCTCTGCCAGTGACTCACCTCGAGGTCTTTCCCCCTTTCGACGCTATCGAGGTGCAAGGGTTGCATGTGCACCTGGTGATGGCATTCATGCTCCTTGCATACTGTGAGAAGATAAAACGCCGACCTGTAGAACATGTGTGGTTTTGGGGATTCAACGAGGTCTAGACAAGCATCATGATGACGATCAAATCTAAGAGAGTTCGGCATCTTCCGCGTCGCGGGGAGTGGCGACGTGCGCCGGGCCGCCAACCCTTTTCCCCTTCCATCTCTGACCAACTTTCATCCATCATCAACTCATCACCACCTTCCAGAACTCGACCCTCGCCGATCACCAGCACATGGTCACGAAGAGTCATACATCGCCATCTCCGAGAGTCGCAACGAAACCTAGACAAACTAAGAGCTGCCTTCTTTGTTTCTGACTCGGAACCCAACACGAAGGGAGCAGTCGATGAAATGGACAACTCAACTCAGATCACTTTGGCTTCTCGACCACCCTCGTATTGGGTTCGCGTCTCACGCGTACGGACTACTGACCGCGACACCTCCTTCCTTCGAAGCATTCACTGACTTCTCTGGGGCGACACCTGACTCGCACCTGACACCCCCTAAGACGCGCAGAAGCACCGTTGAGTGCTCCAACTCAGTTTATCCCAATATCCGTTGATCGCGACCACGCGCACTTGGCCACTGCAGCCATGCACCGTCCTCCACAAGACAGCTCGTCCCAGTTTGTGGGAATTGAATGAAAACGGAGAAAGCGGACGTATGTGCGACCATGCACAGTGCGTCACCGTTGACGTCCTCTCGCGGTTCTAGTCCGAGCTCAGATGGGCGGCGGGGGGTCAGACCACCCAGCCAAGGTGCTACATCCACCGCGATCTTCTGGTCGATGTGTCATATGCACGATCAGTCGACGCAGAACAGAAACAGAAGACAAGATGGTCCGGGGTGGCGGAGACTCGTGCTGCAGCACGGATATAAGGGCCAGGTGAGATGGGCGGGGGAGGGCAGGTGCATTCTCCCCGGCATCTTTTCTACCGCTCCCTCCTCTTCCCACCTACATCCACCCTCACGTCGACGATGTTCTGCGCTGCCCTTGTCCTTGCTGCCTCCCTCGCTGTCGTCAGCGTACACGCCGCGGAGACCGACCCCCAAACTGGCGATGGTGCGTGCTACTCACCTCACCCCTCTTTACCCTCTCCAAGTAGACCACGGTTGACCCTCTATCGTGAAACCACGTAGTGTTCTTCTTCGCACCCGGCCTCGGCGCATGCGGCTACACCAACACGTCCGACCAGGCCGTCGCGTCCGTCTCCCAGAACTTCTTCAACAACTACCCGTACGTCTTCCCCTCCTCCCTCTTTCCCCATCTCCCTCTCTCCCTTCCTCACCTCCGCCCCCCTCATTTCCACCGCCTCACACGCGCCCTTTCCATCAGGAACGCGACCGCGAACCCGAACGACAACCCGATCTGCGCACACAACCTGACCGTCACCGTCGGCAACACGTCCGTCTCCGCGCAGATCGTCGACTACTTCCTCTCCGGGTTCTCCGACACGTCCATCGGCCTCTCGCAGAGCGCGTTCCAGACCGTCGCCAACACGTCCAACGGCGTCGTGAGCAACGTGACGTGGGTCGTGGACCCGCTGCCGACGAACTCATCTTCGTCTTAATCAAGCTGTCAGTATGGACGGTTTCGGAAAGGCGGGGTGAGATATGGACTCGTGTTCGGACCATATGTGACAATCTCGGGCACTTTTGGTAGTTTCTTGGGGACGAACAATAGGCTAGTACATACGATATCTCGGACATGGCATGTACGAACATTGCTAGGGATTGTATGTTTGCGTGTACCTACCTTGACGAACTTAAAACACAACAAGCTTGGTGACGATCGACGCGCAACGCAAAAACGAGAGGTAGATAAAGATAACAAAATAACAAAGTCAAGATGCAGTCGGGATTTTGAAGTCTCAGAGTAAACCGTTTCGCTCACATCACCCACATAGCTCACTTAGATGCACTCGGGCGTATACGAAAATTCAACAAGCACCATTTCAATTCGACGACACATTGGTGTACGTATATATTCCTACAGAGTATCAAGAAAGACAAGAAAAGCGAGGCGGTTGAGCACCCCATCACGACGCGCGTCCACTCTAACGTGCACAGTACATACGCCGATCGTATCAAGAAAAACGTTACCGGGAGCAGTTGAAGACCCCCTCATCGCAATCGCAGAACACCATTCGCCCCCAAGCCTTCACGCGACACCTCGACGCGTTCGCTGGCCATTTACCAGATCCGCGTCTCGAGCAGCAAGTCCGAGTTGCCCTCGAGCCCGACGCACGCCTTGAGGAACGCCTCGAGCGCGTTGCGCTGCCTCCCGAGCGAGTTGACGACGTCAGTGCCCGGTTTGACCAGGGGCGCCTTGCACATGTACGAGAGCAGGGAGAGCACCGAGTGCAGCGGCGCGAACTCGCCTTCGCCGGAGCGGCGGTACTGTACGCGCGTGAGCAGCTCGGTGAGGATCGTCAGGTCGAGGATGAGGGGCGTGGCAAGGAGGGAGTCCTATAATGGAGGTGTTAGCAAGTGAAAGAGAGGAAAGGAGATGGAGAGAAAACGCACCTCGCACTCGTTGAAAATGTTGATCGTCTGCCTCCCGCCGCAGAAAATCTCCGAGTAATACTCGTCGATCGCGCGCTTCGAGTCACCCACCGCAGGGACATACTTGATCACCACAATATGGTCCGGATGCTCGCCCTTGGCCGCCTTGCCCGTCGCACCAGCAGCGGGCGCCTTGTACAGCAGCCGGTTCGCGTCAACCATGTCGTCCACGACCGAGGACTTGCTGATCTCCTTGCTGCGGAACTGGCGCTCCGCGCTGAGGTTGTGCCCGTCGTTGTTCCCGAGGTGGTTGTATGACGCGATGGACAGGGGCTTGATGCCCGCGTTGACGAGGAACTCGGCGAGGACGGACTTGAGCTTCGTCTGCCCGGACTTGAGGTCGTCACCGCCGATGAAGCCGTGCTCGCGCTCAGCGAGCGCAATCGCGCCGGGAACAAAGGTGTTCTGAGGGGCGCCGTTGACGAATGGTGCGCCCTCGAGGATGGCAGCGACGGCGAAGAGCGTCGACGGGGAGACCTCCTCGTGCGAAGACTTGATCGCGGCGAGGAGGTTGTCAGCCGTGTCGTTCACGCCAGGGATGATATCGCTGTAGCGCTCCGTGTTGGCCGTCCAGAACACCACCACGCGGTCGAGCCCGTGCTCCACCTTGAACTTGCGGATATCCGCGCGGATGTGCTCAAGGTGCGCTTGCTTGTCCGCGCCGGGGATGACGTTGTCCGCGCGCGCCTCCTGGTTCGCGGCGATAAAGTCCGGGTAGTAGATCGAGGGCAGGGGCTTGTCGAGCAGCGCCATGTGCGGCGCGACCTGGCGCTGGAGGTCGTAGTCAAGCACCTTGGAGCGCGCCATCGCCTGGTCCATCGGGAGACCCGAGATGTCCCAGCCTCCGAGGACGAGGTCGTCTGGGTGCACCATGGGGAGGACGTCCGAGATGGGAACGTGCACTTCCTTGCCCGTCGCGGGGTCCGTCCCGATCTGGACGGTCGACGCGCGGAGCATGGAGCCGATGTAGTTGGGCTGGACGATGCCGTTCTTGGTGTGCCAGGTGATGTTATGGCGGTTGGCGAGAATGGTAGCGCAGAGCGTGGTGCCGTTGTTGCCGCCGAGACCGATCATCATGAGACTGCGGATGAACGTGATGAGCAAGAGAACTACTGGAAAGGGAAGGGAGAGCGACATACCCAGTCTTTCCGACCTTGCGCTCGGTGCGGAACTCATAGGTCTGCGCAGTGGGCGTGACGGTCATGCGACCATCGGTAACCTGGACGCTGGCACCGCGGTTGACGAACTTGGAGGTGATGTGCTCGTCGGTGTAGGTGGTGTTCTCGGACTGGACGGTGATATACTCGGGGCGGCGAGCAGCGGTGGGATGGATGGGGAGGGCGGACTCGAGCTGGGAGTCGGGGGTGTTGTAGCCCGAGCCGTTGTTGTAGACCTGAGGGGCCATAGTGGATAGATAAGAGGTGGAGTAAGACGAGTGCGAAGAGGGAAATTTAGTGGGATGGAAGGATGCCTGCGGCGGAGTGCTTGCTACCGCGGTGAGGGTTGTGTGGGCTGCCGAGCTGATTCGAGTACATGCAAGAGTTGCGAAACTCCTGGACGATAACCTCGAGAGGTGGGGATTGGAAGAGTTGGAAGTTGCTAAAGGCGAGTGAGAGGGCGAGAGCAGAAGGACGCTGGGGGTGCTGGAGATATCAGAGGGTTTATATATGCGCAGACGAGGGCTGACAGGTGTCAAGGCTGTTCTCTTGGAAAACCGACAAGGAGGAGGAAAAAAAAGAGGGTCAAAGTAACGAAATATCACGCGTTTCGAATTCCGCCCTGATAATCACAGCACGTGCACCGTGTCATCCTCCGACCCATCGCTCCCCTCCCTCGTCTTGCTCTCTTCCTCTCCTCCATCGACGTCCGCTACCTTGTCGTTGTCTGCCACAGGAATGAACATATGCTCTTCGTCACTTTTTCTCCAAGATTCCCCCTTAGCTCGCTATAATCTTCACGTCAGTTGCCCACTCATCCCGAAAATAACGTCGTAAATGGCCATGACATTTACACGTGTCAGAAAGCGTGCCACTTCCATATTTCATCTCGGCCGAGCGGCATCGCAGGCTTCATCAGAACGCAACCGCGACTCGTGGAGAAACACGACACAAAGTGTCGCGCCGTGCATCCGAGTTTCATCTTCGCTCTCATTCAATCGCCCACCATGCATCATCATCGCGATCAGTCCGCGCAACAGACGGGAACCATAGGTATATGCGTAGCCAATCGAATGGACTATGAATTCATTGAACGTGCCGCTTTCGCAGTCGTTTCTTCTCGCTTGGGATAGAAGATCTAGAGTGAGAATCCTTGAGAATCGCACCGAGACCGCCAGGTGTCAGCACTTTGTCAGAGCCAGCTAAATTTTGTCTTCCCCAAGCGATCGTCGTGATAAGCCACCTACCCCAGGTTGTCGTCGAGACAGCCTCCCAGATCTGGCTACTTTATGATCGGGACAAAGTCCGGACGTCTGTCACGCCTCTAAATCTTCGGAGAAAATCCCTAGTAAGTTCGGGTTATAATTGGTGCCTCGGTCTCACAGACGCTCGAACCTGCAGAATCCGACACACGTTCCTCTACGTGAGTATACAAAAGACGTCTTTTTCCTCGAGGTTCAGCGTCTTCCCTGTGCACACGAGGTGATGCGGGTAAAAAGGAGGGTGACGATAACACACTGCATTACCGCTTAGTACTGCAACGCCTTTTCTGAATCTATTGTCTTCAGTCAGCGGCAATGCATATGCAGGAAGCAGGATAGACGTCATTCCGTGAGTTGGATGCTATTGAAGGTCGATTTTGCAATATGGCGGACAGATCAGATGTTAAAGCTCGAGTTTGCGCCCATTCCAACTCGTCTCGTGGTGATCGATGTGTATAAAGCTAGTCTCCCGTAGGCAGACCTTTATTTAGTACGAAAGACAGTCGTTCCTTATAATAAAGCGAGACTCGATCAACAGGGAAATCTCAACGAATGGGGGCCTGGACTGGAGTCAAATACTAGGGCCAAGATTATCTAGATCTACTGACCTACGTGTGGCAGGAGAATAACCAAGAACATGCAAATATAAGCCGTCATAACCAAGGGAGTCAGGAATCTATCTTCTAGTGATTAACGTACGGTAAACATGGAACCTATATACGTCGCTCCATCATGGCCAGCCACTCTGAGACCCTTATCCCATCATAGGCTGTCACCGCAGGTAATTTAGGAGGAGGAGCGGTAGTGATAGCATCCTGCAGAGCCTGTTCCGCCGATACAGCGTCCATCAACTCGACATAGTCGAGAAAACCTCTCTCGTAGAAGCTGGAGAAATGCTCCTCCAATGGCTTTACGCCAGTATCCTTCTCCAGCATTTCTTCCCAGTCGACGGCAAGGCGTCGGATCTTAGCCTCCCATGGTTTAAGAAACGTTTGACATTTGGGAAGGAAGTCACCATATTTGCTCGCTTTGAGGATCTGGTAGCCTACGACAGTCCTCTCAGCATGTACCCGACCTCTCTTGACACCGGCGAGATCTTGGCGCAGTATCTGCAGATGGATGGGCACATTCGGCTGGTTATCGTCTCTGTTGTAGGCCGCTACCCAAAGAGCGGAATAAAATAACGACAAAAGATCGTCCGCGGGAGACGGAAGATATGTTTCTTCCACTTCTGTGGCAGTGATGATTTCGTCGGTTATGAACTCCGCTGTTCCCTGCAAGACTGGTTCAGATCCAAGATCCGGAACATGCACTGAGAAGGCAGATGTACACACCATTCGTGATTCTGACGAATGCTGGTAAGAGCTATGTCCCCATTCCGGCACGCTCAGCTGATTGGTCGACAGTTTATCAATCACAAGTCCTTTGTGTTGACTATACAAGGCTGACAGATGTTCCGATACAGAGGCCATCGCTATCCTCTTCTTTTGAAATGGCAGAGAATTCAAAAGCGATGTCTTGTTGCGGAGGTGGAAGAGAACTCGGATATCCTGGCGAAGAGATGAAAGTTAATGTAGAGGAGCGTAGAGACAATAGTTTGACGCACCTTGTGGTGTGCACAATAGCGACACAATTGAAAGTCCACGCATGTACATGTATGGTTGATTTGCCATGACGACAGGACGGAATGAGCAACGGAATACATCGGAAGTTTAATCTCAGAAGTGGTATAAAACGTCGAGAAGGGATTCCATTTCTACGCGAAAGGTATATAACTTAGTAGCTAGACTTCCTTCGTCTCCATGGGATGCTTTTCGACAAGGAGCCCCATGTATCGAATCAAACCTCTTCCGTGAAGCGAAGGTCGCCTTCGCTATATGTGCAGATTATCAGAAGTTAAATCCTGTGTTTGCGTCCGCCGCAGCCGTCCCGGATCTCATTGTGGTTACGTCGCGGTCATGGTATATGACTGAAAAGAGACGCGATGCACAGTGATATCAACCAGGGTGACCGTAAACAAAGGTAGACACCGGTATACATGTGCTGGTGCTCACAACAGGCAGATACATATACGAATGAAGCTGAGTGCTAGACAAGCGAATAGAGAGGGTAAGTTGGGCCCGGGGACAAAAAGGCGCACTGACTAACGTTCATCACTAAATGAGGGGATGAATGATAAGCAAATGACCTTGACCGACATTACAGATCATGACAAACATACACCGGGGAAATGGTGAGACTCCGACACTAGTAGCATGTAAAGTCCGTTTTTAGCATACAGGGAAGATCACCACGATATGTTCATAGCAAAGAATCTATTATCTACTCGAAGGGGCGTGTTATCATTAGCAGATACGGCATGATAATAACATATGGGTACTTACATCTATCATAATCTAAGCGCCATCTTACCATCAGCATAGGCCACATGATAACAACATATAGGTACTCACAGCTATTACGAGTCTGAGGCACACAGTTTTTATGAAGTATGGGACAGCACATTTGATTGTCTGATATAACATGTCAAATACTACTACTACTGTACCTTTCCGATCTTAAGTTCTGTCCCATGTCCCATGGGCCCATGAACAGAACTTAGAACATGGGACAGTCCCA
The DNA here is from genome assembly GCF_000271625.1 of Coniophora puteana RWD-64-598 SS2. Taxonomy (NCBI): domain Eukaryota; kingdom Fungi; phylum Basidiomycota; class Agaricomycetes; order Boletales; family Coniophoraceae; genus Coniophora; species Coniophora puteana. The sequence goes on along the minus strand of NW_006913059.1, from coordinate 282,589 downwards.
CTGATTTGGACCCTTGCGAACTTAGAAACGGGACATATGGTAGAATATTAAGATGAAGAAACATGTTGAATAACAATATTAACAAGTGGAAAAATAAACCAGTAGCTTGCATGTCTCACGCACATTGATAATCTACCTTCTTTGCAAGTGTCACTGCATGATGGGGAGAATTCTGACCATAAATAATTCAGAGTGAATAGTGGCATAATGCTATAACAAGCTTCAAGTTGCAACTGAAGGCAATTGTTTGATGTCATATAGAATGCTGTTATAAGGACCACTCTCTGTGTGCCGCATCACAAAAGCACCCCGGCTGATGCTCGGCTGCATGGCATCCTCATCCTCAGGTTCACTTGCTGGGTCACCCACCCTCACCCACCCTCACCCACCCTAAGACACGAACTTTGTCCCGCCTCTACAGGACTCAGCGAACCTAAATTCGGGACATACGGAATAGGAAGGTGTTAATTTGTAATACTTTCCCACGTCACTGAGAACTTAAGATCGGAAAGGTACAGTATACTACAGCGATATCAAACAGTAATATAAATGATCAGGGTCCAACCCAAGAGCATAGGTAAGGCATGTATACAAGGCAACAATTGAGATACTATGTGCTAGAGAGTACGTACCATGAACTGACCCGATAAAAACTACTTATGCAAGCGCTGTAAATAGCCTGATAGCATTAGATGAAAACAGCATTGCTTGTGGATGCATTATAGGAGACGCACCATGCGCATGGTCCCACGCGTTTGTGTGGGGCGAGTTGGACTTTTCTGCACATGCTGACGACAGCGAGAACGGTGCACTGCAGGCTGGGCACCAGCCTACTGCGACAGATATGCTCTCTCGGGAGAATGGGACTTGGAAGCCTCTTTCACACCGTTGGCAGTGGCGTTGGGCGTCTCTGTGGCCCAGAGGGCACGGTGGCAGTCGGAATTGCCTCGCCTGCTGCGGTGTTGCCATCCTTGACAGGCAACAGCTGCTGCGATTGATAATTTAGAGTAGAGGGACTCACCATGGTCACGTTGAACGCTTAGTACTGAGGCATGGTGATAGTGGGAGGGAAGCAAGGGCAGCAGGGAGATAGCGCAAAATCCCTTAGTTTAAGAGGCCTCTTGACCCTCGCAAATATTGGCGTGCGCACGGGCCACCTGCTGCACTGGGTCAAAGGAATTCGAGCAAGCTTCTTTCCGCGCGTCATCGAGAGATTCCATCTGCCACAAATCCGGCTCGTCATAATCACTCACCCAAAAAGAAGCTTCTTTAACCTACTTTGAGGAGAGCGACGATCAAAATTATCGGTGTTTAAACATTTAAGTGCCAGTGTCTAGCAGTATTAATTCGCTTGCGAGCTGGCCGCGTTTTGACGATCCGGAACGAGCTGACTGTTCGTCCTGCAAGGCCTCGGGAGCCGTCATCTTCCCTTGCCTAAATTGACTCCATCTCGTGACGCCCACTTGATCCACTATCCCACCGTACTTTTACTGATGATGGATACTGTAGAGCAGGCGGATGAGAGAAGTTTCTTGGGTGAGGACGAAGCGCTAGCTGACAAGGCTGGCTTTGATGCATTGTAGAGGTCAGTCTTCTACTACTCAGCGTGCTTTCGTTAGTGGCTCACTGATTTATGAGCAGTTTCTTATAATCGAATGATCATGTTGCCTTCGAAATGAGATCTGGCTTGTTATGCTCCCACATATTGCGAGTGATTTTACCTTGAGTTTCGGTCCACGGTAAGCTCACACTTATATGATACTCGATGGTAAGACCCCGACGATATGATATTCTACTATATTCTGTTCTCATATTGTGGGCTGACGCTTAACCAATGTTGAATCCTCGCCATTTACGGTCATACAGGATTCTATCAACGGTAATATTATAACACTGATAACCTCGTTTATGCCCCGAAAAATTTCCCCCGATTTAGTGATGTTCCCGATGATTGAGCTGTTAAGTCATCTCTGCGAGTAAGTTTATCTTTTCTGCCAATGTGACATCTATCATTCGGAATAAGTACTCACAAAACCCTCCTTCGTAGAAGCTGAAGAAACGCTCCCCGAAAAGCTTCGCGTCGGGATATTTCTCTGCAAGCTTGCGCAAGTCGGCGTCGAGGAACTAAATATTAGTACCTCATATCCTCAGAAATTGCTAACATTAGGCGAGGACTAGTCTCCGACGTCTTGCGATTTAATGGGAACGCACGTCACGATTTTCCTCGTGAAAAATGCTGATGTATACACATCGTCTACGAGCTCGCCATTCCATATCTAAAGGTCAGTGGACACTCCCAATTCGTTGTCGTCCGGGAGGTAGAGTAAAATAGAGAGAGGGGATTGTCGATGAGAAAATGAAGGTGCAGTCTAGATGATCCTGAGACAATGATGAGGTCGTCTGAAGTGAGCTGTGCCGTTCCTTATATGAACTAGTCAGGTATTCCAACAACTTAGATCTGGGCGTAGAATATGTATTTGCATATTGACTAGTCGAGATGATGCTCTGCCCAAAACCGAGCTATAACTTTGAGAGTGTTTAAGCGCGTCATTATTACTTATGAATCCTCTTCGTTGACCCTCTAGACTCATCACTTGTTCGAGAAGAGTTGCCATCGCCGCGTCTATGTCTGATCTGCCTTTGACTGAGGTGGACTCTGATCAATAGGGGAAATGCGGAGCCGAAAATGTACCGCGGTTCATGGCGCGTCAGTGACCGTTTCTTCACGATCATGATGATATATTTTCACAAAAGTATTTGCGGACGAAGCATGCGAGTACAATGATGTGAATATCCGAATGGTCGTGTACCACGATAGGCATGTACATAATAATTCGTTTATGCCTACTCCGAACCAGAAGGATACATCTCGATCAGCAACTCAAGATATTCGAGGAGGCTCCTTTCGTAGAAGGTACAGAAATGCTCCTCCAAAGTCCCCGCTTCAGGATCTTTATCCATAATTGCTGCCCAGTCGACGACAATGCGTTTGATTATAGCTTGCCACGATCTCAAAAACGCTTGACATTTGGGAAGAAAGTCGCCATAGTTGTTCGCTTTGAGGGCCACGCGTTCTACGACAGTCTCCACAGCCCGAGTTCTCGTCTCACTGGCGATTTCTTGACGAAGTACATCCAGACCATTGGGCAGTCCCAGTTCGTTGTAGTCTCCGTTGTAAACCGCTGCCCAAAGTGCGGAATAAAAAAACGAGAAAACATCGTCCACAGGAGATTGAAGGTATGGTTCTTTCATTTTTACAGAAGTGATGAGGCCTTCTGACATAAACTCCACCGTTCCCTGAAGATCGAATCAGAAGCGGAATACGCATCGAGAACACCGAAATCCATACCGATCGCGAAGTTGCCTCACTCAGATTGATATCGAAGAAATATTCACGAAGGTTGATTGCCAAGTCGCCGTCAATGACAAATCCTTTGCACTGATCGTCTATCTTCAATCGTTCCAGGAGGTCTTTCAGTTTCTTCAACAACGCTTTACGGCTATCCGAGATGTTGATATCTCGTAGCATAATAGCTAAAACCTCCGAAAGAGACGCCTTCGCCTGAGCGGTCTCGCATCGAAGCATGTTGCCGATGCTGATATCACGATGCTGATAGCCTTTTCTAAGCATGTTCCAGTACCCTGACGGAACGGGTAAGTAGGATCAAAAGCAGAATCAGCGACGTGCCGTACCTATCATGGCGTGGGCGATAGTATTGAAAAGTTCCTCGGGGGTCTTTACGTGAACAAGAGAACGGCCACAGAAGCTGGAAACGTGCTGTCTCAACGCTCTGTATTCCTTGATGGGGTCCTTCTTCTTCCACGCGTCGTCTTTTTCGATGACCCTCCAGAAGGTGGCTAAGTTCAAGAAGAGGTGATTAGTGACAGGTAGCCCCTCCTTGTGGTGTACTACAGAGGAGTAGTAGTGCTTCGCAACGCCAAAGCTGTCACCGCAGTCGTGCAGCATATTCCTTTCCGCATTGAAATAGCGCCGGGATACCCAAGAGAATTTGCTGACAATATCTATATCGTCCTCGAAGACTTGATTCGGCTGCGTATCAACACCCTGCCGCACGTACCGAGCCTCGAACCTTTTCAATGCGACCGGCTTTCCGTACCCTTCGGAAGATTTACGAATTAAGGGGTATACGGACTAAGCTTGACCTAAAAACGTACCAGGTTTCTTCGTCGCAGCAGAACTGTTCTGGGTCACATTGCCGCACTGAGTCGCCGTGTCTATATACGGGTAGTGTCAGAACCGAGTGATGTAACGTATACACTGCGCCGTTGACTTACCCTTCTTCTTACGCTTTCTCTGACTGTCCCCTTCTTCAGTTGCTTTCCTCTTCGAGCTCGTCGGTCTCTTCCCTTGTGTGAGTGACGTCACTGGAGGAGGTATGAAGGGATGATCTGCGGAATCTTGAGTCCTGTTGGAGAGGCGCCAAACCTCTGGCGATCGACCACGTAGGGCTAAAGATCGATGAAGAACCTCCTCGATTCGAAGGTTGACGCCGTCATCGTTACCTTTGAGAGGAAGATACGATGAGGTCTCGTCACACCATTCAGGTAATCCAGCATCCGCCCGGGTCTCCCAGGTGATTAAAGCAACGAAAAGGCGAAGAATGTCGATGTGGTGCTCGGAATTGGACGGGTCGAGAGCAGCAGACGCTGTGAGACCACCTGGATGGAAAACGAGGAAGCGCAGTTCTTTGGCTTTGTATTGATACGCAAGCACCAGTGAGAATTGGCGTACGGGAGAAGCGAACGAAAGGCAGCGTGCATACGTTGCGGCTTGCGCGATGAGCTCTGACCAACTCCGCTTGACTTCGACTGGGATGAGCAGCTCGCAGTGATTAGCCTCCTCTCGTGCTGCGTCAGATAGAGTCCATGAAACCTTAGAAGGTATGTCATGCGTAGAAATAGCACCGCTAGAGTCTTCTGTCTCTCTGGGAATAAACCCAACCAAGTCTGGCTTAAGACTGTCATCGCTGCCGACACCGTCGGAGACCGGTTTCGCCCACTCGGCAAAGCGTAGTTTGCTGTAGTAGGAGTGGTCCCCGGGCCCATTCTCCATTTCCGAAGCAAAGAGAGCAGCTGCGACGCAGCATTGGAGGAAATTGTTGATAGACTGGTAAGAACTCTCTTCGTTGGGGTGTCCATGATCCGGGAAATCTACGGGGGGCGTCGATTCCGCCATGAGCTGCCGAAGCTTCTCGGCAGAGGCAAGAAGGTGAGGCTCCAAAGTCTCCAGAAGATGAGTGTCGTAGTTCTCGATAATGTCGTGGGGGTTTTCGTCAAACGATACACCATGTTTCCACGCCTTGGCTGAGAGTGCATAAGCGAGATCTACTGGGGACATTTCCCATGTGGCACCCCGAAGCTCATCCTTGGAGTGTTCCTTCATCGCGGATTGGGCAGCAGAAGGAGTGTGTTGTTCCAAATTGGAGCTGCTTTGTATGACGCTGCTAGACGGGCGGCTGCTTGTCGGTAGACCGCTCGATTTGAGACCGTTCGAGTTGCTATGTCCGCTGCTGAAGTGCGAACTACGCTTGATCTGAACAGGAGTAGGCTTGGTTGAAGATGCAGTGCGCGGCTCTTCGGACATGATGGCGGTGAAGGAGGCGGGATCTAAGAACGTGAGGCGACGAAAGCGATGAGTGCGCAGATAAACGTCGCAATTTTGAAGCGAGCAACTTACACCCGAACTGCAGTTCATTTCAAACTCAGTTTGAAAGACAGCACGCGATTGACAATAGTCAACAATCACGCGCTGCCGAAACCATGGACCGTCAGCGTCAGCTCTGTTCCTCTATTGTAGCAAGGAACAATAGACGATGCCTTCAAGGACCACGAGAGGTACCCTATCCCAGTGAGATAGCGTAATTGTTTACTGTCCTGCGCCTCAATTCGGACCCCGATTCCTGAACATCCGTTCTGGGAGCTCCGACAGACTACGCCAAACGGAGGCGAATGACGCTTTTAAATTGTTCAATCAGCACCAGCATGAGCTGCGGATCCATGTTCAGAGATCGTCCTGAACAGAAAGGGGTGCATTGTCCTTGACATTCATCGCGCTGGGTGAGCGATGCCAATCATTATATACGAAGGGCACGTTCCAAGCGGATATACTTTCACGAAACTGAGCAGGCGCACATGGTCGAAGAGCAGAGCTTGGTTCGATTATGCAAAGTAAATAGTCATCGCGAATATACTATAAGTCTATCGTGGCCACCGCACCTCCTCCCCCATCCCCTCTCCTTGAACTCAAGCTCAGGCCCCCGTCTCCTGCTCACTCCAGCATACGCTCGTGGATCATGCCTTCGCCTGCTGTCCAGCCACCGCCGGAGCAGTAGCACCAGCAGCAGGCGTAGGTGCAGGTGAAGCAGCATCTGGCTTCTTGCCTCCAGCGCCATCCAACATGCCCCAGAGCGAGCCGGACATCTCCCGTGCCATCGCCTGCCGGTCCTCCTCGAGCAGGCGCTCGAACTCGTGCTTGTTCGCGGCGATGTACGCCTGCTCCTCCTTGTATATCCGCTGCGCCTCCGTACGTTTTTGTTCGAGGTAGGTAGGCGGGACGGGTGAAGACTTAGCCTGTGGTTCATGAGTGGGTGCTTTAGCGTTGGCGAAGGCGAGCGAGGAAGAGGAGGACATGAAACGAGGGCGGGATAGGGACACGAGGGAAGGAGGAAAGCAAGAAAGAACGGAAGCGTACCTCGCCACCGAACAGTGAGCTCATCTTCAGCCCGCCTCCGAGCCCAGACGCGCCCTTCGCCTTCCACTCCTCAATGTGCCGCTCCTTGGCCGCGGCCTCCTTCTTGCCGTACTCGATCGGGATGTCCTTACCCTGGTATGCTGTCAGGATCGGCCGCACGTCGGGGGACTTGTAAATCGCAATTGCTGTGAGAACACTCATCAGTCTACGTGTTCCAAGAGAAGGGAATGGAACAATGGAGAGGGGAGGGATGCCACGTACACTCAAGGAAGGGGATCATAGCCACGAGCCCTCGGTCGCGCGACTCGCCGGTCCACTTGGGAATGACGATCGCGTTCTCGGGGTGCGTTGAGACGTGCTCTTCGTGTGTGTCGAGGAGGATGACCTTGGACAAGTCGCGGTTGAGGTAGGATAGATCCTAGATAGATGGACATTAGTGACAATTCATCGAGACGCAGAGGGAGAGCAGGATGGCGAGGCTTACCTTCACAGTCTTGCCATTTATCGAGCGCGTGGCGTCACGGAAGAGTTTGTAGGTGATAAAGAAGTTGTATGGGTCGAGCTTTTCAAGGACGGGAAGGGCGGTCTGTAGGGGGTAGGTATTACGTCAATACCCGAGGAAGTCGGTACAGGGATGGGGACGCACGTAGTGCTGCTGAGTAGTGAAAATTACAATCTCATAGAACTGGGATAGGTATGCCAGGAAGTAATCCACGCCGGGACGCTTGGCCGTTCTCCAGCCGTATTGACGCTATTCGAGCATGGTCAGATAAGGGCTTTGGCACAGAGGACCAGACTTACATCCCACGTTGACGTAATGAGCAGGTCGTCCAGAGAGAGGAGAAGTGTATACGGCTTTTGATGCGGCGCAGGCAATGGTGGCGGGAGGAGCTCTTCCCATGCTGGTTCGCTGAAGTACTGTGTGCCATTCGTCAGAATAGATGACAGCGCGCTCGAAGATGATGTAGCGCACGTTGGTCATCTCAAAAAGCCTTGACTTCGTCCTCTCCCAGCGCGTCGCAGGCGCCTGCTCCAACGTCTTAACGACCCATCGTCAGCACCTTTTGAAGGAGAGGAAACCGGAACACATACCTGCTTCCGCTTCTTCAGCTCATCAGGTGTCCACTCGCTTCCAAGCAGGAGCACGCCCGCGAGCACGCCAATGGCGCATATGCCGAGGGACGTGCGCGCTAAGCCCTGCCTACGGCGCTCGATGGACGACATCGAGTCGCGCGAGGACCTAGCACCTGTCCGCGCCCCTCCTGCCTCCTGCTGCGCGCTGCTGCCCTCCGACGGAACAAAGTCGAGACTAGGAAGCGAGGACAGGGGCTTTGGAGGCTCGTCTGCGGCTTGGGGTTGGACGGGCTCCTGTGCCTTGGCTGGTTCTTGCGACTCTGTCTGGTTTTCCTCTGCCGAGGGAGGCGGGCGCGGAGGGGGAGCAGAGGCCATGCAGCGTACGGCTGGGCGAAGTGCCTGACGGTAGGCCCCACGGGTGACGACGGAGAACATGTTGACGAGCTTTAAACCAGAGACGAAAGAGGGGGAGGAGGAGACGCGTCTTGCGTGCACGAGCACGGAGGTGGATGTATGCGCAGGGAGCTGTGACGCGGAACCTTTCCACAATTTTGCGTCCTCGCGGAGTTTCAACGGCATTCGGCCAGCTCTTCCGGCCCCTCTCAAGCAACCCTTGATCGCCCTTTCTATCAACGACGAGGTGCAGCAAACATCCGTTACATGCAATGCGCTATCGTAATCTGACCTGACGACGTCTGAAGATGATTGTACGACGAAACGCGCACTCAGTCACCTTACAGGCGCGCCTACATGGGTCCCTTCACCAGCCGGTGACATCTCTAACCACAAGTCAAGCGCAGACAGGTAAGGCAGACGGATCCAAACAGATGGAGGTGCTCAATCACCCTCCAGACTATTGGCATAGCGATCCTGCATTAGCTGCTGGCGGACACGAAGAACAAGATGGTGCGTCTCCACTTAACTCTCTGAATTTCTGAGTACAATCTCTCATCGACTGCGAAAGACGAACCCGATCGCTAGCTCACGCAGCTCGGGTGGGCATGAGGCATGGGATGGCGGCATTTAGACGCTGCGGGTGCTCACAACACATTCGTGAGTTGATGGACTTTCGCTATGTTGACTACGATTTCCTAATCATTGCTAACACAGTCAGTTCTGAACGGAAGAATCGGTTTAGTAATGACAGGTGGCTCCTTTTTCCCGACTATGATACCCTCCAGTCGTTGGTGGCATTAGTGAGGAAGCGGACTGCTCCTGCCCGTCCCAACTTCAACAAGATACTGGGTCTCTCGTTACTTTGTATATTCTGACTTCATTTCTTATATATACAGCGCCGGAGATTTTTCAAGTATCACTTGATCCCTCGCTCGTCTCTCAAGGATGAGATCGTCACCATAGGATCGCGGGGATTGCACACCCGCTGTTCACGCATATCCATTCGCGACGTTGGGTGCCATCGGTTATCCTCAGCCATGTATGACCACGTACGACCACGCCTTGTGATATACAACGCCTTACAGAAGAGTGGAGATCTCAATAGGCAGGGCTCTATGGACCTGAATGATGCAGAGGTGGTTTACACACAATACGGTCCTCCGCATGGCAAATGTCCATACATGCTTATCATTGATGCAGTACGCAAGCCCTACAACGCAAAGTCAGGTCAGATATATCACCAGTTCCTCATAACTTTCCGGCGCTTCGATAGGTCGTCATCTTTCGACCCGGGCGATAGGGGTAAGCCTATTGCGTACACATGCTATATGCCAAGTTCGCGCCATCACTTTTGCCAATGGCAAACAACCTGCTCGCATCCTTCTTGCATAATCTCTTGCCTACGCTTTCGCCACTTTGAAGCCCGTGATAACCCAATCTCGGTAACTTTGCGAGCGCTCTATACAAAATTGGTAAGCCAGGAGTCTGTCTAACAAATCATCATCCGCGAGTACGGCTAAGGCAGCCTTAATATGTTCGCAGCCATCTCGGAGCTGGCGGTGTCGGGTAATGCTAAGCCAACTTGAATTTGGCAAAGCTATGCCAAGCAGGCATGACTGGCGCATTCGAGGGTAGACCTTTGCATAAAGTACTACCGAGTTACCAAGCTCCCACTTGCTGATGAACGCCTGGGTGTCCTTGTGGTTGAACGAGAATGGCACGCTTCAGGGGCTATAAGAAGGCGGGAAGCTGACTACGAATTACTGTAAAATGAAGCCCTGAGCTTCCCAGGAATGACAGGTAACTGGCCGGAAAGGGCCCTTGTTCCCCGGGTACGCGATTGGTCTTCAAAGTGCAGGAAGTCGCAGGGTAGACCTCATCGGTGAGAAGTTGTGGCACATAACGCCTCTGTCGTTGACGTGCGAGGATAATTAAAGGTCCTCAAGTCCAGAACGCGCATAGGTGCCAATTAATAGCGCCTCCGTTTCACATGGGAGGGGGTACGCTCCGGGAAGTATTCCATCTCCTAAATCACATAGGACATATCAATGACAGAACGGATACCAATCCGAGACCAACCAAGACACGCGCCACCTGGACCTGTATTGATTGGCTGAAGCCAGAAGTGATATGGCTCGTTACACGCTGATGAAGAAGCTGACGCAGAAGGAGAGCCCGAACAGAAATAATATCACGAATATTCAGGACTAGGTCTTATTAGCGTAATGAATAGATGCGGGTTAAGTGGAGAGGGAGTCACTCTTTATTGAGCTGTAATTTAAACTGTATGATGAGGTATGTGCGTAAGTTCATAAGTATGCACCACTGCTGGCAAACCTGAGCCTCTGTCACATAATCCGGTAGATGCAACAATCGTGTCAATGCTTGTGTCATCTATCTTGCTCTCGCTCACCAGGTGGAGCTGCAGCCTTGAAGCGAGAATTGAGTGCAAGATCGACTGAAACCTGGGTGGATGAGAGTTAGTTGAGACTTAGGTACTTGGTAAGAGAGAACATTTACGGCACAAAAAGGATATCGTAACCATTCTGATGTAACCCGGTAAGCTGAAGGCGTTTCGAGTACTGAAATAACTTCCGACTCACCCTTGCCCTTATCCAAATAGCCACGTTCACAGTTGATAGCACTAAATCCAACATGAGCGATCTCAAGAAAGTCGCTGAGGAAATCATCACTTACAAACACCGCAGATGCAATAAAACACGCCATCACGTATCAAGACCTTCAAGAGAGCCGGGTGTGGCCTACTTCGCTCAATTCGAATGATCATCAAAGTCACCATTACTAAATGTTTTTGTGAGTACGAGAAAATCTCGGTGTAGACGGAACGGTGACCTAGCTCGCCCATTAGCACCAAGAGGTAAAGTACATAGACCTCCCTTGGCAGGCTACTTAAGATACAATCTAAGATATTTGGGGCAGGGGACGCTGTAACTGTAGGGGAAAATTGTATACTTTAGTTGGAGACTTCACCGTAGTCAAATCTGGGCTTACGCTTTGCCCCAGCAAAGATAGATCGCAAAAGGACGCCAAACAGAACCACTTCAATCTAATGAGACATGAGCTAACAACGGCCGTTGAGGAAAGCACAATACGTACAATATAAAAGATAATTAGTGTCATAACAGCAATTCTGTGATGACACCATAAAGCACAGGTGCGCAGAGCAAAGAGTCCTGAAGATTGAATGCATCGTAGTGGATTCCCAATCATTATCTCAGGGACAAACCTTCCGAGAATAGTACTGTAATGGCCTCGAAAGCTATTCGCTATGTAAGACAGGAACCATTCTAATGGAGAAAGGGAGACCTCGCACCGACAAGAGTATGGAACAACGGAACGCATGCCTAAATAGCCAATTAATTTTGATACCCTGAAATGTACCTCGATAACTAGCCGTATACGCAATCTTGGATGGCAGTTGAACTGAAGGCACCTGTAAGTCTCTTTCTGAGCTTGGAAATCGAATACATACATAGGAAGTTCAGAAACAACAGCGCAAACGCACTATACCGAGCCAGACTGTACAGAATTTTTCCTAGCCCCATTCCACGTCCTATCCATAGGTAATCCACCTATAAACTGACGTAAACCCTTAATAAGAGAGTTCTCAAGGCTTGTTTTACCTCATCCGGGAGCATAATGAGAAAGTCATAGACCTAAGTACCAATAAGCTGTGCACGTGTTTCATTTATAGAAATGTTTAGTGTCTTACCAGAATAGCACCAGCTGAAACTTCTCGATGTAAACGTAAGTATGGCTTGCAGCGTAGCGCTGGAGGTTCTTACCATCCATGTACTGTATGACGAAATAAAATGAGCTTTCAGTACTTGTGCATCACAAGATATGAATAAAATTGTACATTTGAAACCTGTATGCCCTTGATAACTGCAATGAGTTGCTCCATGTATGTTATAGACTCCATTCTGATGATTATATGGTGAGGTTTCCCTGGAACGCAGGCACAGAACCTTCGAGAGCAGACGAGTGGAGAAACTAGTTTGCCCATGCTATCAGTCGCTCTGAATTATATACAGCAGAATGCATTGTCCAAATTTATCAGGCAAGATGCGACAACTGAAACAAAATCGGCAGCGTCTAATGAGCTACTTTAGTACATACCATCTCAATGCGTCGCCCAAAACTAAAATAGGAAGTGTCCCTACAACGGCTTGCGATCCGCCAAGGATCCAATCCAATCTGAAACAAGTATATTCGACTGATCACCTCGTTTATGAAACACAGAAGATTACGCAGCCAACGACCGCTAGGAGGAAAGGGATTACTCGCGAGCATCTTCATGTGATAAACAACTTTGTCGCCTCCGTTTCATATGATCGCTGATTGTGTGCTACTTGCATCAAGGGTTTGACATGCATTTCCATCACCATTTGGACCTTTGTGATCGGGCAGCCTGAGAGTACATTCATAAACCAGATAATATGTTTGATGCGAATAAGTATCCCAAAATAGACGTGGAGGACCGGACCGAAAATGAAGTCTGGACTATTCTCGTTATCTACAGCATCAAAGGCTCTGTTCAGCGAAAGGGTCAAGACTTCCAATATTACGTGGACCAGGCATGCGTATGACGCTATCAGTTCTCTGACTTATAGTTCTGCAGAGTGATCTTCAAGATGCACATCTGTAGAAAATGGTGTTGATGTGTGCATAAGTCTCCAAACGTAGAATAAAATGGGGTTGGGTCCATGAACATGCCTGCGCGTCCGAGGCCATCAAGCTAGGGCCGCATTCACGAGTAGCTGACGCGCCTTGCGCGCTAACCTTTTTTTCTTACTATCAAACGCGTTGCTGTGGTTCTTTGATATTACCATGGAAGTGACGCTCGAAATACACAGACAATAAATCTGATATGATGCCTGGAAAACACCGGACTTAGTGAGGTGGTGAAGAGGTAGAATGCCTAGTCCGAGTGGTCCTCACTATATAGATTGCCATAGGTTTTCGGGTTGGTTACTTCACTGGCTTAGCCACGCGTTCCATATGGGTCTTGGTACGGCGTCACCATGCTTCAAGTACCCCAGGCGAAATCACAGTAACTTGCCGCATCACTGGCATTGGATCGTATCATGTGCTATGATGCTAGTTCTTAAGCACCAACGCAGCTCATGTGGGTGGTTCAACACGAGAACTCTATTCGAATATAGATATCACATGGACTCATGACCAGCAAGAAGCATATGATCATATGATGGCAAGATATTATTCCCATGTTCTCTGTGTTTTGGACAGGAGCGAAAACATACCGCAGCTGTGAAGCTGTGAGCCGTCTATCATCATCGGATCTGTATGCATGCAATGGAGGGTTCACGTGGTGTTGCTCGCTTGCGGCGCATGGGTGTTCGGACCGATAGCGCACAACTAATCATATTCCGCCTTCTCTATCATTTCGAATAAGATTTCAGACATATAGTTTTGGACGTTGATCTTCGCTTGATCAGCGTATAAGGAGGATAAAAAGGTAACGACTGGATGTACCAAACCAGCGCGCGGTGATGTAACGAAAGAGGTATATGCCATCCAGGTTGTCCTCACTTATTCAAAGATTTGCAGAAACAACAGGAGGATCGCATTCCCGCCAACTGCGCGGACATATAGAACCACGTTGAGCTGCGGTATCATTGAAGCTAGTGAAGGTCACCCTGATGAGTGGTCGCGGCTGTTAAAGGCACAGGATGACCACATGGCGGTGGAGAAGCTCACTAGCGAAGTTGGTCCAAGCTTTGTACTTCATGAAACCCACGTCAAGCACAGTCCGAACCGTAGATAACGGTCGAGGAGTGCTGGAGATGCGCATAAGAGATCAAACATACGGCTGAGGTATTCGTGGGGAAGGGTATGCCATGGAGGTACGTCGATAAATCTGGGAGCTGGGATGACAGTACCTATTTCCTTCGTTAACCAACATATCTGTACGAATTCGGAATAAAATTATTACCTTGTGCTTGTAATGCAGAAAGGGCACGCGAATATTCTTAGACAGTTACGGCCAACTAGTCGTCCAGATCTTTATTTCTTCGATAAAACCATGAATACTCAGTAGCATTAGACACAAGTACTCTTTCGGTCCGAGATAGAATACTGCAAGAGGGAAGTAGAAGCTCCCAATACGAAACAAATACACGTCATGGGAGCTGAAGCTCATGGAAACGAAAAACAAAGAGGAAAATTGTTACGGTAGACAAAACACAGCAAACTGTGTGGGATACAAGCTGAGTCGTGCTCGAGCATAGACACGAAGAGAGAGTACTTACCTCTTTACCTGTTCCAGTCGACGTTAGGCTAAAGCTATCCTTATCACGGCGTCGGTGCAAACAATGCCACAGTGGCACAGGCAGTCATGCATGTGCCTAAAGCGGCATTACAAGCAACGATAGCCGGAGGTCCAGCTACAATCGTCGTCCCGAACGTAAAGCCCGCGGCTGCATAACACGCCACAGCGAGAGTGTTGCAGCCTACATCATGATAATCGGTTAGCAAACAGTCTGCACCTCTTCAACCACGAACGTAGGCTTACCAGTCTGACAAGCTGCGTATGCGAGCGGGCCTCCAAAGGCAGCAGGTGCCGTGGAGGCTGCGACAAGCAGGGCACCAGCGACTTTGAAATTCATCATGTAGTAAGTCTGGGTGTGACTATGTTCGAGGGAGATGAGCTGATGCGATACGGGGTCTGGCGGCTTTTTATCCATGCTGCTATATGACGTCTAACTGGAGTCACTCGGACACTCCTTTCCCCAAAGCACGGCGGCAGATTCGGACTAACCGTTCGTTATTTCAAAGGCGCTGACGCATACGTCATTTAATACGTCAAAGCAGCTATTACTTGGACCTCACGTACCTCAAGTACTGGTAAGCGTAAATCATGAGCTGACAGTTGAGTACTTGACGGCAACCATGAATGTAGAAGATCCCCGTTTCAGCCAAGTGAGGACGGGCATTGGCTATCCCAGTTTCGCTAGAGACGGTCGTGATATGGTCTCGTGAATTTAACATTGTGAGGACAGAGATAGGTGTAGCTCTAAATTTGAGTCATGGCAGTTTGACCTGTGTGAGTACTCGCTAGATAAGTGGCACACGAAGACGCGCACGGATACGATGGATCTCGGAGGGCTCGAGTCACGATAGAGGTTAATATTCTTCATTGCCTCGACCCTACCGATGGTGTTTGTTCATAGGTTGAAGCTCGTTTGAATCGCTATGGAATTTGTCCTGAGGACTTCCTTATGTAGAGATGCCATTATCTCCTCGACTCCAGCGCGATACGAGACTAGCGTCCGACAGCAAGGAAAGTCGTTGGGCACGTATCGCAGGCAAGAGTGTAGGCTTCCTTGAACAACATCAGCAGTTCTTCAGGTATTTCATCGCTTGCGCACCAATTAAGAGGTTGGGGTCACTGATAGAGTTGCGCATATTCGGGGACTTGTCAAGAGCGCTGTAACTTGAAGTTATTGCGACGTGAACCCATCGATCAAATGCCTCACCGAACGCCTTCAGCTGTACGCAGAAGGTCCGAGGCGAACGGACTTCGGTTTGGAGGCTTGGCAAATTATCACTGTATTAGGTAATACAGTCATCACAGCCCGTTTAGCTCAGTGGTAGAGCGCGCCACTCGTAATGGTGAGGTCGGTTGTTCAATCCAGCCAATGGGCATTCAATTTTTGCCTTCTTCTCTCCCTGCAAACCGACGGCGTGTTCCGTATAGTTCTATTCACCTGTTTTTGGTTCTCATTGCCCTGAAGTGTCTCATTCTGGCAAGTATTTTCATATAGAAAAGAGCCGAATATGATGCTATGGCGGTAGATTATGCTTTTAGCTATAGTCCTCCAATAATCTGAGCCTAATATTCCTCCGCGTGCTACAAAGTAAGGCGACGCGTATGAGTCGCGTCCGTACATCTCGACCCCGGTGGAGAGCATCAGCACACCAAAAGAAGCGTGATTTAATTTACTCTCTATATCTAGCTCAGGCGATGTGCTGCATGCGGGCTTTAGATATGAAATCATATCCTTATCCGTTCAGAAGACTGCGACTAATTAGTGTCGGTGCCACATCTCGGACCGGCGGCAGCGTCATTGCGGCGTCCGTCATGGAAAAATGGACTGGGTCTACGCCTGGGTGGAGAGAAAGTTCGGAGAGCTTGCAGCATCGTTCCATGCTATCGTACCTTTAGACATGACCTGACGTACGCTGGTGCCATGAATACAACAAAAAAGAAAGTGGTATATTTCGCGCGAGCTTCGTTGATCAAGAACCCTCTTACTTCAAGCAGTGCTGGATATCGCATGATCACGAATGCAGTGAGCGGCACGACAATCCGCGGAAATTGAAAGATACATAACGGTGTGACTTTGCGATTTTGGAGCTTCAAAAGAGCTTGCTTTGCGCCTTTCAACGTTTCATCCAACTTTCAATCGCTACGCAGACGTCTTAGCTATGCATTTATACTCTGTTTTCCTGAATGGTACCAACGAAGACGGCTTGCTCGTGCAGGTACAATGATGCCAATAGCAGCTGCAACACTTATATCTGACGCGCAATCAGCATTACTTACACCAGGACTTCTGGACAGACACGATCTTGAATAAGATATGGGGGCCTTTCCTTTGGGACGACATATCGTATCCATCTCCACCACTCGACATCGACGAGACAGAGTCAAGGACCTCAAGCGTATTGCCAATACGTACTCGGCATCACTCGCAATGTAGCCCGTCTACCTCACGAAGTGGTCCACGCGGCAACATCCGCGGGGTACAGGGGGATCAGCCACCTAACTCTAGATCGGTTGACATGCCTTACAACCAGACGCCTCACTGCGCCCAGGACGACTTCCAGACTTCCAACGCGTCATGCACGAGCAACGATCCACCTCCCAAATCGCTACGCCCATACATATCGCCTCCATCTCGCCGTGGTCCAGTACGTGTGCCGTTGGGTGTCCTTTACGAGGAAATGCCATTGTCACTTGCACCATACCCTCGATCATCAAAACTTGAAATCGTTCCCAGTGATAACGATCTCGTATCCCCACTCCTCAATATTTTTCCTGAAGGAGAGTCGTTTCTTCTGCTGGACGACGAAATGGACTATATGGAAGTAAGTGGTCTCGAACGATGCTAGCTTCATGCTCATAGACCTTGTTATGGCGGATTTACAGGATAGACTTAGCCCTCTGCCCAAGGAGGCTTCGGGCTTGCTTCAGCTCTGATATACGGGATGGGCACTCATCTCGCGCGCAAACCAAAGCTGATCCGATCGACATGATACTGAGGATCTAGATCTAAGGGCAGGAAAGTAAACGAGAAGTTTTGAGTAGGTTGTACGATACAAAGAAAAATGGTTCGTCTGCTTCACAATCGTAAATCACAAAATCCGTTGGCGGCTTGCTTTCTGGCTTCACCGCATTTCCTTGTGCATGTCGGAGGTGGTACGCCACACAAGAAGTGCCTTTGGCGCCCCACTCCGGCGGCCGCATGCACGCGTTGAGCACGCGTTGGCCACCACGTGACGGGAATATTCGCTGACATAAGGCTCTGTAACCGCCTTTGGAGACTTGGAGCGTCGCACTTTGCGAACCTCCGACTCAACGAGCCACAGCCATGAATATGAATCGCTGCCAGCGCACATGTTTGTCCGTCCCTCGTTCTCCCGGCCATTTCATCTTTCTGTAAGTTGGTTTAGCATCTAATAGTGCTTTTGACATTCATAATAAGTATAGCTCAGGGCCGTCGATCTATCTGTCACAGCCTCGACGTTCGCGGTCGCATAGCCGGAAGCAAAACCCGACTTTATTACGATGACGTTCACGTTCGAGACGCACTCGTTTGTCCATCCCCCGCACGGGCTCGTCAACCTGGCGAACCGCTATGTCACGCAGAACAGGAACAACTCCGCATGTCTGACGTTGATCTTTACGCATGGGACTAGCTTTCGTGAGTCTCTTCTACGTTCGAGTGCAAGTGACAAGGTGCTCAACTCTATCCGTGCTTGTCGCAACGCCGTATCGCTAGACAAGGAGCAATGGGAGCCTACAATTCACAAGCTGCTACAGCTCGACGCAGAGGGGCCGAACGTCATCCGGGAAGCGTGGGCGCTGGATTTATTCAACCATGGTCAGGCAGCACTGCAGAATCGGAGGGTCATCAAAGAGCATGGGATTGTGTGCTGTACGTCTCTCTTGCTCTGGTCACTTCTTTTCGCACCCTCGTACTTAGCTCAGTGCATCCACGAAGGCACGGACTCGCAGACGGAGATGACACGCAACTTTTACACCCTCCCCCGCTTCCGCGGCCACCGCATCGTCGCAGTCGCTCATTCTGGGAGCAGCACATACTGGTACGTCCCCGCATTCCTTCACACCACCCAACCTTTCTGCTCCCATCCCCTCGTCTTCTTCGGCGCACGTCGCGCCCACCTCAACATTCACCATCTTGCACCACCAGGGTAAACTCCGGACGGTACTACAACAAGCTCCCAATCGAGGGGATAATCATGGTCGACCCGACGCTCATGTTTCCCGGCATGCCACCCGACGACTGGCGCGTCAAGCGCGGCATCACGAACACCAAGGGGGTTCTCGCGCGCAACGACAATTGGAAGGACTTTGCGACGCTGCGCGCGTTCATGGCGCGCCGCTCGCCGTGGAAGAAGTGGGATCCGCGGGTGCTGGAGCTGTATCTTGTGCGTCTTGCCGTTCCTTCATCCTTCTCCCTTTTGTATTCCTACGAGAGTCCAGGTTGGCTGATGTGAGGCGGTGTGGTGGTCCAGAAACATGCGTTCACGGAGGCCGTCGATGAGGAGGGTAAGCCGTGCGTCAACCCGACGCTGAGGAAGGAGGAAGAGGCAATTCTATACCCGTCCGAGGCACATACAGTCAATCCAGCGGATGTAGCGAAAATTGCAAGGCAGCTTCCGCTGCACTATATCTGGGCGGATTTCCCTGAATTCGTGTAAGTGAACTCCGTCTGGCCGGCTACTCACAGCTGATGCTCATACGCTGTCCAGCAAAGACAACGCAAAGGCGGACATATGTGCCGCTGCCGAGAATAAGCTCGCGTCTGTTAGGAAGGTACCTGGCGCTGGACACCTTGTATGTGTGTTTCCTCGTGCTATTTCGTTTAACGGTTTGCTAACGACATTTGTGTATCGCAGATACCCCAAGAAAAACCGGACGATCTTGCCCTTGCGATCAGCGCCATTCTCCCATCGTTCGCGGCTGCGCCGCTGAAAGCGTCCCTATGAACCTACGACCACATATCCCTCGTATACCAACTCTGCGCCCGTCTGCCAGAGCAGCTTACATCTGACTACGTGCTTTATTTTCATCACGGAAAGAATAGACCAGCATCTGCTGAACACCCTTTGCGTTTGCGCGTGACGTTGGATTTCTTGTTCGTCTCAAAGTTTCAAGCTCGCACCAAGGTTCGCGCTTTCGATTAGGCAAACGCTTAGCGCCTACTCCCGACGGGTAGACGTGAACTCTAGGTCGAGCGGATTCTTCCGAGGTCCCAGTCCCCGCGTGTGCAACCACATCAACTGAGCAAACGCACGTCATGCAACTCCGAACTTAGCTCCAGATGTGCAAACGTGCACCATACTCTGTCTGGTCGTGCTCGCTTTTAGCCTGGGCGCTGTCCCTCAAATGGCCGAGGGCGTCTTTACCCTATCGCGGTGCGTGATGACGCTTATGGCTGGCAGGGCGTACCAAGCAAGTGCCTGGTTTCAGCCACCAGCCACCACCGGTGAGGCTGCGTCCGATTACTAGTACTGTATCCCGGTAAGCCTGAGGAGCGGAACACAGCACGGCGGATAGTCCCTAGCTATAAGTAAGCGTAGGCTGCGGGGTGACGGAGTCCTCTCTCCCCTTTGATGGGCCTGATCCTGATAAGCTACGCACCTGTTCCCCGGACGTCAGGCTGACGGCAGACATAGTTCTAGCTTTGCGATGGATGTTGGGACGATTGAGAGTGTGGTGGATATGCAGGTGCGTCTGAGATCGTTGGGGGATTGTTTACAGGGTTCTTACCTCCCGTGTGCGTTTTAATAGCTTATATGGGGTGAGTCTTTCGCAATTCACTCTTGTCCCCTAGCATGAGCTAACCCTCGTTACTGCATGTGCTCGCGCGCCTTGGTACCAGTCTCGTTGTTATGCCTCGCTGTGAGCCCGCTCGCCCCCTGGTCGTATTCTTACACTGAACTTGACTTTCTCTCTTAACTCCAGGCATACGATACGTGTCTCACGTTCGCCGACGAGGTGAGTATCCGATATCCGGTGGCGGGCACGGTTGCTTTTCGTCCTACCGTCCTTTCTCCGGTTCCTCCGGACCTCGACCACATTTACTGATGGAGGCGCGTGTAGGTCCGGTTCCTGCGGCATTCGCGGCTTAGCTTCATGAAGGTCGTGTATGTGGGCATCCGGCTCACGATGTTTGTGAGTCTGATATCGGGGTGTGAGTGAGCACTTGACACCTGCTTGGCCTGGTGTGTAATGTGCATATGCTGACTGTTTCGCTTGAAGCCAGCTTGCCTATGCGCGGAAGTCTCGAGGTGAGTATGTCTTTGAGTCGCACGTGTCCGCTTTGAGTTTGAAGTGGGCGCTTACGGAGGTGTGCGATAGCAATGCAATGTCCTTGGCAAGCTTGCGGAATGTGCGTATCCTTGATTGGGTTGGTTGCATCCGAGACACCCACTGAAGCGGTGTGCGTCTCGGCAGTGCCATCTATCATCGGGCTCATCGCAGTGGAGAGTAAGCATCGCTTATGAACATCACATCAAGCGACTGTCATTTATGTTTGATAAACTCCAGTTATGTTTATCGGCCGCGTCTACGCTCTATGGAGCTGCGATAAGCGGGTGCTCGTGCCTACCCTGCTTACTTTGGGTGTGAGTCGGATATTTTGCTTTGCTAGACTCCAAAACTGACGACTGCTCGAAGGTCCACATTGCCTCGCTCGCGGTTATCGCTACGCTTCCCGGGACACAGATGAGACGTAAACGCGCTCGCATTGTATGATTGTTTTGGTCGCTGACTTCAAACTGCTACGTAGCTGTCGCTATATCCGACGGCTGGATAGCATGCCTCCCTCCGCATCGGAACGAGCTATGTGTGATTATCATCGGGACGATTTTTGTCCTAGATACAGGTGAGATTATTTCCATAACCAGAACAAGCTCGAATATGGATTGATGTACAATGTTCGAAGAAATACTCGGTCTGACGCTGTACCGCTCCATGGCGTACTTCCGCAGCAGGCGGCTCAGGCTCGTTGAGATTGTCATCCACCATAATGTCGTATACCTTGTGTGTGCTTTGGGTGAGTCAGAACGCTCTCTGCCTAGTTAATGCGCTAATGGATGATATATAGTTATCGCGGTTGTGAACATGACACTCATTCTGACACTATACGTGAGTAATTTCTGCTCGTAGCTGTTGCCGTATATTAAGCTGAATCTTGGTTTTCGGGGACCAGAACAACTTTATGCCTTCTATGTGAGCTATCTTATCATAATGTCGCGTTTTGTTTTTGCTCATGGTTTCTGTGATTGCAGTTTTCAAGGAGTGTTCAGCTCGATCGTGGCTACGAGGATGCACCGGCGGCTTTGGATGACACTGAGTGAATCTGCAGCCAATGAAGAATTGGCAGATGTGTCGGTCGTTACGTATAAGGACAAGCTATGCTGTTCAAGCTGAGTGTAATAATGAGATGTTTAGGAACACGTTGAAGAAAGATAGGGAGAATGTTTAAGTAGTTGGTACGAAAATAATGCGAGTGTTGGACTTACATAGGTCACATGCTGACGCTCTTCGAGTTCGCTCGGTTTGCACATATCCTATGTATACGTGTGGGCAGCGTTCAACTGACTAGTCGATGGAGACTCTTCCGAGTCGGAGTTGCAGATTTGAAGTAACACATTCCATCTACGAGTAACTCTTCTCAAAATTTCCCAACGATAAGTTCTTGATGCTCCAAAATGGCCTCAATGATCGAGCTCGATAAGTGCTTAACTAGTAGTGAGGGTTTTCCCTGCATCAGGTTGGCTCATTGGTGCAGCAGTCTTAAGCACCTCACAGCTAAGCGCTCGGGAAGCACTATGGTGGCTGGTGTCCACCTGTCGTCCACAGGCAGGCTGGCCACGAGGTTCCTATGTGGTGAACCACTATCCTGTGCGCTTGAATCGTGAGGACCTCAATCCAGGCACATCACCATGGAGAAACGTACGTATCGTATTTCTCTTTCACAAGGGGTTCACTTCAGCTAGAAGGGTTTCAAGGCAATCACGACGCTTGGCAAGAGCTGGCTCGGGAATGCGCCCAGGGCGCTATCTACGACTCTAGCGAACGTCAACCTCACTCCAAGTGCCTTCCGGGAACTAGAGTCGACCTCCTTCGTTCTCTCAAGACAGCTGTCGACGACAACAGGCGCAAGGTAGTATGGATCGCTGAAGAGTCCGGGTCAGGGAAGTCCACGGTAGCGCCTAATATTGAGTACCCCTTGCCAGGCGCCTGATCGCGATGGCTTTGTTAGATGATGCAACACCGTGGCAAATAAAGCAGGGTTAGAGCGTATTGTACAGGAACTCGCCATCGGCAGTGATGAGTTTTGTAGCATTGAATATATCTCGAATAGATTTATCCGCGGCAACGCCACAGTCGATGGTCATGGTCGTTTGGTTCTCTGTCAGGCTATGCCGGATAGCTATCAGTACGACCGACGACGTGAGGTCCTTGGCGACTTGCTCACCCAACACCAGCAAAATTCTGCATAGACATCTCTCCGCTTTATGGCCACGCCCCTCCGCTGTCCTCACGCATCTAACCGAGTATAACGTGCGCGAGAGTGTTGGTAGACGTCGTTGGCCTAGGGAGCTCGAGATGTGGTGTGACGGTGCACGTCCCATGCACGACCGCATATCTGAACCATCATACCTTCAGCTCAAGTCACCCTTACGTCGAAGAAAAAACACTCACCTAGGCGCGGTTGATGCATCAGCTAACACTGTCGCATCTGCACCCTTCAAACACTCAAAATGCTCCTGGGCCCTCTAGTCCACATATCTGGCGCGCCTCGAAAATACCCAAGCACACCTGGAAACGGTGACACTGAACTCCTGCGTAATGAGCTAGTAGTTCAAGTACGTCTTCGCGTACCCGAAGCAAGCGAAGCTTCTCTGCGCAATCGCGCGAGCGAACAGGTTTTCTCCCCACGCCACAGGTGACCCGGGACGGGTCTGCAGAATACGATGATCTGTGATTGGACCCATGAGAGTGCGGTTTGGGCGAGATGGGAAAGTGGGCGAGAACGGTATCATAGCGCCAAGTACTTGTCTGATCCGCAAGACGGCGATGTATTTTTCAGCAGGTACGGCGTCTGGGCGTTGAGATAAAGACCGCGGAATTGTACCCGATTCGTCTGCAGGCAAGCCGTACTCGAGCGTGGTGATGCTTGTGTCATTAATGTGACGAGTACTGACTGGTTGGCGCGCACCAAGATAAGCTGAGGATGACGCGAATCGGAATCCGGAAGGGCAACACGTGGGGTGGTGCTGCGGAGGTCCGTGCGCGGGAGAGTTAACTCGGAATAGTGCGAGGGGTATGACAGAGGGAGGAGACAATAGGACGTGTTTCGTCGGGGGTGAACAAATCCGCGCTGACGTCCATCACCGTCACCGTCACGCCGCCACGCTAACCGAAATACATCCTTCCTCTCCTCGAGTCCAATCCTGACAAAATGTCTGCTGCACCAGCCCACACTCCTACTATAACACACTCAGACTCGGCTGACCGGTGGTCAAATGGCTACAAGGGTAAATACACAAACAGGTCCTGGCTCCAGCTGCCCCAAGAAATCATAAGGTACGCGCCCCTCTCTTGACCTCACCCGCACCGACGCATATACCCACCGCCACCCCTAGGCTCATCGCAACACACTATCTCCTCGATGTCTCTGCCACCAACTACACCCCAAACACCTGGGACGCGCGCGAGCTCTGGCATCCACGCATCGTCTACACCGTCATCCGCGACGCGCGCGATCTCGAGCGCATCATGCTCGTCCACCCCAACTGGAGCGCTGCCCGTACGTCCCTCGTCTCTTATCTCGCGCTTACGCATCGCTAACATCACCATTGCTGTGCCCATGCTTGCTGTACTCCAGTCGAGACGCACCTATTCTGGCAGCACGCGTGCTCCGTTCTCGACCCTCACGACGTCCTCGCCCAATATGCCATCGTCAAACCCTCCCCACCACCCCCACACGCCGTCGGCAGCGCAGGAAAAGCCTCCACCCAAGCGCCCTACCGCATATCCCCCTACCAGCACTACCGCGGCATGCTCAGCTGCAGCTGCGTCGTCTGCCGCATCAACGCGCCCTTCTCCTCCCACGGCCTCGCAGCCGCCAAACGCGCACACACGACACCGCTCATGGGCACCATCCTGCTCTGCCGGGAGCACAAGAAGTCGTCCTTCTGCGGCCTCTGCCTCCGCGAGGCGCCGCTCATCGAGTGCGACACCCAGTTCGACGCGCACGGCAACCCGCTGCTGAGCCACCACGCGCGCACGCAGTATCCCTACGCGTACGGCCAGCCGAATCCGACGGGCGCGGGCGCGGGGTACGTTCAGGAGCTCGTGTGCGTCACGGAGAACGAGGACGAGGAGACGTGGCCGGGGCTGGACGCCACATGCCGCAAGTGCAGGACCGAGTGGCTCTGGCGACGCGTCGTCGGCAGCGCCGGGGACCGCGAAGCTGTCGCTGGCCCCATTCACCGTTCTCATTCCGGGCGACCGCCACCCCGGCTCGGATCTGTATCCGACGCTGCCCCCAATGACGCGGCGTCGCTTCCGCTGCAGCCGCCGGTCAAGTTCGATCCGAAGGACTGGGAGGCGAAGCACGTTGTGGAGTCGTTTATCGAGCTCGGCGAGGGGGGTATTAGCGAGGTGGTCACTATTGCGCGGGACAAGGCGTGGCTCGGGAAGCACACGCGTATCGCGGAGCTGATGCAGCAGGCGCTCGCGGCTAACCGGTGGGCGAGCGCGGAGGAGGCTGGTACCGCGCAGACGTATGCGACTGCAGTTCCTCTTCGGAGGGAGTCGACAAGCGGACGTGGACAGAAGCAGGGGCAGGGACAGGTGCTTCGGTCGGAGTCGGGGTCGGGGTCAGAGGCGACTGTGACGGTGACAGCGACGGCGGGGGCGAGGGGTGCGAGTGCGACTACTGCTGGGAGCACGGGCACTGAGAGGCGGACGCAGGTGAGCGGGGACTCGCCCGCTCCGGCGCCGCCGTCATCTCCTTCTCCTGCTGCTGCTGTGGTCGAGGACCGATCTGCGTCGCGATTCTCAAATCCGCTCGCGGGTGTCGCGGCGGAGTACGACGACAAGGTTACTAGCGCCGATGAAATCCTCGTCGAAGCGCAAGAGGAAGTAGAAGTGGAGTATGAGGGGCAGGTGGAAGTGGAGCACGAAGAACCAGAGGAAGAGGAGGAAGAGGAGGAGGAAGAGGAAGAGGACGACCCGGAGATGCTCTCGATCACCGAATACGGCGGTGTGCGCGATCTCGCTGTTGCCGACTGGGCGCGTGCGCGGATTCTGGACGGGCACTGGTGTAGTCCCGCCGACCAGTGGTACGGGTTCGCGAGCCCCGTCGGTGGCGGGGTGAGGGATCCGGGATTGGATGGGGACGAAGCCGATTCGACAGGCGGCGACGACGTCGGGGTACGCGGGGTGGGAGATGGGGAAGGGGAGAGACGCGACGGGACTGGGACCGGGAGCAATGAAGAGAAGAAGCGAAGGCAGAGGGAAGAAGAAGAAGCGCTTTTCCGCGCCGAAGATCCCTCGGCGAAGTGGACACGTGCAGTGCATCCGTGTCCGTGGACGCTATCGAGGCCACCGTCGCCGTCGCCGTTCCTCTCGCCTGCGTCGTCCGCTGCTGCTGCCGCTGCTGGCAACTCGCCCGGCGCCGCTAATATGGTCGTGGACAGTGCTAACGGAGAAGAGCGAGAAGAGGCGCACCCGCGCCGCTCGACGCGCCTCGCACGTGCTCCGCCCTCGTTCTCACTATGCGAAAACGCGTTCCGCGCGTACCAGAAGCAGCTCCGGCTCGTTCTCCTCCCTGCTATGCGCAACCTCGTCCGGCGGTTCGTGATGGAAGCCGCCTCTCCGACGTCGGCGTCGAGAGCGAGTGGGTCGGACCCTGCGGTGCGCGCGGCGAGGATGGAGCTGGAGGATGTGCTTGCGGAGCTGAGGACGCCGGGGGTGTGGTTTGATGGGGTCGATTGGGCGCAGGGGCCTGGGTGTGGGTCTGATGATGCGGGGAGCGCGCGTGGGTCGCCCGGTGGGGTTGGGCACGGACGGGAGCGTCAGGATGAGGAAGCGGCCCCGAGGGAGAGGGAGAGGGAGAGGGAGGGAGGAAGTACGAGCGGCAGCGAGGGGCAGGGGTCGCACACGACGAGCCCGGTGCTGTCGACGACGACGCTGCAGACGACACCGTCGCCGCCGCCGGAGAAGAATGTGAAGGACGACGAGGACGGCGGCAAGCGCGCGGGCGCGGGCGGTGATGATGATGACATGCACGAGGATAATTTTAGGGATGGGGGCGAGAAGATCAAGACCAAGGGCAAGGAGAAGACGGAGCAGCAGCAGCAGCCACCGCGTCCTCCGCAGGTGAAGATCCCGATTCCGATCTCGCCGGTGCTCGAGTCGCCCAAGCCGCTGCCGTCGATTCCGTATGTGCCCAAGACGCTCGCGCGGTTCGCGCAGTATAGTCTCGAGGCGTTCAAAATCGTGCGTCTATCTTTTCTATTATCATTTATTTTCGTTGCTGACGATACGGATGGCAGGTCTGGCGCGAGGCCTGCGCGCCGCTATATCACTGCCGGTGCTCGATCTGCGAGCGGGCGGTCGTGAGTGCGAATCGCGATGCCGGTGTCAATGTCAATGTCGGAGGAAACGGTGCCCAGGCTCAGGGACAGGGGCAGAAGACCATCGCACCTGCTGTGCCCCCGCCCCCGCCCCCGCCTACTTCGCTCCCCGCTCCGCCGCGGCCCCAAGGATTGCAGTCTCTGCCCCGCCCCACGCGCTCGCCGTACGGCCGGTACAGGCGGCAGGAGGAGGAAGAGGGCGAGGACGAGCTGTATGAGGATGAGGAAGAGGAGGAAGGGGAAGATGAAGACGGGGACGATCTGGCGGCGAGCGAGTCGGAGCTCGCGCTGAGCACTGAGGCCGAGGGCGATGCGGACTCGGGCGATCGGGAGCTGAATGAGTTTTTGAGGGAGGTGAAGGCGTATGAGCAGGAGCAGGAGCAGGAGCAAGAGCAAGAACGCAATGGGGAGGTTCCGTCGGCGCCGGTGTCGGTGGGGATCACACCGCGCAAGCGGTCGTCCGAGGACGACTACGACTACGACTACGGGTACGCTGGTGCGCCGGAGGACGGGCGCGGGCAGGGATACGCAAAGGGCCAGAGCGGTCACGAGCGGTCTGTGTCGTTGACGAAGCGGGCGAGAGTGGAGAGTCCGAGCGACGGCGATGGCGATGGCGACGGTGATGTGCTCAGGCTACCGGGCAAGGAGCGCAAGCCTAAACCTGGATCCTTCGTGGACGGCGTGTCGACGTCCTCGTCGCCGTCGCCTTCCCCGCCGGTGTCCCATCCTCAGTCGACGAGGTCGGCGTCGCCACCTAGGCAGCGGAAGCGCTCGTCGGAGGAGCTGGATGCGGCTGTTGCGGGCAGGGAGCAGGACGGGGGCGCGATGGAGGCAGCGAGCAAGCGCGTGCGCGTGGACGGAGGCGGCGCAGAGGAGTAACTGTGGGCGCGGATGGCTCGCGCACCGTGCTCCGCACGCTTGGGAGAGCTCAGTCGATACTGAGCGCTGTATATGCGAGGATTGGACGGTATACCGCAATAGAAAATGCGGCTTTTGAGGTCGACAGTGACCACTCATTCCCGGCAACGAGAAAAAGTATTGATTCGCACCCTGGATTCTGCATCAGTGTGCGCAAGCATACGTATATTGTACCAGTCTAAAACCCGTTACATTACTTGTAGATTTCTTGCTCAAGCCCGAGTGTTTTGTATTATGCTTTTTTTTTGCTTCTTTGCATTGAGTACTGTATTATAGAGTATTGTCGTTTGAACGCGTCTCACACTTGACATGCTGGTGCATGTGCCTTGACTTGTGTCACGAAAAAATTTAAGCGGCTTCAGCCAACTCGATTGAAACAATGTTGCGTGTGCGTGGCTCGAACACACGATGTCATGAAGGGGATCAAAAACGAATGCCCATTGGCTGGATTGAACAACCGACCTCACCATTACGAGTGGCGCGCTCTACCACTGAGCTAAACGGGCTGTTGAGCTCCTTTTTGGGCTTGCATTTACGATAACATGTTCATTTGTATTTATTAGCTGTTTGCTACACTAGCTGCCCTGTTTGATTGGCTTTTTTTTAAAAAAATCTCAAACGACCTGTCTTACATTGTCTCGTTGCTTCCACCACGACAACCCCTTTTTTCAGCTTCTGGTGGGCCACCAGAAATGTGCAATAGCGAGTCAACGACGTCCGTACTCCCAGACTGGTGTTAGTGACCCTGCATGTCAACAATAGGGCTTAACGGGAGAAGGGAATCGGATTTGGGTTAAGACCAACGGCTCGACTCTTGCCCTACACAATACTAACAGCACGTTGAGTCGAGGGCCCAAGAGAGGTTCCATCGTGTTAGTACCAACAGGTATCTGATTCGATGCAGTATCATCTGCCAGTGCAGCCCGGATGGAGTTTGTCTCAGGCGTGCGTGTAGACTTAGATATCTCACCTTATCTGTCCATATCTGATGCTGTCGAGAAGTCGGATAGTACCCTGCTTCCACGTGTATGTTTCGTCGCGATCTCGAATCTCGCGCCGGTATCTGAGCTCCCCAGGTCTCTGGTAAGTATCCTTTGCATCGCCGATATCTGCTGGCGTGGCTCTCAACCACTTGGTTTTATTCTAGAAAATTACACACTGGTATGTGGCAAATGTCGAAAGAGACATGCTAACGAGCTCACAAATATCTAGCCTCCATTTGCCACCTCGTGGTTGAAAAAATCTCGATAATCTTCATACCCTCTATTCTTTGATTGCCTTCTCTGGCAAAAAGATACTAGCTACCCTGGTAGGTACCCTACTTCTTTTGCCCCTCGATCTCTCCATGCGCGTACACGGAGGCAGTCCTGATTGTATACACAGGTACCGAAATCACAATTGAATTACTAATCTCTATACAATCCAATGTTTCGTTCTGCATCGACAGCTTCTAGCACCCTTGATACCGCATGATTACGACTTCGATGCACGTTGTGGACCTATTTACGGGGATTTAAGATTAGATCGATCGGTTTACCTGCGCTTTGCACTCCCAAATGGTGCTGTCTCTTACCCCGTCGGACCCGTCCCTTGTTCTTGCTTTTAGTCGATGGTCATGATTTGCTTGCGAGCATCTAATAGCAAGATTTTGCCAAGGTTTATCGAACGTATAGATCACTTCACGTCTTAAAAACCCAATCATACGTACATCGAAGAAGCCGCTAGTAAACATCGTGCTTGCCGCGTTGTGTTCACGGAACCTTTTTGGTTTGTAGGTCCACGTCGGTCTCATTATTGCCTATCCTCATCTTCATATCTGACTGTCCCATGCACTGCCCGAGGATTCGCTGAATATGCTAATTCAATGGGTTTCATTATACCCCAAAGTGGCTTCAAAGCTTCTCGTTGTAAGTGTTGCGTCCCACGCACGCTTTGAAATCAGGATCGCGCAGACTGTGTCCGGATCAAAGTTCCGAGAAGATTGGCCTGATGAGGCATGTACTCAACCACAAGCTTGGTGCGGTGTGTAACTAATCTGATCCTGCTGTTGATGGTGCAGGACGCCGTGCTGGTATGCGAAAGCAGGGTGAAGGGTTGGCCAAGGGTTGAGAGATGACGGCACAGATCCTGCCTTTGTCTTCTT
The DNA here is from genome assembly GCF_000271625.1 of Coniophora puteana RWD-64-598 SS2. Taxonomy (NCBI): domain Eukaryota; kingdom Fungi; phylum Basidiomycota; class Agaricomycetes; order Boletales; family Coniophoraceae; genus Coniophora; species Coniophora puteana. Next base: position 252,395 of record NW_006913059.1, on the reverse strand, counting down.
CGTGAACGCCCTTGTCACGCAGTCACTCAAATTGAGTCTTATAGAGGGCTCGTCTCCTTGAAAGATCATTAATCCCTGCGCACCTTAGCTATGGAATCGAACCAGGCGCCAGATAGGATTCGCCCTCGGGCCAAACGCACGAAGGTATCGGACACATCACCGCCTGATAGTGATTATGCCGCAGAAGACCCAAATAGTAGCTCGCCATTGCAGCGAAAAACTAAACCGGCGACGTCGTTGTCGTCGTCTAACTCCGTTGAGTATAATTCTATTGTCGTTTGGTTAGCATGGACTTACCGCCTTTACATGCCAGAGAAAGGCATCGAGGTCCACGCCCGTGGCGCCTATGGTCATATACGAGAATGATATAGGCGCACCGCAGGTTGGTTCCCCTCACGAGCCGCTATACCGTATACAGATCTCTCTCTAACGAGGAATGTAGGCGTTTCCCGCAACACCCACCTCGCATGTGGCGCTACCTGACGACCAAGAAGACACCCCCGAGAACAGGCCACCGGGCTCTGGACGCAGTAAAATGCAGAAGGAGCTTGCTATGATCGCATCCCCTGACAAGGATAAGTGCATTATCACCGGAACACGCTCTAGCAAGGCGGTCGAGGGAGCACACTTGTTAGGCCATAAGCATGGAAAGAACAAAAGCGATGTCGTGAGTGATACGACACTCCCTTACACTGCGAAATTTTGACAGCCATGGTGCACGCAGGACAAGTTCGATAAAGCCTGGGGGGGAAGGAACGCTTTTGATAGCCGGTTCAATATGTTCTTAGGTGAGCGTGGCATTTTCTGACTGAAAGTCTTTCCTGACGGGCATAAAAAGTCGATGTTTCTCTCCATAAGAGATTTGACTCACCCCGTTGGGAGTGGATGCTGGTTCCAGCACCCGATGCCATACGAAAGCTTAAGGAGCTGACGCAGCAACGCTTCGGTGAGGACTAGAGCTGCTTTACACTAATAGAAGGGTATTAACCAGATTTCAGGGGCGGATGGAAAGACAATTCCGACAAAAGACTCTGTCAGTATCAATAAGGTAAGTCGCGGATTTGACCGACAATAGCACCGTATATTTCGACTCTGACCATAAATTCCGTTAGACTTATCGGTTTGAGCATTCGACATATTACTTTGTGTCGCGGAAGAGGACGGCATACGGTATTACAAGATGGGATGTGGGAGATTCCGGTGGCTTTGTCGTGGATGATGATTTACGCAAAGCGGCTGATGGTTATGATTCGGAAGATGGTACCGTTTCCTTGAAGGATAAGGTTCTGCTTACGGAGAGGGAGGCCTATGATGAGGATGGTGCCCAGGAGGATGCTGACTTGGTCGTTGAGGAAGATAGTGGCGTTTTTAGTGGCTCACCGGCACCTCTTGAGCTGGACGTCGAGTTGGGAATTGAGAGTGACGCTGACTCGGAGGCCGACCCGGAGGCCGATCGAGAGGCCGACTACCCGAGACTGATTGGCACATACGTTCACCCTTTCAAGAAACTAGGTCCAATCGAGAGCCATGTCTCGCCCCAGTTTGTGGTTTTCGATGCCATGAGGAAGTACCTACCGCTGGAGGAACCTGAGAAAAAGAAGCTACTGGCCAACCTGGGGCAGATACTGAAGGAGAACAAAGTGGGTGACAAACATACTGCAGTCGAGATGCTTAAAGATATGGAGCATATGTTTGATCGGTCTTGGGATTTGGCCCAATTCGCACCATAGTGAGACCCACATAATTACAACGACCTTAGTACCTTTGTAAAACTCATACCAGGTATACTTGAACATTGTGCCGCGACCACGGATGTTGTCTACGACTCGAAGGTTTTTGGTCATCACTCTGATATGGTTCAAGATTATGTTTGTCAGCGATTGTGCATCTGTGTTCGTACTGAGCATTCCTGCAATGACTAAATCTCATCAATTGAGGCTATTATTATTTTTGATCAGTTCACCGTGACGTTCTTGACACTGCTTACCCGTGTTGGTAAATATTCTACATAGTCAGACTCGAAATCTTTTCGCGTCTCGCGTCTCGCTCACCTCAATATAATACAGGGCGGGACCAACTAGGGTTAATCTCAAGCTCACCGAAACAGTCAAGTAAAACATTCTGACATCAAATAGTAAAAGCCGGAGAGCAGCGATGTTATACCGCCCTTTGTCAACGCTTCGCTTCGCACGTTGTAGGTCATGCATATAAATATACTGTTGACTCTGCTGTCCCTGTCATTGAAATCTCCGCCATCAAAAAGTGCCGTAGCGGAGCACGGCATGTCTGGTCGAAGATGAAATATAGATGGATAGTGAATACACGAAATCTATGAGAGTACTCTAAGAGAACCACTCTTTCGTCTGAGAGAAAACTCCTTCGACGCGGACTGCATAGCAGGTAAATAAATGTGATATTCAAGCGCAGCCCAATCGTTGCTCGAAAACCATCTGATGGGTTTACAACCACCCTTCTGGCGGTACCAAGTCGGACGCCAAAGGCACCAAGCGTCCTGGGGAGGTGGCGAAAACACTACTTCTGCTTCCGCACGGTAATCTGAGACCTGGTCATCATTGACGACCGTCGGCTCCCAGCCATCGCATCTAGCGTCATGACAAGCTTGAACGGACCAAAGACGCAGGTCGCTGGTTGGCAGCGCAGACCTGACAGGTGGGGAAGGATTCCATTCGAGAAGGGGGCTATCCGAGATTGAGGTGAAAGGAATGAGTCCAAATAGCAGGGGGTGGAGCCGTCGAGATGAACGATCGGGGTGTCGAAAGATACGAGGAAATTGGCGTTTTGTCCATCGCCATTCCGCCTCGAGGAGGCTCTCCACCGCATCAATGGCAAGGATGTATCGCGCCCTGTCTTTTAGCGGACCATATAGTCTGTAAGTTGCTTCTAACGCAAGCTTCACATTTATCGCATCCCGCCTGCGAAGCCTTTCCAATTTCTGGGAGGCGTTGTACACCACGAAATGCGGTTGAACGTGGCTTAGTATAGGACCTAACGTGGCGAACGGGTATGTGTGAACGGTGCGAGTGCCGTGCGGCGACTCGGTGGTGATAACTTCATCCACCAGAGATGAACGAGGGACAAGGTGGTACTTGAAAATGCTTTGGCATCGCAGCCACTATCGAAATAGGACGGTCAGCCAATACGCGCTAACAAGTAACGCCGTACCTTGTTGAGTTTGAAACTGGCCGCAGCAGTCCGCCTTTTTGGCAATGCCGCCAACGACTGGATTGTATCATAGTCCGGAAGCAGGAGCCACTGTCCGTCATCAAAACGTTTCTTCCACTCTGCGCTGACTGCCTGTCATTAGCACGGTAAAGCCTACGCTTCAGGTCAAAAAGCACTAACCAAAGAAGGTATTATGAGGACTCGCAACATCCAGACGCCGCCATCCCATTCCCCATGCCCACTCAAGCTGCGTGACCTAGGTTGTTTTTCTTGGTAAGTCCATCTGGGAAGAGAAGGCATACATGAGACTTAAGCGGGGACTCACCATTTTATCATCTGTGTCTACCGGAAGGAAATGGAGACTCTCAACGCCAGTCCTCTGACGAGTGATTGCACACCGCCCTGTATTTGGGTCTAGTTTCCTCGCTTTTTGGAGCTTGATGTGGTGTTTGACGCGTCGCCGACCGCTACGCGAATCGATGGATGCACGTTTGTAGGGCGACTGGGCGTGCTTGCCGTCGTAAAACTCATCTCCAGACGTCGCCGAGTCAGAGCATGACTGTACCTCGCAGCGGGTGATATGCTGCGGTTGATTGGAGTTGGGGAAGCCGCCCATTGGATGCGTAGATGTGAGAATGTCGTGGCGTATGTTATGAGCTCGACCTGAGGTCGACGGTCCTGTGCTCAACGTCAACGACGCGCGACGCGTACAAAGTCACACATCACGCCGTTATTCAGTCACACCTAACTGTTCAATACCCTCCCGAGCCTATCGTGTGACAGGCATTCAGCTTCACCCATTTGCTACCCAATTGAACGTATTCTTCAAACCTTTGCCCGACTCAACTCGTCGCGTTATTGCTCTCGAACAAGTCTTCCCCTTACTCGAATCTCATGGACGAGCAAGGACTTGAAACACCCGATGAGCTGCTGATATTGCTCAAGGGAAGCTTACGCTGTTGCTTGCAGTATGCCAAGGCTCTGCCGCGGGACTTTTCGTACTCGGCAGGCGTCCGGGACATGGTTGTATCTTTATATGATGAGATCCTCAAGCCAACCGATAAAGCAGACCTAGAAGAGCTTCAAGGCATGATCACCGACCTTAACAAGAAAGTCGATGCTATGCGGAAGAACTCAAGTGTAGCTCACACTTGTTTATCGTTAGCAACGTCGTCATCCCATATCACGACATCCGCACCCAACTCTACAAATACGAGCGCTACTCAGATTGGTGCGATCACAGGGCATGTTTACGGACGTGAGAAGACGCAGGGGCTGACGGAGAGTGAGGGAATTAGCGAGGTGCAAGTAGTAACGCTCGTGAGTGATGTCATTTCGCTCTCGGTCAATCCCTGCTCAACTCGGTACAGTCAACGAAAGAGACAGACACCCGTGTCTCCAAAGCTCAAAACACTCAGTCCACCTCTATCTTATCTATCCCGCGTGTATGCCTATTTTGTATTCTGAACCTTGCGTGCAGCCCACCATCACTCCTCGACCCTCATATACGGCGCGGACCAATGTCGGCGTGGTCTCAAAACCTTCGGTTCCAGAAAGGACTAGTGTTGGTTTGTAAAGGTTGGCGGGAATCAGCAAAAGAGCTTTTGTATCACCACGTTGTCATTCGGCGCCTTGAACAACTACCTCTCTTACTAAAAACGCTATGGAACAACTCTACACTACCTCCGCTGGTCAGGAAACTGAGCGTGATCTGTCACGTCCCTATAGGTCATCGCCGGGTCCTTGATTTGTCGCTAAGGGTGATCCTGTCGGTCTGCGCAAGCGTTGGCCACATCGTCTTTGATCCCGTTCTGGATGGCCCCATTTCGTCGGGTACGGACTTCGTCCCCGACTCTTTGTTCAAAGCCATGCCACTTTCACGCCTCTCACAGGTCACGCATATCGAATTAGGAGCATTCCATATAGTTCCAGAGTTAGCTCGTTTCTCTAATATCACCTTACTGTCATGCGATGTTGGCAACTTTGCGCCAGTTCCTGGCGGCACTCCGTACACGTTCCCCGTTCTCGAGGAACTCAGGCTATCATGGTTCTCTCCTATTGCTGCCACACTCCTCAAAGATTTCCCGTCTGTAGTCTCCGGTTTGCAACTCCCTGCTTTACGCCGGCTCGCATTGTTACTCCAGTTGAATACCGCACAGGCAATCGCAAACTGTATAAGCTTCCTGGACCGACACGGTTCACATTTACGGTTCCTTGCGATGGACCCTACGAGCAGCTCAAACTGGAGCGTACAGAACGCGAAACCCGAGCCTATCAGAAGCGAAGTTATCCAGTCATGTCTCGACAAGTGCCCGGAGCTTGAACACTTTGTGATACCTTACATGCGCGACTTGAAGCTCCTCAGGCACCCAAATCTGTTGATTTTTGATATAGTGGGCAACATATATACCAAGGATGGGACAAGGCTCATCCTACGTGACGAGAGCGGTCCAACAGGCGATGGTGTGCCTCGGCTTCGGACAACTCGGCTTCTTGACTGGACACTTTTCAGTCAAGTCGGGCCCGCACTTCCTCTGCTAATCCCGCCTGATCTTACCGCTGCGGCCAAGCCAGTAATCTTCTGGGCTTATCCCGGACTGATGATTCATGCGACTGAGCACATTGTAGGCTCTCTGGACATGGGTTGTATATGGTACTACGGATATCGCCTGTCCGAGGACCCAGATATGTGGGATGAACTGGACGAAGAGAAGTATGCGGAATTTATGGAGGGTGCAAGCCAATACTTCGATTCCAGGGATGGAAAGGATATGGACTCAGATGACGAGACGTATGTGTATGAATCGGGATCATCAACGTCGTCAGATTCAAGCGAGATGTCGGATGATGTGGGTTCTGAAGCCGAAGGTCCGGAAGTGGATGAGGAACTTGCAGCACTAGATATATTTGTAAGCCTACTTTGTGCTTGACTGTTGTTTTAGTATTAGCTGCAAGGAGATGTTATCCTGGGTCATCGGCAGAATGTGGCTTTTGCACCTGTTCTACACCTCCCTGACTAACATCATAGCCTCAGTCTTACCTACTTCATATCCGATTCACGTCAATACACCACGAACAAACAGTTGTACGCCTATACAGATGATGGAGTGCATCTTGCTCGCTATAGCCTTGATGGAAATCATGCTGATGTGATCCCATCTGGTGTGGGATACAAGGGGTATGAGCAACCTACAATAGTCCAATTGTGACAAACTTCATCGCCACAAAGATGCGAGGATATATTGAAATGAGGAAGAACAGCTGTATATTAACGCCCTGTCCCAGAGAAAGCAATCTACCGTACATCAATCAGCTCAAAGGTAATGATCGATTCCATACCCTAGGAAATATCTATCTCAAGCCACGTCGATGCTCTCAGCAGAATATCCAATAGCATCACATCCCTCCCTCCCCAGTTGCAGAAACAGCGTCCCGCGAACACGCAGCATTCATCGCCGCGGCCGAGTTATCGTGCCCCCGCGTGGTCATATACACTGGGTCAGAGTTCGGATCGAACGTGCGCGCGAACGACGCAAAGTAGTCGACCACGACCTGCGACAGTGTCCAGTCGGCGTCGTCGCGGAGGTGCAGCGCGGACTGTCCGAGCATGCCCGCGATGAAGTAGAGGTTGGGCGAGTGGTACTGGAAATAGGGCGCATAAGGGTCGCCGTACGGTATGGGTATTCTGTCGTCGCGGGCGCATCCACATAACTCGCACACCCAACATATTACAGCGGTCCGGGACCAAGACATTGCATTCTTGCGCGATAGTGCAGCGGATCGAGTACATACCCGAACCCAGCGAAGTTGGTCTGCGCGATCGCGTCCGCGAATAGGTTCTCACTCCACGAGACTGGGGGAGCGAGGAGGACGCGCACGCTGCCTGCGGCCGAGGACTGCTCGAGAATCGTAATGCGGGAGGCGTCACCGCCAAAGGCGGCAATGTGAGATTGCACTCAGCAAAGGGCGGTGACCTGGTACATCGTTTAGTAGAAGGGTTTCCAGCGGAGTTGAGGGGTCGGGCGGTAACCTGATCTGCAAGGCCATAGTCCCCGTTCGCGACGCCATCTCTGAGCGCGAGGAAACCTGGTGTGCTCAAGTTGTATCGTCGGCATGTAGCTCTCGGTGCATCTCTTCTTCACCATAGAAGGGCTTCGGTGCACCGATAGCTGATGGTAACAGTGAAAACATCGCGCCTGCTCACCCTGTTCCTGCCGCAGTATGTATATGCGCCGCTATAGATCCAGAACAGGGTCAGGCGTGGCTTGCTCGCGGCTGGCGACGCGGTGTCCTCAGACAGGGATGGCGTCTGGATGTTGAGATATAGACAACCCTTGGAGCCTTACTCGAATGCGGCAGTATTTGTGTTCACGGAAGCGTCGGTGGTGCCATATAATGAGGAGTGGGTCCACCACTCGAAGTGGTCGGCGTGGGGGAATCCGAGGAACCGGGAGGAGAAGTGGTTGCGTGTTCTACTAGTAAACGAGGCACAATGAGCAAGACACACCGATAGTTGAGGGGGTTTGTGATGTAGTCCTAAGTCAAAACCTACCTACTGAACACATAATCACCTAGCGTCACATGTCAAGAGAGCGTTAACGCGCGTTAACGTTTGCGTTCGAGCATAGCATGCTCAGGAGGATCGTGCCAGTGCAGTCACATGTCACACTCACTCACCGCGTCGACATCACGATCGCGTTACCATGAAGAATTTGTGACCCTCCCGTGACTTGACCTGACCTGATCTTCGTCCTGGTCATCATCCGGCACCGCCCACAACAGAAGGGAATGAATACTTTTACCCAACTCTTACCTCCGGGCCGTCGCTCAAGCACATGGATATTTTCTCCTTCAACCTCCTTTCATGTGTTCTCTTGCAATCGGCTCTATTCCTTCCCATACGTTCTGAATCGTGGGTGAAGCGTCAACACATGACGCACCCGGGCCGCACTCGAGTCTCGGACACTCACATCAGGGTCTGCTGACTATGTTATAGGAACGAACGCTCATCGCGAACCTTTCATGCAAGCGAGTATGTACTACGTCCTTCGCTTCTCCGCCGCTCCAACATTTCGTAGCCTCGATCTTCAGACTTTCGTGGAACATGCTGTCCCATCTGTTCAGCATTTGGGCCTTCTCTATCCTCTTGTATCCGTGTCATGCGTCCCGCACAGGAGCGTCTGCATCGTCCCCAACTATTCCCATAATCGACGTCGGGTATGCGAAGTATCAGGGCTATTACAACGCGTCAAACGGGATCACAGAGTTCATAGGGATCCGATACGGAGCGCCTCCCACTGGTATGTCCACATCAGGATCCTTGCTTGTGGTTCCCGCGCTGAGAAGTCGGTGTCGTAGGTGATCTCCGCTTCGCAGCACCTCAGATACCTAGCATCACCTCTGGCGTCCAGCAGGCGACTGTCAATCCTAATATGTGCTACCAGAGCGGCGTGAGCGGTAGTGACCTTAACGATGCTCCTCAATCTGAGGACTGCCTATTTCTCAAGTACGGTTTTCTGTTCTTTCGCCATGCCCAATCTAACACGGCCCCAAAGCGTGCTCGTGCCTGGTCATATGCCAACCAATACGACTGTAGGCAGCGGGATACCGGTTCTCGTTTGGGTTCATGGTGGCGCGTGAGTTGATTCTCTGTGATTTCTCGGTGTCATACTGACTTAAGCCTTCCAGCTATGTTGAGGGTGATATTAGTAGGGCAGAGTATAATGCTACTGACCTCGTAATCAACTCGCACCACTCCTTGATCGTCGTTTCCATCCAATATCGCCTTGGACTGTTCGGTAAGTGTGAAAGGATGGCGTACGCGTTAGGCTAAGCGATGGGATCATCGTAGGGTTTCTCGCCGGACAGGAGGTCAAGGACGGCGGTGCCCTGAATGCCGGACTTTGTGCGTTTTCTACTGCTCTCGTTGACTTATACTTAACCACTCGCAGTGGACCAGCAGTTTGCATTCCAGTGGATACAGGAGCATGTATGGTTGTTACCCTGCGCTTCAGACCACAGTGTTAATGTCATTCTCAGATATCCAAGTTCGGCGGGGATCCATCACATGTAACGATCTGGGGCCAGTCCGCAGGTTAGTCTCAATGCGAGCTCTGATCATGCGCATACATCCACTGACATAACGTGTGATAGGTGCCGGTTCGATGCTGCAGCATCTGGTCGCTAACAATGGGAACACCGAGCCCCCGTTGTTCCACGCAGTCATCTCAAGCTCTACGTTTCTTCCATCTCAGTACTGGTACAACGATACTATACCTCAGGTAGTAAAATCATATTCTCTTATCGCAAGTCCCCAAATCTCATGTTGGAAAACAGTACTACTACAACCAAGTTGTTTCTTTGGGCGGGTACGTCGAAAAGTACTGTGGTTCTGACAAAAACTCACCCGTAAAATTGTAGCTGCGCCTCGGCGAGCGACACACTATTTTGTCTCAGGGCTCTCAATGCCTCACAGCTCGGGGTAGTCAACAATAACATCACCACCCTCTCCCCGGTTGACAGCTTTGCCTTCGTTCCCGTCGTCGACGGGACCTTTATCGTTGACCGACCTACCGTCCTTATGCAAGATAGGCGTGTCAACGGGGTGCGTCGTCCCATACTGGTCTAGGAGTAAAAAATTCTTACAATTTCTGAATATTAGGAGCTGTATCTAGCATTCGGCAATTCGCATGAAGGCACCGACTTCGTCAACGCAGAGACTGTCGCGAACATGTCTGTGGTGGAGTACGTCGCGGCGTTGTTCCCGAAGTTGGGCTCGGGTGATGTACAGGAGGCTGCGTACCTGTATCGCGATATGGGCACGCCGCTGGAGCAGATGCAATGGATCCAGGGCGACAGTGGGTTCCTTTGTATTCGTGTGGTGTAGCGTCTAACTTGGCTCTGGCGAGATAGCCGTCTTCTTGTGTCCGACGTATTATATGCTTGCGGCATTCCCTGGACGATCTTGGAGAGTACGTCTTCGTATCTGACTTCATCCAAGGTATGGCTTGGGCCTGATGCTCACGTGTCAACCAGGGTTTCTGGGCCGTCCCACCAGGGCTCCATGCGGATGACTTGAAATATTACTTCAACAAGTAAGTTTAGGGCATCCTTGCAATATGCGCTGTGGACTTACCAATCCGTCATAGCACCGCACCACCGTATGACAACCCAGCTTTCGACGCGTCGTACGTCGAGTCATACATGTCATTCGCGCGTTTCTTCGACGTCAACCAAAAGTTCGACTTGATTGACATCACCCCGTACTGGGAGCCTTACGCAACCGGCAACACGGAGATGCTGTTCAACCATACAGAGTCGGGTGTACCTGTGGTACAGCCTTTCAATACAGATCAAGGGTTGGTAGACCGTTGCGCGTGCGTTTTTTCTCACTGAATGTCAATCTACTCTTCTGATGGGATTTCTATAGGTTTTGGCATAGCGTATCTGAATTGATAGGTCAATAAACATTTGAGGTTGACTTGAATACAAGAACGCCTTTGTTTCACCTCACCGCAACTGATGCGATGGTTGTCCTCGCTGCCGTAACTTAAAGATTGTACATACTTTGGCGACGCGTTGACACAGCCACAGGACGACGCGCGAACTGACACCTGCATTGTTCTATTTTAGACTTTCCTTGTGCGCTCTCCCTGGCGGCGATCAGCATCTTACACAGCAGGGCTAACAACCGAGACCTGTCTGAGACAACCGTGGAGTATCGCACCCTCATTGCAAGACCATGAAAGGCGATAGTGATCCGCGACTGTCCAACTTGGGAGTGGCGTCCCCAGTACCCTGGGCGCTTACATTCAGCATGCTATCAACAAGTGACCTTTCTTTCTTTTCGGGATGCTGTAAAAGGAGCTAAGGAGATAGACCTTCACAGCTTGGTTGGAGTATATAATTGGCATTCAGCTCCTCACAGACGATAACACCCCTCCTCCTCTTCCCCCCATTGCTATTCCCACTAATGCCTGCCGACGGCTCATCTGATTCACAAAATGAGGTTGTCGGGCTGTCGAACGCCCGTGTTTCCAGGCGGAGTCGGGAGATGCTCGACTTGGTAAACCGTCTTCACTCTACAGGGTATGTTACCCTGTCGCTTCCCTTCCCCTATAGCACCCTCATTTTGACCCATTTCTTAGCGTTCAAGCCGAGATGGACTTGCCGGTCATCGCTGTCATCGGCTCGCAAAGTGCCGGCAAGTCGTCCTTGATCGAGGCCATCTCTGGTATCAAGTTACCTCGTGCTTCGGGCACGTGCACGCGGTACGTCTCGTCAACACTAGAATATCATTTCGCTGACTGTGTTGACTATGCGACAGATGCGCCACCGAATGCAAGCTCTCGCGTTCCGACAGGCCGTGGACGTGTGTCGTGAAGCTGCAGATCATGACTGACGCCAACGGACAAGTGTGCAAGACTCGCAACGTCCCATTTGGTGCTCCGATTCAAGACAAGGACGAGGTCGAGGAGCGCATTCGTCGTGCTCAGCGCGCGATTCTCAATCCTTCCACTGAAGCGAAGATTTTCCTTGATGGCGGGGACGTCGACGAGGACGAGAATGCGGTGTCGTTCTCGAAGAATATCATATGCCTCGAGATCAGTGGTCCTGACGTTGCGGACCTCTCTTTCGTTGATCTCCCGGGTCTCATCGTCTCGACGACTGATGGGAACAGGGGAGACATCGATCTCGTGCGTAGCCTTGTGGATTCGTGGATCAAGAAGCCGAGCTGCGTGATCTTGCTTACCGTTACCTGCGAAAGTGAGCGGTGTTCTGTCTCGCGAAGACATCCCGTAGCTAATACGTTTGGTAGCCGACTTCAACAACCAAGGCGCATACGAGATCGTGAGAGAGCATGACCCGAAAGGCGACCGTACAGTTGGTATGAACTTTATCACCTTGAACTCCCCAGCAACTTATCATTTACCTTTGCAGGCGTTCTTACCAAACCTGACCTTTGCCAAGAGGGCGATGAGACCTTTTGGGTGGACCTGGTTAAGGGATTGAACATCCCGTTGTCAAACAACTGGTTCTGCGTCAAGCAGCCCACACCCAGTGAGCTGAAGAAAGGGATCACCTGGCAACAGGCCAGGAAGAACGAGGACACGTTCTTCATGACGAAAGAGCCCTGGGCATCGCTGCCGGAAGAGCGTCAGCGGTATCTTCGGACTTCGAATTTGACGGAGCGACTGAGTGTGATTCTCTCGGACTTGATCGCGACGCGGTGTGTTCTCTCGGCTGGTCGGGTGATTCTAATCTCTGACGTCACGTACTCCTCAGGTTGCCGAAGATTCAAGACGAGCTCAAGGCCTTGCTACAGAAGACTGAAGAAGAGAAACGCAAACTCCCAAAGGCCCCATCGTCAGATCCCGTTGGGGAAGTGCTGCAGGCTCTCAACGTATTCACGATCGACATCACCAAGCGCATGCAGGGCACGCCCGATGAGGATGGTGTCTTGCAGACAATACGCCCGCGTCAGGTGAAGTTTCAGCGTGCCGTTCGTGCGACAGCTCCGAACTTCCAGCCCTTCGAGAGCGGTAGGGAGGATTCGCAGCTGGAAGACCCTTCCTTTCTTTCGAATGAGGAGATCTTTTCAACTGAATCACAGGAGGATGAGAATCCGCCTATATACATCGATCAGGTGCAGGACCGAGCTCAGAAGTGCGTTTGCCTGCAGTAATACAACGCTCACAACTCATTTTGACCGCGAATAGAGCGGTAACCCGAGAGCTTCCTGGGAACTATCCATTCGTTGTGAAGGAGATGTACATCAAGCAGTTCCTCACGAAGTGGCATGCGCCTGCTCTGGAGTTGTTCGACGAGACGTATGACATCCTCAAGCAGGAGGTTTTGCGTGTCGTCGATGCACACTTCAACCGGATGGGCCGAGGGCTAGCCGCGAACCGTGTTACGTGGGGTTTTCTACTTTAATCCTGAAAGGGCCATATGCTCACCTTTGGGCGATCAGTCTAATTGTCCAGGAACATCTAGAGAGCTGCGCCGAGCGAACGAGAGAGAAGATCGAGTGGCTCCTCGACGTCGAGAGTATGCCAACAACACTGAACACGCATTACTTCGCCGACTACCGGGACAAGTTCCTAGCGCACTACCGTGGTGCACGTCCCAAGGCATCTGGTCTCTCGGCGAATCTTCAGAGCTACACGGCCCCAGGGCCGACAGAGTATCCGAGTGGCTTTCAGGAGTCGGTATCGAGGGTGCTCTCGGGCCTGAGTGAGTTAGGGATCAGCGCAAAGCCCGAGGACATACCCAAGATGCTGCCATCTGACCCTATGGAGCCCGCAATCGAGATCATGGCGAGCGTCAGGGCCTACTTCCAGGGTGAGTCAAGGCCCGCCGCTAACATGTAATACCGTATCCGGCTGACGAATGCATCCCGATGGCAGTTGCCTACAAGCGTTTCGCGGACATGGTGCCGATGACCATCGACCACGAGATCGTCCTCGGGCTTAACAAGGGTCTAGAGAAGGCGCTGCGAGACGGGCTGGAGATCACCGGTCCTAATGCACGTGAGGCATGTGAGGCGCTCATTGAAGAGGCTTCGACTATCTCACTTCGCAGAGAGGAGTTGCAGAAGAGGCTGGACACGTTGAAGTTGGCCAGCCAGGAACTGCGCACGCTGAAGCTCACCTGAGTCAGAAGATGTGTATGTAGAGACGGGCAGCATAAGAACTTCGTACCACCATTTGTATAGATTTATATTGATGTCGACTGTATCCTAGGAAATCCGTGCATCCTGTCAAGGCCAACGGAAGTAGTGATGAGGCCATTTTGGGCCTTCCCGCCCTCAAAAGTACATCGTGTGACTCGACGGCTGGGAGGTATTTGTATTTCCTGGTAATAAAAACCCCATCTCGATTTTCTCAGTTTCGTTCCTATCGCCGCATCCCTCCGTCTTTACATATTTTTCAAGCACCACGAAAACTCGAAGCAGAGGCATGGCTTTGGCACAACTTGCTGCTTTGGTAAGTTTGTCTCCCACGAAACTGAAGTCCCGTTCCGGGATTGACGCTGTATACCTCTCAGCTCCCCGCCGTGACCGAGGAAATCAACGTTTGTTCAAGCTATTGTTTACGTTCAAGGTTTTGCTGCTAATCGAGTGTTCTAGTCCTTGGTGGAGACGGACTATGCTGATGCCATTCACTCGAACTTCTATGCTCCGGCGACGGAACATAGCAGTGTGCGGAACATCATCGCAAATTTCTCAAGCGTGATTGCGGAACTGGACAATGCCATTGACACGTTGACGCAAAGCAAATCCGTCCTGCACAAGTCCCTTCTCAATCACTCTCGGTCTGTGTCGAGCGTCGGACGCGTCCCCTTCGAGATCATGAGCACGATCTTCCTGCACGCCGTCAACGTCATCACCGTACACGCCACGATCAACCACCAAGGGCGGTCCGTCGCACAAAACTTTGCACAGGTCTGCAGGCGCTGGCGCGAGATCGCGCTTGCCACACCACGGCTCTGGAACCTGATCCACATCGACTGGCGGGCGGAAGCGGAGATTAGCGCGTCCATGCGCCGGCCGCTCGCGCTGCTCTCCCGCTCCGGTTCCGCGCCCACGCACCTCTCCATATTCGTCAACCGGGATCCCAAGCTCGTGGGCAGCTTCATCTCAGGGTGCGGAAACGGCGTCCTGCAGCCGTTCCGCGCGACGTGCGCAGCGCTCGAGATCGCGATCACGGGGCTGGACGAGGAAAGGGCGCGGCGGGTCGTCGACTGTCTCGAGCGGTTCCCGCGTCTCGAGCAGCTGATGGTCACGAGTCTCGGCGCGCGCGACAGGCTCGGGTCGCCGGCGCTGCAGCGCCTCTCGCGGCTGCAGATCGCGCTGCCGAACTGGGAGGACGTGCGCGTGTTCTTCGGGCTGCGGTGGGAGCACCTCGAGTCGCTCGTTCTGACGAAGTCGCCGGTGCTGGACGTGGGCGATCTGAGCGAGAGGACGTTTCCGAGCTTGCAGGAGGTGTTTTTGTACACGGACCAGTTCGTCATGTCGTCCGAGCCGTTCTCGCTTCCCAAGGTCCGCGTCTTCGGGTTCTCGTACCGGGACCCGTCGTTTGACGGGCCGCACATTTTCGATGTCGCTGAGCTCCCTTCGCTGAGCACGCTGGTGGTCACGCTGCGCAGCGAGACGCACTTGGAGCGCCTCGCGCAGCTCGACGAGCAGCTGTGTGGTGGGCTTTCGACGCTCGAGGTGCTCCTCAATCCCACCACTTCTTGGCATGGGAACGGAACGCTTGTATCGAGTCGACTACCGAAGGCATCGGTTATGTTCAAGTATCACTGGTTGTTTTCTCCCGTCTTCATGGCGTACAAAGCCAGTTGGTATGCGCGATATGTACCGGGCATCACTTCTTAGGCCGGGAAGACGGAGGAAGGGCACGGGTTAGAAAAGATAGATTTCCTCCAGGGCTTACGGGTACTTAAAACTATACATCAGGTTTATAATGGTCCCAGACACTAAAGACAGTTCGCATAACTTACGGAAGGATGCATGTGCTATGTGTGTACATCGTTGTGAACATACCTCACTACTCAATTACTGCACCAGAGAAATCGGAGAACCACGCTCTCAAGTCCTTGGGCGAGGCCCATTCAGGCTCATGACCTGTGACAAGCATTCAAAACCTGCTGTAAAAACTGTCGCTCGAGCTGGATTACTCACCTCCGAAGAACGTCGAGAAGTGTATGCCCTTAATCCGCGAATCTGCGTTCTCGCGGAGGATGAGGCCATTGACGTTGATGACGCTCTGTCCATCGACCCATACTTGTACTTCCCCTGTGGTTTCTCATATCAGCAAAGTCCACGCGTTTGCTTTACGCGAATGAGACACACCATTCGCCTGGCCGACGTCGTTCAATCTCACCCGCTCTGCAAGCGTCACCCAGCGTGCCTTTGGCCATATAAATGCCCCGCGGCCAGCTGACACGCCGTAGTCGGGGTTCACGATAGATCGAGGAGGCACGGCGGATAGTCTGTTTTTGTTTGTGTCGCTAGGTGGCAGGTATGCGTAGAGTTCTCCGTGACCGTGTGCTCTACGCTGGTGAGTTTAAGAGGTAGAGTCAACAAAGACGGAGCTTACCTCCACATAAGCCGAAGGTTGAAGCACCTGCATCGTTCGGACTGCCGTCCTCCAGAGCAATGATACGCCAAGTCGCCCTCCCCACCGTCTTCGCAGAGCGACAGTCAGCCTCAGCAATAAGATGAAGAATCTGAATGAGCTCACACATCCCCGGCATCTTCCCGCCCCTCACCCATTCCCACTCCGCGTCCAGAAGTACCCTATAGCTTATGAGTGCCTCCCGTGACTCTTCTAGCGCTTTTGCAAAGTCAGGTGGGCCCGCGATGTAGAACACGCTCCCGCCCTCGCGGTCCGAGCGCGGGTTGATGCTGCCCTTCGGATAGCGCGCCTGCCACGCGGTGCCCGGTGCTGGCGCCCCGTCGGGTGTGGTTCCCGCCTCTGGGTACGAAGGGTCCGGGGATGAAGGCGGGGCGACGAGCTCGTGCGGGAGGGAGAAGGCCTTGTGCACGCCGAGGGCGTCGTCCGTTAGGGGTACGGAGGTGAGAGAGGGGTGCGAGACCGAGGCGCATGTGGTGAAGCCGGTTTTGAAGTGCGTGATGGGGAAGAGGTGGCTCTGCGACATGTTGGGAGTGTGAGTGGGCTGGGCGAGCAGGAGGAGGGTAATGGCGAAGAGCGTTTGAGAGGTTATGCTAGATGTGGGGGTGAAGCTCATGTGGTGTCTTTGGATTCGGTCTGACGCTGAGACGGGGGAACTCCGGTGGTTTGCATAAGTTCGAGGTCAGGAGGCAACGAAGGGCTATGTTGGGCGTGAGCGTTAGCTGAGGACATATGACACCCGAGGGTTCTGTCGGCCAAAGCTTTCTTTAGCAGGGCGCGTCGAGTCACGGGTATTCGATGGTGCAACCCGTGTGCATGAAGCATGCAGCCAACTTGCCTAGATAGCCTGCGTGAAAGCTTAAGAGATGCGCTTTCCGAGTCAATGCGTCCTCATGACATAGGTCGACAATGGAAAGAAGAGGATGGGAGTACACTCACAGTGGGGATGATAAGAAAGCTTCCCCGACCTTTATCCGAGTCTGTGTTAGCGCCATGGAAAACAGGGGCTAAATACCGAATTCAGAAAGCTGTTTACCAAGAGCTTTGGATCCAAACAACCGCTTCGGCAAAATTATCAAAAGTTGCCGCTTGACGCTCCCCCTTTCTAAAACTTTGGCCCGGGCCAAAAGCTATCTCCTTCCTCTTCAAAAACTGCGGGTGACCGTGCCTTCGGACCTCAACTGAAGCTCATCGAAAACCACCACAACACCACGATGGACTCGGACTCGGATATGGAGATGGAGGTTGACGAGGTGCCAGTTCGGATGAACCGCTTCAAGGTGCGTATATGCGTTTTCGTCCAATATGTTTCTCTGACTCACTTATATCCTCTATGCTTAGCACCAATCGTATGCGGAGCAGCTGAAAAGCGTACACGCGCCTACGGCGCTCGATCTATCCAAGTTCGACACAGACATCGGCGTATGTACTTTATTCTCCATCCTTCCGCCTTTCTGATCTGGCGCGTTTGGTTAATCCAGGATAATGAAAGCCATTTCTACGTTGCACTGCAAGACTGGAAACAGCTTAACCTCACTATTGCATTCACCAACTTCGCAAAACGAGCGGATGGGCTCGCGCTCTCGATGCCGCTGCTATTGCACAACTGGAAGGAGATCGTCAACCTATGGACAGAAGCAGTCAAAAGCGCGGATGACGATGGATTGAGAGCGTTGCTCGAGTACGTAGTTTCCCTACACCTCTCCATGAACCAAGCTAATGACTCGTAAAGCCTCCTCCAAAAACTAGCCCACGACCTGCGCACGACCCTCTCCCCTTCCTACACATCCATTCTCTCCACCCTCACCGCCCTCCTTCCGCGCGGTCTCGAGACGCAAGCGCTCACTGCGCTCCTCGCTGCGTTATCGTCGGTATTCCGGCACCTCCTCGTGCCATCTCTCGCTCGCGAGTCAGAGCACCCGCAGACGATGCTCGTTGAGACGTGGACGGCCATGCGCGACGCGCTCGTGCGGTGCGGGTCGGAGACGAGGAGAGCGGTCGCGGAGGTGTGGGCGGGTGCGGTGCGCAGGATGAAGAGCGCTGCGAGGGCAGCTGCGGTGAGGATTATGGTTAGGGATATGCACGGGGTGGAAGATGCGGCAGCGTGGGTTGTTGTAGAGGGGTGCAAGGTTCGTTCTAGCTTGTTTCTGTTTTTGGCTTGGAGGAAGCTGACGCCGGGTTGTAGAGTGTCTCGCAAACTCTCCACACTGCAGCTTCATCGATTGTCAGTCCTATCCTCGACTACCTTATGGACGTCGCAGCATGTTCAGGAGAAGATGCGGAAGCGGTTTTGGCGCTGCTTCGCAGGTCCATTACTGCGCTCGTGCATCACTGCAAGGGCCCGGAACAATTTGCACCTCTCGCGGACGTGCTCGTTGCACGTCTCGGTGCGCATGTTCCGTCGATCACATCTGCCGTTGCGAGCGTCGATGGAGGAGAGCTGGGAGAGCAGGAGACTGAAAGGTTGAGACGGTCGTTACTGGTGTGCGCCGTTGCATGTTCAGTTAGGCAGGGATCTAGAATGGGAGGTGCGTCGATTTTCATGCTAAACGTGTATTTTCACTGACATCGCTCTATAAAGCGGAACAGCTCAGCATCCTCCTCGCGCACCTTCCTGCTCTCCCTCTAATCCCTGCACTTCAGCCCGCCCTCCTGCAACACACTTCCGCCCTTCTCTTCGCCTCGTACTCGACATCCACTTCCACCTCATCATCAACACCCGTACCAACAATCTCAGCATCATCCACCTCTGCCTCCCGCGCCTTCCTCGCCCGCGCCCTCTCCGTGCCCGCGCTCGGCGTGCCTCTCCTCGGCACCCTCTCCGACCTCGGCTACGCGCACTTCAAACTCCTCGCGCGCCCGCTGCTCATCCAGCACACCCCCGCGCTGCTGTCTTCGTCCTCGGAGACGGAGGTGCTCACGGCGCTGAGGCTTCTCAGCGCGCTGCACAAGGCGAAGAAGCTCGGCGAGGTGGATGTCGTTTGGCGGAGGACATTTGATGCGTGGGCGAGCGAGAGAATTGGGAGGGTTGTCGGGCTGTGGAGCCGCGATCGGGATGGGGGGAGTGTGGCTGATGGAGAAAAGGAGAGGGAGGGGGAGAGGGAGAACGCTGTTCGGGAGAGGGAGAACGCTGTTCGGGAGTTGAGCGAGATCCTGGGTATGATCGAGTATGCGCCTTCGGCGGGCGGGTCGCTCGTTGCTCTTGTGGATGCTCTGCTTGGTTTGGAAGGTGCGGAGGAGGAGTATGCGCGGACGTGGGCGAACGCGGGTGTGGTTCTTGGTATGGCGATGCGTGCGCTTGGGCGCGTGTTACAGGACGGCGGCAATGGCAACGGTAGCAGCGACGGATGGAAGGACACGGAGAAGGATGTAAAGAGGAAGGCGGGCGAGTGGACACGTAAGGTTATCGATGAGTGGGCGTGGTGCGAGGGCGTGATGGAGGGGCTGGGGATGTTGCTTCAGACGAGGTGCGCTCTCCTACTCCTGGCCCGTATACGAGCTTGCATGTTGCTGACGCACCTATTGGCCGGTTTTAAGCCCGGATACGACCCTTCCCTCGTTTTCCAAGCTGTACCCCACCCTCCGCGTGCGCTTGCTCTCGCACTCGCGCGTGCTGAGGTTGCAGACGCTACGACTGCTCGCGCGCACGCAGGGTGGCCCACAGGATGCGATACACAAGTGTCTGCAGGGAGAGGAGGTAGCGCTGGACGTGGCAGGTGTGCGCGAGAGGGTGATGAGGATTGGGCGGGTTGGGACGGCCGTCAAGGAGAAGGGAAAACAGAAAGCGAGCGGAGATGCAGAAGAGGGAGAAGAGGAACATGGGGAGGCAGTGGATGTGTGCGCACGTTGGCTCGTCGGTGCGTCTCCTTGATCTGCAATGTGGTCTTGCAAAGTTGACAGTGACTCTGTGAATAGCCCAGCTGAAAGTGAATCTCCGACCGCTCTGGTCACCCGCATGCGCAGCTATCGCCGCCCTCGTGTCCCGCTTTGGAGACCCGGTGTGGCACGTCCTGTTCGACGAGCTACGCGCAATATCCACCGCCTCTCCTGCCTCTTCGCCCGAGTGGACCCGAGACCCTGACGGCCCAAGCGATACGATCTTCTCCCAGGCTCAGGACCCCGACGCCAAAACCCATGCGCAAGCACACATCGACGACCCCTGGGAAGACGAACGCACATGGCGCGATCCCTCGGCGCACAAGGCGCGTGAGACCGCGTTGAGCTGGCTCCAAACACCGCGCGTGCAGCGGGCTGCGCTTGTGCGCTTGCAGGCGCCGGCCACTGGGGACAGGCTGGACGTGTCGGGGTACGAGGGGCAGTTGCTTGCGGCACTCAGCGAGGGCGGGTGTCTTTCGGTGTCGGAGAAGCATAACCGGGAGCTGGTGGAGCTGTTTTTGGTGCTTGTTGGGCCGAATGGGGATGGGTCGGAGGTGGCGGGAGAGGGCGACGAGGAGGAGGACGAGGGTGACGCCGAAGGAGAGGAGGGTGGGGCCGAGGACGACATGCAAGTGGTCGGTCCTGATCAAACCACCGGCGCTAAACCTCGCAAGATGCCTCGAACGAAGATGCATGCATGGCTCACGCTCTTCGGCAAATTCGTGAACCCCAAAGCCATCTACGCCTCCGAGACGCTCCGCACGCTCTACCTCTCGCTTCTTGCCCACCCAGACCGCACCTTGCAGCGCGACGCCTTGGCTTGCATGCTTTCGTACCGCCCTCCACACCTCCTCCCCTACGCCGAGACGTTCCAGACACTCTTGGACGATGCAAAGGGACGCGATGCCCTCGCTTCGCTGGACTTCGCCTCTGTCGAGCCCCAAGCAAGGCCGGAGTTCGTGGGCGTCGCGATTCGTCTGCTCTTCGGCCTCATGCGCGAACGGCGGGGCAAGTCACGCATTGGCGAGCGGCGAGCGGCCGTCCTCGGCGCGCTTGCTGCGTGCTCTGAGGACGAGCTGGCGCTCCTCGTGGATCTTATGCTCGCGCCGCTCGGCACGGACAGCGCTGCACGTCGGGAGGGCGAATTCAGGATTAGAGATATTCGCGGAGAGGCGGTGTCGCCGAAGGTGCAAGTCGGGTTTTTGAACCTCCTTGGCGACGTGTTGAAGAACCTCGGTCCGAGTGTATTGTCGTATTGGCCAGCTCTGGTCGGTGCGACGATGGATCTAGTTGGGAGCGCGCACGGCAGGTTAACGGAGAAGGCATTGGAGGGCGACGAAGAGGCTCAAGACGATACCGACGGAGATGCACTGGCCGAGAAGGAGATCGCAGACAATTCCCAGCCAAAGACACATGTGGGCGGTAATAAGAACCTCAAGCTCGTACGCCACCTCGGCATGCAGCGTCTCGTCGATTTCTTCACCTCGCCTCTCTCGTTCGACTTCGCGCCCTTCCTGAGCGCCGCCTTCCCCGCCTTCCTCACCCCACGTATCATGCGCCTGGACACCGAGCAGACGCAAGCGCCCACAGCGCTCCTCGCGCTCTTCCAAGCGTGGGCGTCGCGCCGCGAATATGCGTTCTATCTCGTCCAGTTCGATGCGCAGGCCCTGCCCAAGCTCATCGCGGTGCTCATTGCGCCCGGTGCAAAGCCTGCCGTCCTCAGCAGGGTGTTCGATATCGTGGACAGGCTACTCGCCCTCGCTCAGGGAGACACGTCGCTCGCGGGCCTACTTATCAGGCCACATGCGTCGTTGCTGCTCGGCAACCTCGCCACGCTCGTCGAGCGCGCCAAGGGCGACGCGGCGCTCGCGAGCCCTCTAGTGCAGCGCGAGATCGGTATTCTGACGGAGATCGCGCCGCACCTTGCGGATCCTGGGCAGGCGAGCACGCTATTGCAGCTGTTGTTGCCCTTGCTGCGTAAGACGCATCGTATAGTCCCGGAGAAAACGAAGGTCGACTTGCTTAGGATCCTCGTCAACGCGTTCCCGCTTGTACCGGATGTGCCGGACGCCGACTCTGCGTTGCACGTCAGGCTGCACGAGATGCTTGCGTCGTTGTTCCTCACTCTTAGGTACTCGCCGGCGCGGAAGGCGCTCGTGGCGACATTCAAGGCCTTTGCGAAGCTTGTACCATCTCTCAGTGACGTCACGGTGTTACTGGAAGGCTTGAACGCGTACTCTGTCAAGCGCCTCGACGAGCCCGACTTCGACAAGCGACTCACTGCGTTCACCGATATCAACGAGAGGTTCTATAAGACGGCGACAATCCGCGACTGGCTCCCGGTTCTTTATAACGCTCTCCACTTCATTCAGGACCCCGAAGAACTCGCTGTTCGCAACAGCGCAGGACTCACGTTCCGGCGTTTCCTCGATTTCGTCGCTGATCCCGGCCTCGCCGAGCACAACACCATCTTCCAGCGCGTCGTCTACCCAAGTCTCAAAAAGGCGCTTCGCTCGAAGCACGAGTTGGTGCGCGCTGAGATTCTCGGTGTCATCGCGTACGGTGTCTCGACGTGTACGCACCTCCCGTACTTGAACGAGCTGACGCCTCTCCTTGCCGGCGGCGATGAGGAGGCATCATTCTTCGCCAATATCCATCACATCCAGGTGCACAGGCGTTCCCGTGCATTGCGTCGCCTCGCCGAGCACTGCGACAACGCGAAAGATTCGCCGTTCAGCAATCGAACGCTCGCGGATGTGCTCCTCCCGCTCGTCGAGCACTACGTCATCTCGACGAGGGCGTTGGACCACCACCTTGTCACGGAGGCGATCGCCGCTACTGGTGCGATCGCTAGACACTTGGGGTGGAGTGGGTACTTTGCGCTCGTGCTGAAGTACTTGAAGGCCGCGAAGACGAAGGACGATTCGGTGAGGGTGCACATGAGAACGCTCGTGTCGGTATTAGAGAACTTCCACTTCTCGATGGAGGAGGTCGTCCTCGAAGTCGTAGAACCGGCGTTAGAGGAGGGCGAAGCAGAAGCAGGCGGCGAAGGAGAAGAGGCCGTAGAGGCCGAGGCGGGCCAGGTGGTGGTAGAACCTCCCGCGACGAAGCAACCCCAGCACGACGTCAAGAAAGTCGCTGACGCCGTCCACGCTCGTTTGATGCCCAGCCTCCTGCAGTTCTTGGCTAATCGCGACGACGCGGAAGAGAACATCCGCATCCCAGTCTCGATTGGTATCGCCAAGATCGTCAATTACCTTCCGCCGTCCATGCAAGAAGCGCAAGCCGGCAGACTCCTCACAGTACTTAGCCAGATCCTTCGAAGCAAGTCCTCGGAGACCCGTGATCTGACGCGAGATGCAGTCTGTCGCATCGCTGTCTTGCTTGGTCCCAAGTACCTCCCCATCGTCTTTCGCGAACTGCGTGCCGCTCTGCTCCGAGGGCCGCAGCTGCACGTCCTTGCATACGTCGCACACGCGGTACTCATTCACGTCACCGCACCAGAGGCTGTCGCGTCCTTCGGCAACCTAGACACGTGCGTGCCGGACATCGCCCACGTCGCATCAGAGGTCGTCCTCGGCGCTTCCGGGAAGGATGTCCAAAACGAAGGGTTCAAGACTAAGATGCGCGAGGTCAAGAGCTCCGCATCCAAGAGCCTCGACTCTTTCGCGCTTGTCGCCAAGCACGTCACGCCCAAGCAAATCGAGCAGCTTCTCCTGCCCGTGCGTGGAGTTATGCAGGAGACCGGCTCGCTGAAGGCGCTGCAGCAGGCGGAAGAGGTACTGCGTCGCGTCGCGGGCGGTATTAACTCGAGCGCGCTGATTCAGCCAGCGGAGTTGTTGACATTGTGCCACACGTTTATCACGCAGAACGCGAAGTTTTTGCAGGAGGCGCGGCCTCAGGAGGTACGAAAGAAGGGCAAGAGGAAGAAGGACCAGCGGATTGTGGACCTGAAGCGGAAGGTTGTGGCGGAGACAGATCACTACGCGAACAACTCTTTCCGGTAAGTTTACAATTGGTAGCATCTCAACTGATACACGTTGTTGACGGGTTCGACAGTTTTATCGTGTTTGGTATCGATATGTTCAACGTTGCATATCGACGTGGGCGCTTCGACTTCCAGGATGCTACCGTCGTTTCGCGACTTCAGCCCATGGTCAAGGCCATTGGCAACACGCTGTACTCCAATCAGAGCGCCGTGGTCACGTCTGGGCTCAAGGCCGCCGCGGCTATATTAAAGTGTCCCGTTAACTCACTGGAGAAATCCACTCCGGTCATCGTCCAGCAGACGCTGGAGATCATCAAGCAGACAGGTAGCATTGAGTCAGACCTTGTGCAGACGGCGCTCAAAACACTGGCGACAATCATCCGCGACTGTCCCGCAGCCCAGCTGAAAGAAAAGGAGCTCATCTTCCTGCTTGAATTCGTTGCTCCCGATCTCGAGGACCACACCCGCCAGGCCTCCGTCTTTGCCCTCCTCCGCGCCATTGTCTCCCGCAAGTTCGTCGCGCCTGAGATCTATGATCTCATGGAGCGCGTTACCTCTATCATGGTCACCTCCCAGTCCTCCCACGTCCGCGAACAGTGCCGTGGCCTCGCACTCCAGTTCCTACTCGACTATCCGCAGGGCAAGGGTCGGATGCGGAACCAGATGGTCTTCCTCGCCAAGAACCTCTCGTACACGTACGAGTCCGGCCGACTCTCGGTGCTCGAGCTGCTCGGTGTCCTCCTCGCGAAGCTGGACGCAGCGCTCGTGCACGAGTACGCGGACCTAATCTTCGCTGCGCTCGTCATGACGATTGCAAACGACGACTCGCCCAAGTGCCGCGAGAGCGCTGCGGGGCTCGTCAAGGTGCTCGTGAGGCGGCTGGACGAGGAGCGCCGGCGGATGATCGCGAATCATCTTCATGTGTGGGCAGAGCAAGATGGGCAGCAGCACCTGAGGAGGGTGGCGGTGCAGGTATATGGGCTGGTCGTGGACGTGCTGGGCCGTGGTATGGAGCCGTACGTTGCAACACTGCTGGAGGATATGAGTCGTGCGCTCGAGCAGAGCGCGGAGGCGCTCCAGAAGACTGTAGATGAAGACGAAGAAGCAGACGGGATGGATATCGACTCTCAGCTGGACTGGCAGGTTCCATATCAGGCTTTGAGCACTCTCGTCAAAGTGCTCAAGGTCTTCCCCGAGTTCGTGTCTCCTGCAACTGATGTTGGTGGACAGAGCGTCCCCTGGCAACTCGTCGAAGCGCACCTGCTTTTCCCGCATGCCTGGGTTCGTACGGCGGCCTGTAGGCTCCTTGGTACCCTCTTTTCTTCCCTGACGGTATCGGCTCCAAGCACAAGCGACGATGACAGTACTGACGTCGTCTCCTTGGTGAGGCTGAAGGCTCTGGCGGGCAAGCTTTGCGCGCAGCTCAAGAGTCCGCACCTTGATGAGGCGCTCGGACTACAGGTCGTGAAGAACCTCTTCTTCATCGGCAAATGCTTTGCGCTGATTACGTCAACAATACCGTCCGCTGCCCCTTCAGATGGGGACGAGGACGATGGGGTCGATGCTGAGGCCGACGGTAGTGATGCATCTGGCGACGACGAGGAAGAAGAGGGAAATGACGCCGAGAAGGCAGACCAGCGGCGAGAACGGATGAAGCGTAACCCTCGATCGTCGCAAACCGAACCCCTTCCTTGGCTCTTCTCCAGACTTTCCTTCCAAGCTCGCTCCGCGCATATAGCACGACGCAATAAATCATCTGCACCGGTGCGTATCTTGTTCCGCAAATTATGCCTCGGTCAGCTGACGTGGCGTCGCTCGATCGTAGCCAAACTGGATACAGCAACCTACGTGTGTCTTCCGCTGGTTCGCAGCGATGACTTCACATCTTGATGGCCCAACACTGGAGCGATTCCTCCCACATATGCTGTCACCAATGTACAGGGTCTCCGAGGATGACACAATCCGAGATCCACATATGGGTAAGTTTGCTGTCGGAACTGTTCAGCGTGATCGCTCACGTATAGTGTACACAGAGGAGCTGAAGACCCTCGCGTCTGAGCTCCAGGACATGATACAGGCAAAGGTTGGGACGACTCAGTTCGCCACTGCATACAGTAAGATCCGCCAGGGTGTCATGAACGTCAGGCAGGGCAGACGAACAGCGAGAGCGACACAGGTATGTTTCTTTCTGAGATCGACATCTCCCTAGACGCTGACGTACTATGGCTCAGTTCACTACCAACCCTGAAGCTGCTGCTCGCCGCAAAATTCAGAGAAATGTGAGCAAGAAGGATAGTAGGAAGCGGAAGAACAGTGCATTTGCGTACGCCAACCTTCGATGTTCTACACCTCAACGTCTAACTCTTTTTGCTTAGTGATAACAAAGGTCGATTGAAACGACAAAAGGAGGCGGCGTAGCTGGGCCGTCGTCCGATGCCTGCTCTAGTCTGGGTAATATGGCGAATGTTTCCTCGGGTTTTTGTTTTGGGAACTTTACATTCCGGGTTTCATCTATTTTATCGCTGTCACCATGACCCTTCCCGCTACCGCTCGTTCATCGTTCTTGCTTTCTTCTATTTTATGTACGTACGAAGTTGCATGTCACAAAACTGGAACGATGCCTATCGATGTATTACAGTAGAATATTTGTCGACGTCTAAAAGCTGCTTTGCACAGCAAGCCAAGTCTCGCCCGACCAGGTTGGAAATTAGAAACACGGTTGCCGTATGCAGTCAGCGCAGTCGAGCTGACGCGTAAAGCAAGACGCGCAGTGGGCGCGCAGTTTACTTGCCTTAGCCACCTACCGCCATGTCTTCCGGTACACCAGACTACTCCTCTCTGCTTTCCACGCTCAAATCTACCTCAGCATGGACACCAGAAAACGAGGCGACGCTCCTCGAGCCATACACCTACATCACCGCGAAGCCTGGAAAAGAGATCAGGGGCTTGATGATTGACGCGTTTAACGACTGGCTCTCCGTCCCTCCCGAGAAGCTTACCGTCATCTCGCGCATCGTGAGCATGCTGCACAGTGCGAGCCTTATGGTGGATGATATCGAGGACGACTCGCAGCTGCGGCGTGGTCAGCCAGGTGAGTCAGAGCACTTAGGCGACTT
This sequence comes from Coniophora puteana RWD-64-598 SS2, assembly GCF_000271625.1. Lineage (NCBI taxonomy): Eukaryota > Fungi > Basidiomycota > Agaricomycetes > Boletales > Coniophoraceae > Coniophora > Coniophora puteana. The sequence continues at coordinate 225,090 of NW_006913059.1, read as the reverse complement.
GCGAGAGGGACGAAGCATCAGCGGATCGCTAACACGTTTGATCGTTCTGGTTACATTGGCGTATGTCAGTAACGCACAAGATTTATGGTATCCCACAGACCATCAACACCGCCAACTACGTCTACTTCCTCGCGTACAAGGAGCTCTTCTTGTTACGGCCCGATCCGTCCGAGCGCTCAGAACCTCAGCTTGGGCGGCTGGTGTCAGACCATGACCTTGACGGGCTGGTCACAGAAGAGCTTCTCTCGCTACATCGAGGACAGGGACTAGAGCTGCTGTGGCGAGATTCTCTACAGTGTCCGACCGAAGAGGAGTACATAGACATGGTAAACAACAGTTCGTCGATCTTTTACGCACATCACCTTCATCGGCCCGATTGAGCTGGGTGATTTCTTATCGTTTCTTTGCAGAGACCGGCGGGCTGTTTCGCATAGCGATCAAGCTTATGATGGCATGCGCTACCAAGAACTACGACGTGTGCGTATTTCGTTCTAAGCACGAGATACATGCTCATTCGCCCAACAGAGATTATCTCCCCCTGGTGAACCTATTCGGCGTGTACTTTCAGATACGAGACGACTATATGAATCTGCAGAGCACCGAGGTACGAGCCAGCACCGGATCCTCTCCAACAAAAGCGTGACTTGGTCCAGTACTCGCATAACAAAGGGTTCGCAGAAGACCTCACGGAGGGAAAGTTCTCCTTTCCAATAGTACACAGCGTTCGCGCGGACACCAGCAATAGACAAGTCCTGAGTAAGCATTTTCAATCCACACTGGCTTGAGTTTGGTTGACGAGTCTTCGTCATTCAGACGTTTTGCAGAAGCGTCCTTCTACACCAACGCTCAAGCATCATACTATCGAATACCTCAGAACACGGACACGGTCTCTTGATTATACATTTGACGTCATCCAGACGATCGAGAAGCAGGTGAGATTCCTCGCGATCCATTCTCGATCTTTACCATCTTAACTCGATCTTCGCGAACATCAGGTACGATCGGAGGTCTCACGTCTGGGAGGGAACGAGAAACTGGGACGCATTTTAGACCAGCTTGAAGTTACGACGAGAGATGGTGAACGCGCTGCTGGTGAGGCAAGCTAGTTCCGTGGGCTAGGGATAGTCCATGTAGAAGTATCTTTCAACCCCTCATCTTTAACTCCGCATGAAAAACGAGCGTATGTTAAGATTGACCGATGCTCCGCCTCATATCTCTGATGAGGTATCTTTGTCCCGTTAGATGCGCAGTGTCATTGACACAACCACTGGTGTGGCTCTATGTAAGTGAACTATGTACGAAGTCGTCGAAAAATGGTTACTATCGTAAGAAGACTTGAATCAGAACAATCCCGCTAGGCTTTCATCGTGGGCACTCCACGCTTTTAGAATATCGCGTGCTTCGCGAGCTGGACGCGCTATGATGGGACGCTCGTTGGTGGCGCTCTCCTTGACTTTGAGCGCAACGTCCTTAAGGACGCCAAGCTTTTGGAAGAGGTTGTCGTCTGCTTCGGGGGCGTAGGAGTGCTCTTCATCTGACGATATAACGGCGAGGATGACGTTGGATGAAAGAGGAGATTGCAGGGTGCCAGAGACGAGATTGGCCCTGAAAAGTGGAGGGTTAGAGAGTTAAGCATAGCACACGAAAGAATGTCCATACTTTACGACAGGGCCGAGGATGTCGGGATATTGTGCCAAGGCTGCGACTAGCCCACCCAATGCCTGATTGTAGTGATCTAAATACAGTGTCAGGCCTGCCGTCGGCGATGCTTCCTTAAGTACTCACCTCCATGACTTTCCCGGAACGCGTCAGTGACGAGCTCCGCACATGACTCCTTCGCCTTCTCGCCTATGCCTCCATGGATGGTCGAACTGTGGACGACATACGACAAAGCAAGCACGAAGCTAGACGCAATCTCGTCATCGCTTCCCTTCGCGCCGGCCAGAAGCTCCGTTACGACAGGATCCACACGCGGCTGATTGCGCATGAGCACGCCGAGCGCCTCCGCACCCCTTGTCCGAACGACAGTGCTCGACGCGTCTCCGACTGACTTGACGAACGTACGCTGCAGCTGAGGGAAGAACGGCTTGACGTGCACAGGGATGCGCAAGAGCATTGATTGAAGCGCGCTGAGAATCGCCGTCTTAACGGCTGGAGGGTACGTCGCCGCCTGCGTCGCCACGCGAATGAGGGGTCCGGTGAAGGGCACGACGAACGGCTTCATGGCGGCCTCCTCTGTGCGCTGGACGAGCTCGCCGATCGCGTAGGCTGCGTTCTCGCGCTGCTCGTTGTTGCCCGTTGTCAGACCTGCGATGATGATCGGCACGGTGGGAGCAACGCCCTTCGGGAGGCTGAAACCAGGAACATTCCTTCCGGGACCACCGGTGCTGTCGATGGTCCGGCGTAGTGGAACAACGAGGGGCTCGACTTCATCCTTCGGAACGGACTTGACGAACGCGTCGAAGGACTTCCAGGCGGCAGTGTGGACGTCGACCACTGGATCGTCGAATAGGGAAATCAACTGACGGACCCAATCGACGCGGTATAGTGACGAATCTAGCTCAGAAACCTCGCAGAACGTCGCGAATATGTTGCATGCGCTGATACGCCTCTTAGGAGATGCGTGCTTCGCCCTACAAAGGATTAGTGTGCAATTAAACCGCATTAAACCCGACACACACCATCCAAGCAAGAGGAGCATCAGGGTGTTCAAGCCTTCAGCGTCCTCGATAGATTCTAGAAGAGAATTGAGAGCCTCTTCGACGGCCTCAACAACCTCCTCGTCTTTCTCTTCCTCGAGAACCTTGGCAAGGGCGTTCAACAAGACGGTTAGGCGCTTGCTAAGTGCGTTGCCAGCCACAGTGACGAGGGATGCCAAAGCATGTGCGTTGAACACGGTCATCGGGGTTGCAATGAGGGTAGGAATGAGAACGGGGAACACTGTAGACGCCCGAACCTGTGCATGGTGAATCAGCCATATGCGCTCCACCACGAGTCATAGTGATTCGACGCACCGACATAACCTCTTTGAGGGCCTGGAGGGCTGTGCCGGAGCTTTCGCCTGGTTGCCGCAGCGCCTCCAGGAGCGTTGGGATGGTCTGGTCGATTGCTCTCCCGCCCAGATGCTCTTGGAGGGTGTCAAACGCTTTGGCGGCGGCTGTGCGAACGGAAGCGTCATCGTCCACAAGTGACGAGCGCACGATGGAGACAATCGTCGATTCGTGTCCATCGCGTTGGTTGTCTGTTGAGTTCTCCCTGCCGCATTGTCAGCATCTGCCAGAGAAACGTGACAACATGTGTAAACGTACATGACATCGCACATCATCAGGCAAACACCTGTACGAGTGCGCGAGTCCGATGATGTCGACATGTTCTTGAGAATGGATATAATTTCACCAAGGATCTTTTCTCCGAATTTGCGAGTCAACTCCGTGGTCGTGCGCGTCGCGGTCTGAGTAAATTGGTATCAATTCGTGGCCAATAATGGGCCAAAGCAACATGACCCACCTCCTGCTGCTCAAACTCGTCGCTAGAGCTAAGTCTGACGACCTGAGCAACAAGTTCACGCAGAATTTCGCGAACTGTTAGACACCCAATGAGCAAAAATTCCGCAAGAAAAGGGTGAATCGTCTCACCAGTCCGTGGCGTGTTATGAACAAGCGCCTTCCAAATGTGTATCGACGATTGGCGCACGACATTGACGGTATCCTGCCTGGCGAGGTAGAGAGCGGAAAGGATACGATCGCGACGCTCTGCCCCAAGGACCTCAATGAGAGCACGTCTGGACGACTCGGCATGTGCAGCGTCGGCTGCTTCACCACCCTCCTCGTCTTCATCGATCTCGTTCTTTCCGCTGATACCAGATACCTTGAAGAGAAGTTCTCCGACAAGTGTGATTGACGATTGCTGTAGGAAGGAGTAAGAACGTAAGCAGTATACTCTGGCGTGTAGAGACAGACTCACCCGAATGCGCCACCCAGGGTCGAACATACCGGCCTCCAGCTCGGGAAGTAACAAGTCGATTGCCTTGTTCGAATAGTTCGTGACGACCATCCGCCCGGCGCGCATCGCCGCTTCGCGGACGGACTCCTCCTGGTCGGATAGACCCCCGAGAATGGGAGCGATGATCTTTGGCAAGTGCGGCTGGAATCGCGTTCCGAACGTTGCGGGCAAGAAGACAAGCAGCGACATGAATCCCTCTTTGACCGTACTCCGCGGCGACTGTGCGTTCGCGATGATGTCGGGGAGCAGAGCCTCTAAGCGTTCCATGCCCAAGCCAGCGAGGACCTCACTGAGACCTTGAGCGGCACCTTGCCTGTCGACGCCTGATGTGTCAGTCTTGAGCGTTCGTAGGAGACCTGGTACGAGGTCGGGGAAATGGATCTCGCCGAGTCGCTCAACGAGGGTACCGAGGGTCTTTGCCGCCGTTGCGCGAGCTTCTGGGACCGGATCGACGAGAACGATGTGAACCATTGGCAAAAGGGTGTTAAGATAAGGGACGAAGTCTTTTGAGTCCGTCAGCGAAGCAAGGTTACCGACAATCTGAGCAGCCTTCTTCTTGGTATCGGCACCACGTTCACGGAGACCACGCTCGATAATCGGTATGACGAGCGCAAGGGATGAATGATCGATGTAGTGCATGAAGGACGTCTTGAGTAGCGACCCCAGTGCATTCGAAGTCTTCCCTGGGTCTACGAGCGCTTTGAGAAGAATAGGAACCAAGGATTGAATTTCGGGGTTGGTGATGACCTCGCCGAACTGCTTCAAACTCTTGTTCGCCGATACCTTCACCTGCGCGTGGGTGTCCGTGAGGACTCCAGTAAGCCTCGGGATAACGATGGGAAGCGACAGCGACAGCTGCCGCGGCGAACAGTACGCCATCATACCCAGCAGCTCAATTGATCCCTTCTTCGAGCGCCATTGCTTCTCGTCCAGCCCAGAGAGCAGCAGAGGGAGAATCTGCTTCACACCGAAGGCCGACATATTCGCCATGATAACACGTGCCGCATCCTGAGCAGCCTCGCGGACGTCTCCCGTCGAGTCACCAAAGGCCGAAAGAAGTAGTGGCAGAATGAACGTGATGTATGGTTCAAACAGCCGCCCGAGCGTCGTCGACAACGTCTCAAACGCAAAAGTCGTTCCCTGCCGCGGCTCAAACCGCTTCTTGTCCTCCGCGGCCGCCTTGAGCCTGTTGATCACGTCAAACTCCTTCATCGCACCGATGCCGAGGCCCTTGATGGCGCCAGCGAGGCCATACGCCGCCCCACGACGTGCCGCGTACCTCGGCGCATCGAACAGTTCTGTAAACAGATGATCCACGAGCGCCTTGGCGCGCGGCCGCATAAGCGCGACGAGCGGCGTAAGACACTCCGAGACGGCCATCTGCACCTGCTCACTCGGCGTCTTGAGCGCCTCAACGAGCCTGTCGACAATCGAGGGGATGCGCTCGTCTGAGGCATCAAGATGGCGCGCGAGCCGGCCAAAGAGGATGACGACGGCCTCTTTAATCTGGTCGCCCGTCTCGTTGGCTGGGCTTGGGCCGCCGAGGTGCTCTTCAAACGTTTTGAGCAGGCCGGCGAGGCGGTCGGCGCCGTGCTGGTCGATGATGGCTGTTCCGGCTTGGAGCATGCTCCTGCGGACTTCGGGGGTGCGGTCGCCGAGAGCCTCGTCCTTGATGAGGAAGACGAAGAAGGGCTCGACTTGATCTGGGGTGAAGGAAGGAGCGAGGTGCTCGAGAGTTTTGGAAATGGCCACACGAGTGAGCCAGGGATCTGCTCGGTCCAAGCTCTGCGCGATAACCATGCCCTAAAACACTGTGAGATCTCTCGTTGGCGCTTGAACTGGAGTAATACTTACATATTGATCATACTCGGGTGCCAAAATCCTGGCCTGAGCGACTGTCAGCATGTGAAGAATATCCACGATGGATCCACCACGAACCTTATCCCGGTAAAACTCCTGAAGCGTCTTCAACGCACCATCAATGCTCTGTGGATGCAGCTCCACCGCCTCCGCGATCGCAAGACCCGTGCTCGCCCGCACATATGCGTGGTCGTGATCTACATGACGGGAATATCAGCATCTTCGCTTCCTAGATGCGAAGTCGCGCCTCCAGAAGGCAGCTCACCCAGGTACGGCAACAGCTGATCTAAGAACGCCTCTGGCACATCCAACCCGTTATCGTCCCACACATGGTTCGCAAGCCGTGCGTTCTGATCGTCCTCGTCATGACACGCAATCCACAGCTGCGACGACCAGTCCATCTCCGTCAAGTCAAATGGCTAAATCCCCGCATCATTTCCCGTGAGTATTTCCTTCCACTTATGTTTGTGGACGCGATGCACGCACCTGAAGGGCCTGGAGACACGAATTCCTCACGTACACCTCTTGGTAAAGTGTCCCGTTCACGAGGACCATGACCTCCTCCTGCGATGCGGTCGCCTGTACAGCCTGGCCGAGGTCCGTAAGGATACTCGACGCGTCCTTGCTCAAGCGTGGCTGGAATCGGATGACATCTAGCAGACGCAGTAACGTGTCGCGGCGCGGGAAGGCCTTATCCGAGACTGTTAGATTACACGTAAACGAGTTCTTTGTCAGTAAGCTCGGACTGTGGCAAATAGATAAACGCTACGCACACTCGCTGGCGTGGAACCTCAACACGTCCAACACGAGCGTGACCTGCTCAAGTCGCTCGTCCTCCGCGTCCTTTTCGTTCTCAGAAGCGCCGCCGATGCCGCCGACGCGCATAATATGCGCGAGGAGCGGGAAAGTATAGCAAAACGTCGCCGCATCGAACGGTTTTTGCTCTGATAACGAGCGAAGGCGGTACAACACCCGGATTAGCAGCGCTGCAAGCTCGTTAGTAAGTAGAAAAGCAGGAGCAGAAGACAGCAGAGACAAAACGCACAATTCAGAGGCTCAGCCTGCATATCCTCGGGCACACACGCAGGCTTGAGACACCTCAGACTCGCGACGCCTACCCACGTACGAAGGGTATCCAACCTCGGCGACGCAGCCTTCGACAATTCCTACAAACACAAAAAAAAAACGGGCACCATCACAGTTCACCGTCCCATCCCACACAAGCAGCGAAAAAAGCACTCACCAAATACGTCTCAAACACCTCCCCGCCAACCAGCCCCGGCCCGACCTCCATCGCGCCCTCCGACAGCAACCCCACAATCCCCTCAACGTACTCCGCCAACTCGGGAATATCCAAGCTGACCAGCGCTCTCACGCTCGCCAGTCCGCGCTTGAGGCCCAGCACGACGGAGGCGACACGCGCGCGCACGGCGGCCTCCTTCTCGAGCTGCGCCTGGACGAGCGCCTGCGCTTGTTTCGACAGCGCCGGCGAGGAAGATGAAGCGGCGGACTTCTTGGACGATATGGACTTGCGGAGATCGGCTTCCCATCTCGCAATGTCCGCGTCTTTGCCCTTTCGCGGCGCCGAGGGTTCGTCTTTCTGCTGCGACAGCACTAGAGCGTTGTACACATGGGATCAGCAAACGAGCGCAACAGAAGCGCAAGCAAGGGGAAAAGGAGGAGACGCACCGTCGACATACAACACCCCTTCCTGCGTCCTCCACATCCCCACATCCTCTTCACTCAGCGCCCTCAGCTTCGCAGGCTCCAGATCCTCCCTCAGCTGCTGCATCACGCGCGGCAGCACCTCCGCGGGACACACGAACGCGAGCGTGCTCAGCGCCGCATACCCCGCCGCGTCAAATCCATATTTCGGATCGAGCATCGTCGCCTGCACAACGGCGTGCACCAGCGCCTCCGCGTGCCCCGCGACGAGCGACGCAGGGTCGAGCGCCGCGTGTCGGAGGAGATCGATCCACAGCAGATGCGCGGTGGACGATGCGCCGCCTGGGTTCGTCGCAGCAACCGAATAATGGCGTCAGCGTTCGCTATCCGGGCAATCACACCACAGAATGGAAAGTAGACGCACATATCGCCCGATGGTGCGCGAGCACCAGCAGATCCACCATCGCGCGCTCGACCTTCTCCCGCCCCTCCGTGTCGCCCCCGGCCACACCTGCGGAGACCTCAGCGAGCGCCACAACAAGCGCCGCGTACCGCTTCTGCTTCTCCGCCGCGCCCTGTCCCTTCTTCTCGCCCTCTGCGCCCTCATCTGCGTCCCTCTCCTTTCCTTTCGCGCCCGCCGCTGCAGAAGCGGACGCCGGAGACCTCGCTTTCTCCTTGGCCTCTTTCGGAGGCGTAGTCAGCGACGCAACAACGCTCTCCCTCACAACGCGGTTCACCAGCGCCGGATGGCGCCTCACGAGCCGCACCAGCATCTTCAGCGCCGCGCGGCGCACAAACGCGTGCGGCGTGTGCACGGTCAGATGGGTCAGGAGCGCGCCAAATTGAATTCTATCACCCACAACGCACAGAACAGAACCAACGAGAATCCAGTAAGCCGGGTTTCGCGCGTGATGGAAAGGGACGGGTATGTGCGCACCTCAGCCCCTCGTTCTTGCCCAGCTCCACAGCGAGATACTCGAGCGCGACGCCTGCAGCGCGGACGAGCCACTCCTCCTCGACCGGGTCGGTGAGTTTGCCGTATACCTTGTCCCACACCAAGAACCCGGGCTTCGCCTGCGTCCCGACGAGCATATCAACAGGGATGAGCTTCTTGATGACGTCGTCTGTGCATACCGCATCGTCAGCGTGCCGTGTTCCAGATCGTAAATATCAAATATGAAACGATGGACGCAAAACGTGGATGGGCGGAAGAGAGAGGGTCAGGAAAACGGGAAAAGCAAAGACAACCAAAAAAAAAAAAAAAGCTCACCAAACCGCCCACTATCCCTCATCGGCCCCAACACGCACGCAACACCCACATACCCCTCCAGCGGCCCCGCAGGCGCCGCGAGCGGACTCGCGCTCACACTCTTCAGCGCCCCCTCGAACGCGCCCACGAGGCCCCTGGCAAACTCGGCGCCCGCAGCGGTACCGAGCACGCTCTTCTCCTTCTCCTTCACCGCGGCCTCGGTCTTCTGCTCCGCCGCATCGCCATTCCCCTCCCCGTCTCCTCCCAGATTCTTCTTCTTCTTGCCCTCGGCGACGGGGGAGACAGACGGCGAGCCCCAGATAGCAGTCCCGACGGCCCCCACACACGCCCTGCGCACGCCCGCCTTCGCACCCGCACTGGAACCTGCACCCGCACTCCCGCTGGAGCCGCTGCCCGCGATCTCCTTCCCCAGCGCAGCAGCAGCGCCCCTCGCACCCTCCACATCGTCCACCGCCTCACTCAGCACACACCCCAGATGCACACCCAGCGCGCCCGCAAGCACCCGCATCACAGGCTCGCTCGTCTCTTTCGCAACGAGCCCCGGCGCAGCACGCACGATCTCCCTGCTCGCGCCCGCGCCCGCACCCCCGCTTTTACTCTCGCTGTTGGCGTTGGCGAGAGGAGGAATCGCGCCGAGCATCGCGTACAGCGCCGCTCTATGCTCCGCGCCCGCCGTTTTCCCCGCTTTCGGCGCAGCGAGAATGTCTGCCGCCGCTTTCTCCAGCAGCATCGCACGGCCGCCTTCGTCGTCGCCGCCGCCGTCGGCGTCTTGCGGTGCACACGCCGAGGACGCGATGGTGCCAAAGAGCGCGACGGCGCCCGCGCGGGCGAGCGCGTTTGTGGATTTCGCAGAGGCCAGAGCGGCCGCTACGAGTTTCGAGAATACGGGCGCGGGGAGCGGGTGCGGGTAGGCGGTGAAGAAGTCGGTGACGACTGTTTGTTCGGTGGTGCGTTAGCACATCGTAACTGAGAGCAATCCTCGGAGGGAAGAAAGACGCACCGGAGAGCGCGTGCTCGGGGGAGCGGAGGAGCGCCTTCTCCATCGCGGGAAGGACGGTGGTCTCGAGATCGGCGGGTGTGACCGCGTGCTGGATGAAATCGTGCAGCACGCTCGACGCGTGTGGCGGGACGGGCGTTTTGGCCATGACCACGGTGGACGTGTACAGCGCCAGAATATCGTTCTACCCGATCGCATCGCATGAGTCGTGTTATTACACACAAACAGGCTCTACCACGCACCTTATTCTCCTCGCTTATCGTGCGCAATCCCGCGTCCCCCGTCTTCAGCCGCACGCTCACATCCACCGCGGTGCCCAGCAGCGGAATCTGCACGAGACCCGCAGGGCCCTGGCTTCCCTTTGCCTGCCTCACGAGCGTGCTAATGAGCACTGACAGCGCGGGTGGGGACGTCCGCAGCGCCCGACGCGTGCGCACGAGCGCGGCACGGCGCATGGAGGGTTTCGTGCGCGTGCCACGCGTGAGCTGGAGGTCGAGCAGCGCAGCGAGGGACACGACGAGCGGTATCCAGCCCTGCGATGCGGTGGGGTATGATGGATCCGAGCGCAGGAGGGTGGAGTAGAGCGCGGAGCACCACGAGAGGAGGACGAAGATGTTGGCGGGGGCGTATGCGCTGGGTAGGCCCAATCCAGATGCAGATTAGCTGGGGAGCGTATGGGGCGGAAGGGGAGGACGTACGACGGCGCGCCGCGTTTTGATATTTGCGAGGTCTCGTTGGCGAGCCAGCTGAGGACGTGGTCTGCGACGCCGAGGCGGTCTTGTTGCGGGAGAGACTGGTCGTGTGCGACGAGGGCCATGCCGACGTCCTCTACGGCGTCGCGGGATGCAGTGTCGACGTACCGCGGATACGTCTCCACAAGGAGCTTAAACACGTCCATCGTCTGGCTGAGGTTCATATCTGCCACCACACTATCGAGTTAGCAGGAATAATACAAGAATCGGGACTGACAGGGGATAGATGAGGCAAAGACGCACTCCCAGCCTTGGCGAGCGGTAGCAGCTCGCCATTCAAGAATTCTACACGCAGTTTCGTACTGCTCGTGAGCAGATTATTGTGCGCGAACTGCAGGGAACGGGGCCAGTCGTCGAAGAGGGCGTCTCTGTCCCATGATTTGCTGCGATCGTCGTCCATGTCGTCGTCGATCGGGGACGTCGGGGCAGCGTTGGCGAGCCAGGCGCCGATGTCGGGTTTTTTGTTGTGTTTTTCGCGCGCAGCCTGTTTCTTGAGGCGTGCGAGGGATGGGTGGGGCGGCACGATGGACAGAAAAGAGAAAAAAGAGGAAAGAGATGTGGGTGTATGCGGGTGCCGTCTAGATTTTCGACTCGGACGTTCGGTGCCGCGCCTGCAGGCAGGGAGATGGGCAACTGCATCCGAGCACGCGCGCTTGTGGCTTATCTCATCTGTCATCCACAAGAGGGAATATAATCTCACGGTGTGGAAGTCCACCTTCTGTTCCAGTACTAGTTGTGGCAATGGAAGGTGGAGCTTCGATGGAGGTTAGCCGCCAACGAGACATGTCCTTCTTACATAAAATCACCCTCCCCTTCTTTCTCCCTTTCCCTCTCTCTCTCCCTCTTGCCATCTTCTCTCCCTCTCTGCACGCCCCGTCCTATACCCGGCGATCCGCCACGACGGTGACACATTGTGACAGTGCGGAGGACCCACAGAATACGTCACGGAGACGGGCAATATCCAATATCCACATCCCCGCTCAACCACCTCGGCTCCATCCCGAGCTTCGCGCGAAAACGAATCCCTCGATCGCTCCCTCCTTCGCCTTTTCATTCTCTCCCCCGTCTCCCCCGCTCCCTCCCTTCCTCTCCCTCCCTCATCGCGTCCCCAGCGCCCACACATCACGCACACCCGCTCCTTAAATCGCAGAGGGTGGTACGCACGCCTCTATCTCCGTCGCCCACCCCATCGATCTCACGCGCCCCATCTCTCCCCAGAATGGACTTCACAAACGGGCCCGCCATGCCCCTCCCCACAGGGAACAACAACAACAACGCCGACTCCTCCTCAGGCCCCGGCCTCGGCGGCTCCTCGAGCTCCGGCCCAGGCGACAACACCACCAACTCCCCCGCGGAGCTTCAGCCCGACCAGACGGGCCGTGTCGTCGGCGTCGTTCTCACTGCAGTTTTTGCTGTTTTGATATTCGGCGGCTTCGCGACGTGGTTCGTCCTCCGCGTGCGTCGTCGGCGGTCGCGCTTACGCTCCGTCAAGTTCTCAGCTATGAGTCTGGATGGAACGGGAGCTGGCACGGGAACGGGGGCTGCGATGGGTGCGGAGAGCGCGTTGGAGGAGGCGCGTATTGCGGGGCTGACACGGCCAGGTGAGTTGTCGTTCGAGCCCAGCCGGTGCTTGATTCTCCATTCTGGCGATGCTGATACGCGGAGCAGCACCACCAGGGCAGAACCACGCACCGCAGCACTCATGGGACTTTGTCGACGCGAATCCAGACTCAGAGATGAAGGCTAAACTCTCGAAACCCCCTCCGTCACGCGACAGCGAGCGTCTCCGATTATCGCTCACCCAGCCTCAGCAGGCACCCTCGCAGCACTCGCATACCTCCGAGTCTAAGACAAAACACGACGAGGAAGACGACGATGCCCGCTCAGATCTAAGCGCACCACCAGGCGTTGAGCCGCCCGCTTATTCGCATCGGCTTGCGGATGATACTCATCCGCAGCATGCGGGAGAAGAGGAAGGACGGAAGGACGTCTCATAACCGCCTGCATACCCTGCTCTGCCCAACGGCGTGTCTGGTAGCACCGTTCGTGTCCCTGTCTCACCGCCGTTGTTCGGGCGCGGATAATGGTTCTCGAAGCGAGGTGCACGGAGCATGCAACGGATCCACACCGCGAGCACCGCTTCAGATCAGAGAGGACCCTCGCGGATCCTCGCGTTCTGTGCTTTATAGACACGCGTTCGAAGTCGAGGAAGCGGGCACGAGGCGGGGCACGAGGACACGCGGAGAAGGGAAGCTTGAGGGCTGGCTGGTCCGCGTTCGTCTCCGCGGAATCGTGTCGTTGCATATACATTGTACAGAACTCTACCGCGCTCGTTTCTTCTGTTTGGTTCGCTTGTTCGCTACGCACCTTTCACACACCACACACCGTTGCATACCTCGTTCACCCATCGCACGTTACCAACTTACCTCCACAGTGTTCAACATTCATGATCCGTACCCTCCTCATTCCTTCTTGTCGCCCAGCGCAGAGCTTTCTTGTGTTGTATCATAGCCCTTCCTTTGTTCTCCTACTCACTTTCTTATGTTCTAGTACACCACACGTACCCCACCGAGTCCCCGCACTCGCACCTGTCTTTCCCTGGCTACATACACAGTACAGTACATACAGCCACAACACCTCGATTCGCGCCATCGATGTCGATGTCGATGGAAATTTTCGAAGCACGCGGCGGCGGCGCCGTCGTTCTTCTTCTTAAGGTGGCCATGAGGCATATATCATGGCAACCGCGAAGCTGAGAATCGATCAGAGAAGAGTACGTGAAAAAATAAAATAAAAATAGAAAGACAGAAGAAGAAAGAAAGATCTAAACTTGGATGCGAAGGACGGGCATGATTAACTGGGTAGGTTCAGGCTGGTATATTTGCCGCTGGCGCTTGGAGGGGTAATGATTTAATATAGATCCGCGCTATCTATCTGGGTCAGCGGTAGGAGATTGGAAGCACGGCGGTTGTTTGTCTCAGATACATGTGTTTCTGCGGTAAGGGAATTGGCGGGAACTCTGAAACATCATCATCGATAGCAAGTGGGCTGATCTGACAGAGTCTTTGGTGTCTCCGTGCAACCCTTGGACATCGGGGTTTATTATAGCATCTCGACTACTTCGTTCGTTCGTTCATTGCATACAGCCTTTGTTCTTGGTCCGGGTGATTTGGATTTTCTAGCTCACTTCACAGTTTTTGGTCACTGTGCCTCTAGGCGCCTACTTTTTTGGGAATGTGCTTAGCGTTCCGAGGTGCTGTTTTTGTTTAACCATGCCAGGTCCAGGGATTCCTATAAGCAGGCTTGAGAGCGAGTTGGAGGCGCCAGGTGGGCACAAGTCGGAGCAGGCATTCGTGTTTTCTAGCTTAGCAAGGTTCGTGTTTTGCTGGTAGGTTTGACACCACTCCTTCGAGCGCTCTGTCACAGTAAATGTCTTCCACCAGGTTGGTGCCTACCGCTTAGTGTCACTTTATGCTACTACACGTACCCACAAACATGAATTTTGTAGACATAATTTCCCATTGACAATGTAGGCTCCCACAATGCCCTTCGAAGCTTCAATGACTTGAGCGCCGATAAGACACGGCATGCCATCACACAACCGGAGGCAATGGACCCCCAAGCATACCATAGACCGAGCTGTCAATGTTGTTACTCAGAATTGCCGGTGGTTGTTGTGCACGCTGAAGCCAGAGGCCTGGCACAGCATTTTAGTACTTCCTGGGCCCATCAGTGTAATAGATGAGCACTTAATATATGCCATGGCTGACAAACATGTATGGCCCGGTTTAGGCAGGCAAAGATCAGTGAGAACGTACCACGCGCCGGCATAATCAACATGTCTCGCTCATTCGTTGCTTGCCATGGAGTATCACGCGTGATATATACCTATAAGACTTGTAAGCGAATTATGGAGCGCAGCCACCAAGCGTAGGCACTACCGGGAGTCCTTTTGCCTCGTCCCGGAAGATGTGGGAGTGTGTTTCAACCTAGTGACCACCGCACCTCAGCGCTCATTCCTTTCCATTCAATTGCAATCGCTGTGAAGTCTAACAATGTCGGTGTCAAGCGCTGTCAAGCGATAGTACTAGCATGAAACTGATATGTGGTGTACCAAACGCGCCGACCCCTGGTCGTTAACTCCCAGCAGATCTGAGCGTTGTATCTCAAATATCTCGTAGAGTCCTTTTCTGACCTTGCGCAGTACCGAAATATAACTGGCTTTCACTCATGAGCAAACCGTACGCGCTGGAGACTATCAGCTTTTCCATTTTTAAGGCAGTGCTCTTGATGGCGATTGCACAGGTGTAGTAAAGGCACCATCTTGTTTTGATCAACTGCGGTTATGTAATACCAGTAAGGTAAAATCAATTTATTGTTGTAAGCTCAGAAATTTATCGTGGTGCGCTGAAGTTGTGCCATAGCGTAATAATGTATATAATATATGGAGACATAGACATATTCCGAAACCAAGAGTGTCAAGGAAATGCCATGAGTATAAACGGTAGGCGATGTGCCTGTTAACCGGCCATCAGAAACTGAAGCGCCGATGCAAGATGGCCAGCCAGTTCTAGGCAAGTGAGTAGCACCGCTTCAGAATATAGATAGGTACCCGATCACTGGCCTATGTTGCTGTGAGCGAGCTCTCAGCAACTTAAAAGCCTCAGCCTTCGTATCTATGTCGCTTTTTGCGCGCTCCATTCTCCCTAAGATCATGTCCTCCGTATCCACACAGGCGCAAGAAACCTTACAAGAAGCTATTTATCTTCAGGGACTCGACTTTATATCTGGTGCGCTTCTGAAATTATGCTTCATAATAGCGAGCTGAAAGTGAAGACTCTCTTGTAGTCGTCAACATCACTCTTGGAGTGTACGATTACCGTGCGTTGAAACATTCATGAATGTTGCAGCTCCGAGGATGACAAGAGATCGCTTTATCTTAGTGCTGAGCCTTGGGGACGAGGTAGGAAATGCTAGTGGATTCATGCTACCGCTAGGTTGCTGACCGAGTCATATCAGCTCGTTTTTATATGGGTAATAACAAACTTTCTGCTCAATTCATTGATTGAGAACATTAAAATATGTCTTCAGGGGAGAAGGGTTACGTGGTCTACTTTTCTATATGGAATGGTTAGTGTCATTAATCATCTGGTGCTGCCAAACGCTTTGCATACTCGTGCTATCTTGAAACATATTCAGATGCGGGGCTGCGGATTAATATATTTAATGTGGGTACTTAATGTAGTATTGACCGGCGTTTCTTTTACTCACGTTGTTTTGAGCATAGATCGACCAATGGTAAGAGCATTGTCTTAATCATGGAATCATGTACAACAAAGCTGACAACTCCTTCAAGTGGGAAAACTAAACCTGCCTCTCTCGGGGATGGTGAGTGTTATATTTAGATATTTTGACTACCAAGTACACCCACACCTGAGAAAATGCCACTTCTAGATGTTAGTAGCATTTTGACTTTATAATCCTTGCTCTCAGCTTGACTACTATAGGTGCAAGTACCAGTTGTTTGATGGAGCTCCGGGTTTATCATCTAACACTACACATATCCAGGTTTTTGTTTAGGCGCCATTACACAAGTTTTTGTCGTTCTAAATGTAGTTCTTCTTCAAGGTCTGTTTACGGAGCTTCCCCTGACTAATTGACAGTTAACGAGTCATTATGAAACAGCAACTATGTCTTTACGAGTATATGTGCTCTTTGAAAAGTCAAAACGAACACTCCTTGTTATTGGGCCATGCTTCTTCATCACACAAGGCATCGCCATTACCCTCACCTGCTTGTCTCTCGCACAATATGCAGACTATTGGAGTAAGTTCCTCATGCTTGAAGTTACGGTCGCTAATAAGTAGTGTGTACATTAGCTGACGCGGGCTTTCTCACCATCCACACCTGCATTTGGAATGTTCCTTCAGGGCAACGTTGGAGGGAGCCACTCGCCAGTACCTTTGCATTGGTGTTTGAAGTCATTCTTTGCGTATTTTCCCTGAGATATGTCGCCAAAAACATTCCAGCTTCACTTTGGATCACGCCAAGGCAAGGCGCAAGAAACCTTGCACGGTTCATTGTGCGTGGAAATTTGTCATACTTCTTCGTGTGAGTGCGACCTACTGTGGCATTCGTCCTATTTGTACTTGGGAACTCATGGTTTGTCAAATTGAAGCGCGCTGTTATCCATGCTTCTTTCCTCCATCGGAATAATCCCTTCTTTGAGCCAGGTGAGGGACATAGCTGGTTTATAATCAAGGAAGCTGACGTTGACACGGGTCTCAATAATCTCAGTCAATTATCTTCCAAGCGCTGGATTTGACGTTACAGACTGTTTTGTTCGTCATGACAGGCCCTTGGATGGTTATCAGTCTACAGAAGAGCTACGCCAAGGCACTAGAAACAAAGTCAGCTGGGTCGAGTGAGTTCATGACTGGCATGGTGTTTGCGCGTGCGCAACAGGATGTGGAGGGCCAACAATCAGGTTCGCTAGTGTATTGACAAACCTCTTGCACCGTTTATAATTTGATTCTCTAGGGAATTTGACAGCAATTTCGAGTCGCACTGTCGCTTAAACATATATATATGGGTTGAGTACTTATCTATGTCTCACTTGTTTCCACGGACAGATTGTCAGACACTGTATATTTAGATAATATGTTACGTTACCGTATTATCACTCAAAGACTCCGTCGAATTACTTAGCATCGAGAGCGTTCAAAATGCAATAAATGTTGTATTTGGTATAGACACAAAGCTACGCCTCGCAAAGTCGGAGTTAAGTTGCTTCTGGCCTACTCTCGAACAATCCTTTAGTGTTCACTCGCTCTCACCAGACGTCTAGCTAATGTCAACCTGATGTTTCAGTTCCCCAAGCTTTGGATCGCGACGCACGACTGAGTGCTTTATTCGTACAGCTGTCACTCACTGTCTCTCGTACGGCATACAGCGCGGGATTACCGAGTCAGCAGTCCACAGCCTTGAGTATAATGAATGCAAGGGTAACCGAGCCTAGCAAGTTGTTCGCGAGACCTCGCAGCGGAGTGTCGTCATAGTCAGGGGCGATAATGTCTAAATTTAGAGCTGTGTGACGTGTGACGAGCGGGAACAGTTTGCCGGCATTGGACGGCGCGCGCGCATCATTTGTTTCCACATGAGCGTATGACAAGCAAAGGACCCGTTCTCTTATAATATCTCCTCCCTTCCCATCCGTTCTCTTCGTGGATACCCACCTCGACATACCCCTCGACATACCCACCCACCTTTCATTTTCTGACTAGGGAATTCCACCTAACAATCTATACCACCGCTCACTTTGGTTCGTCACTCGACGCATCGCGTTGGCATACCCTCGCGCTATACCCACACGAAGGACTAGAAACAACTTGAGGAAGAACAAGAACAACTAATCAAACATGTCTACGCGTGGCTCCCGTCGCTCCTTCACGGGCAACCACGAGATCCTGCCCGCAGCCGAAGCGCGCATCGAAACCGTCATGTCGATCGTTCCTAATCGCGAGTTTATCTCGTGGACGTTCGGACGTGGTACGGTGGTGAGTGGCCCGTCTCCTGGTCGTGACTTAGCGCGTCTGCCGGTGACACAAGCTTACGTGAAGTGCTGGGTGTGGTAGATACACAGGATCTGGCCCGCAGTGCTCTTGCATACTCTCGTTGCTGCTGGTGCGTCACTCGTCTTATACGCGTTATATACCGGAGGAACGCTAACAGAAGCCCCATTCTGAAAAGTCATTACCACTATCTCTCTGAAAACTAAATACTGGCTCGGAATTCCCTCTGTTATGTTAACCGTCCTTGGCGAGTCCCTTTCACTGTCCCTCAACGCCGCACCGGCTGACAGACGTGGTATCATCCAGGTCTCGTCCTCGGTTTCGTTATCTCCTACCGTGCTTCCAGCGGCTATGACCGCTTCTGGATGGGCCGTAGCGGGTGGGGCGACGTCATCCGCACGTCGCGCACGCTCGCACGCGTCATCTGGTTCCACGTTCCCCTCCATCTCAGTCCCAAGGCCAAAGACGGCATTCAAGTCGACGGCGTCGTTGTGGAAGAAGAAGAGGATGAAGAGGCTGAGGTCATGATGGCCGAGAAGATGAGAGCACTGGATCTGGTTCAGGCGTACGTGATGCGCCCGTATTGTTGCTCTAACGGAACTTGCTAACCTCCGTGATCGAACACGGTGCAATACAGATTCGTTATTTCGCTCAAGCACCATCTCCGTGGTGAAATTGGGGTATACTACGAGGATCTGTACCCGCTTGTGCACGGACAGGTACGTACAACCATCTCTACTTGTCTTCACCGTTTTTCACAGAGCGGCTACTCACCGCAACTATATATAGCGCCACCATCTTCACATGCACCATAGCAAGAAGACCGCACACACGCCCGAGGAAGCCGCCGCCCAGCTCGCCGGCGAAGCCACGCTCGCTGCGCCCTCCGGAAGCAACGGAAAGAAATCGCGTCCGAGCGTCTACGGCACCTTCGAATCCGTAGCCCCTGGGCACACATCCGCCGCAACGACGCTAGTCCGGCGCCCGTCTGGCATCTCGTCTTCCGCAGTGGACGACAGCGACCGCTCGTCCTGCTCTTCTTCGGACGATGACGACGACCGTTCCGACGAACACCACACGCTCTTGCCTTCGCGCACGCGTAAGCGAACTGCGGGGTACTTTGGGCAGACTAACGCGGACCTCATCCCGTTCGAGAGTTTCTTCAGTGCAATCGGGCGCGGGTTCGCGCGTGTGGGCAGGGCTTTCAGGCGGAGGGATAGAGTGTATAAAATCGAGGAGGCTGCGAACAGGTCGAGGAAGCATCGGCCGAAGGTGGCGGGTGGCGGGCAGAATCTGCCATTGGAGATTTTGAGGGGCTTTAGCGAGTGGGGGGTGGTGCTTGAGGAGCGCGGTGCTATTCCAGGTGAGCTATCATTAGATGCTCAAGCGACGGTGAGTCCGAGGCTGACATGGATGATCACTAAGGTTCGGCGTTGGGCACGATCTACAGCTCGATCGCAGCTTACGAGGACTCACTCTGCAGTACGTTGTCTCCCTCGTTTATCATAACTACCTGTCTGATCCGCATTGACTCTCCACCAGCGCTCGAGAAAATCCTAACCACACCTCTCCCCTTCGTTTTCTCCTGCCACCTCCGGCACACCGTCTGGCTCTACCTCTTCTTCCTCCCCTTCCAGCTCATCAAGGACTTCGGGTGGTTCACCATCCCGGGCGTCGCCGTCGCATCCTTCATCTACCTCGGCTTCCTCGCCGTCGGCGACGAGATCGAGCAACCGTTCGGGTACGAGGAGAACGATCTCGAGCTCGATCTGTTCTGCCACGACGTCGTGCGGGAGGACGTCGCGTGGCTCAAGCGCACGCCGTGCAGGAACGCGCGGGTGCCGCTGCAGGTCGGGGAGGTGCAGCACCGGAATGTGCTCGTGAGCATTGCGGACGACAGGACGGAGAGGCATGTGAGGAGGCATAAGCGGAAGGCGAGGGCTGCGAAGGATGCGGCGGAGGGCAAGGGGAAGTAGACGTTGCTTTGGGTGAAGAACGTTGCTGGGTCGGGGGAGGAAATGACCCCTGAGATGATGTATCTTTGCTGCCCTGCTGTTATGTAACGTCTATTAAGTCGTTGGTCGAGTATATCTTGTGACGTCTTTCAGTGTATGATTATTCTAGAGTACTGCCTCTGTGCAGCTCCAACAAAAATTGACCAACTTTGCTGGTTGGGATAAACATGTACGGAACACTGACTTCTTCGAACCCATTGAATTGCGAAGAGTAATGAGTGATACTAGTGAATTGGACGGGTTGCAACGTCTTTAACATTTACTTCGGTCCGGCTTTTGTTTGCTTCTATTTGGCAGAGTTACGAGGGTTAGGGTTAGCGCTGGGTTCCCGTATGAGCGCTTGAGCCGGGGACGCGGAGGCATGGGCTTTGGTACCTTGGAAGCTTGCCATTCGACATTCTCATCAAAATCGCCGGGCATCTTGAACCCTTCGACATCCTCAGATTGCGAAAGGTATGCGATATCGCTCATCTTTTTAGTCATGCCTCTCCAATAGTTTGTGACTTGATTTAAAGACCTCCCGTGTCCTCAACGAGCTCACGTACGAAAGGGCGGTGTGGAGCCTGATCTATGCACACACAACCCTCCCCCACGCTGGGCTGGCTGCGCCACACCCGACTCATACGCGCCAGATGCTTGAGGACGCGCTCACACAGAGTGCAGTGCTTGATCAACGTCTCTTCCGTGACGATGATGTGCACTTGCACCGCAGCATGAAGCGGCACACTCTCGCGCTCTCTCCATCTGGCGGTGTACCGCAACTAGACTCAGAGTTCCCTCGACAGTTACTGCATGGCAGATGGCTCATCTCTTTCGTTCGAGAGCGATTCCTCACATGTCGAGACCTTGATGCAACGCTCAAAAACGGAGATACACTCGCGCAGCCGATGATCATATGCGAAATACCACATGGATATGGCTTCTCCGAGAGCCTCGCTACAGATATCATCGGCGAGAATGGGTTGTGGCACGGTTGCTTAGCCTATAGCACTTTCTCCGAGGAAATACAAGAGCTTATTAATATGTGAGTGAGTTGCTCTGCCGAGTTATTATGGGTCATGCTCATGCTCGGCGTCCACCCGGTATTATGACGTAGACACGTTCTCGAGGCGTCCGAGGTCGCTTCTGGCATCGAATTTACGGAGATATACAGCCTCGCTGCAGGCCCTCAGATGCAAAATCAGTCCCTGAATACAGTTAACATTGGTCCAACAGTCTTTTGCGTGACGTGGAAAGCTGTGTCCACGCCCCAGGAGGACTTGAAACTCGAGACACATTTCCTTCTGTGGGAGTTCGGTGCATCAACAACAGATGTACATGTTTATTCTCTTGCGACTTTTAACGATGTACGTCGTTATGAACTTAGTCGGCTGTCAAGCCGCCGCTCACTATCATTGGATATTCATAGAACATCCAACAATCTGTGACCAGCTCTGGCTTCCTTAACCACATCATCCTTTCGAGAACTCATCTTCTGATGCTGGGCTATTACGATGAACCCGGGTGGATGCCCAGACCAAACTCGGGCATGTGGATGTGTGCTATTCCATTGCGTTACGCATTGTCTGCCAATAATTCGGATCGCGCTAGAGCAGCATACTTCTTTGGCTACCCGAGCCTCTGGCCGGCATGACCACATTGGGATCCCCCAGCCCTACTGCGCGACTCCATCCAAACGGTTCCCACAAGGTGTGCTAGTAGTAGCACACTCATATCCCTGGTTGGCACCCACAGTACCGATCCCTTGGATGGGACCTCCTACAAAACAGCTCTCCCTGTTTGTCATGCACCTCACCATACCGCCCGAGGATGCCCCACCTCATACATCCATTGGAATTCACACTGAGCTCGTTGCGGATATGCCCATGCACTGGAACGCGTTCACGCATGGCGCTATGCTTCCTAGCCTCTGCGGAGCGACGCGCGTCTTCCGGATGGCCCCTGAATTCACAGATACCGATCCTGAAAAAAGGGAGAACTGTATTTGCCTTGCTGCTCTGGACATCAGGATCCTCGATTTAGACGAGATAGCCCCAACTGACCAGCACGTACAGGAGGAAACCGGCGACAATTCAGAGACGAACACCTTTTGGGGGTGCCACACCGTGATCAAGGAGTCTCCGATAATATCTGTTAAGTGCGAGCATCCAGACAAGGTGTGGATGACACATGGTGTTGTTGGTGTGGATATAATCAAGGCAAGATTGTGCATTTATTTCCCACTGTACGACGCGCCTTCACAGTGGGCACTGCATGAGGAAGCAGAGCTCATCGTGCTAGATTTTTTGCTTGAGGCCGTAATAAAAAATGATAGAGTATACACAAATTGAAGCTGCGTGTGCATGTCTATGCCCCAGCCGCTGTCGAGAGATCACCGTGAGGATACATCAAGCACTTGCATTATCATGGATCAATATCCAGTGACGACGAGCTAGTGGCTGTGCTTTCAGCCCCTATCCTTCCACCGATGCCTCTGCCTCGCCAGTTTTCTGCTCTCATTCCGCTGTGAAGTGATACATGCTACAAGCGCATGGATTTACGTCGTATCAAACAATATGACCTATACCTAGTAACAAATATGATTCAAGGCGGGGACGCAGTAGGCTTGGCAACGACAAAACCTTGGAATGAATGCAGGTAATGAACGAAAATAAAACATACGAAAAAAGGTATGAAAGTCCAGGTGGGTAATCAATCAGTATCAGTATTCAAAATCGGTACCCAGTACGCGACACTCGTATATACGTGTGCAGTCGTGCGTGTTGTAAGTATGTATGTGTATATGCACTCCAGAACGCAGAAAAAATCCGTAGCGAAGAGCGGGGATATCGATCGTCGAGCCACGGAACATAATGTTCATCCCACCCCGTTTGTCTGTCCATGTGTCTATCTGTAGAGGCTGTCGGGCCGAAGTAGCGTCAGGAAAGAGATGGTGATATAAATTGGACCTTCGAGCTCAGAGCAGCGCGGCCCCAGCCAAAACACCCAGCATCGCAACACCCATGCTCATGCTCAGCCCAGTCACATCCTTCGTGAGGGCGACAGCTCCACCCGTGGAACCCGTCGGACTTGACCCCGAAGAGCCACCGCTGCCGGTCCCGGACGCGGACGCGGACGTCGATGGGGGCGTAGCGCTGGGGAATGTGAGCGAGAAGGAGGTGGAAGTTGAGATCGAGATCGAGGCGGAGCTGGTGCCCGTGGCTGTTACAGAGACGTTGTACGTTGCGCGGTCGCAGAACTGCTGCGCAAGCGATTCCGCGGAGGAGACGCTAGAATAGCACCCTTGAGCGGTGCAGTCGACGATTGTTGACTCGAAGACCGCGCTGTAGATTGAAGAACAGTAGAAAGGGAGAGGGAGATGTGGATCAGCAAGGTCTGAGGATGGAGAGAGCGACAAGCACTACGCACTTGCTGCAATAGCAGTCGACGTCGATGATACTTGAGCAGTTGGCCGCCGATACAGCCTCCTGAAGGCAGTTTGTCACTGCGCAAGCGGAGACACCGCATCACCATCAATCATCCGTTCTCTCCCAACATTCCCGAGCCCCCCGGAGGCCACTCACCACACGTCGGGTACCCGCTCAGCGTCGGCCAGTTGGCCGAGCTCGTCGTCGTCACAGAAGGCGAACCGATGTTCGTCGAGGACGAAGATGTTGCAGTTCCGGTCCCGGTTGTGCTCCCGCTCGCGCTGGAAGCTGAGCCGGTTGTGCTAGATGAGTCTTGGCGCTGGGCGAGGGCGTGCACTGGTGGGTGGGCGACGTTGGGTCCAGTGCGCACCGCGACGGCGAGGGTGGCGAGGGAGGATGACCACGCGAGGACGAGGGCGATGAGTTGGATTGGGGAATGCATATTTTCGAGCGTCTGGCGGGTGTTGGAGTGCGGGCGCTTGCCAAGTCGTCAGGCTTCAAGCTTCAGGCGTTGGAGGACGTGGTGTTGCTCCTTTAAGGGATGTCTTTAGATCCGGCTAGGAAGTTGGAAAGAAAACGAAGGAAGCGAGTGTACACAAGTGGCTCAAAGTGACCTCGAGCAGTCGAATGGAAATCGAGTTGGGGAACAAGGGACAAGAGGCGGGGATGACGGGGATGGGGTGGCTGAAAGCGGCGAGGTGGTGTCTGGTTGCGCTCGGCTGCTGTTGCCATTCCACTGCCATTGATTGGCTCGGCAGGCAACCCGCGATAATTTTAGATAGCCGGCGTGACAGCGACGGTGGCGGTGCCACTCTCCTCTGTTTCTCTCAAACCACCATTCGAGCGCAGAGCAATCTCACATGTGCCCATAGACTGACGAAAAGGTACTCGTACACAAAATCTTAGCACTTGAATGGATCTGGCCTCTTCCAGACCCAGAACCGAGGTGGGAACATGACAAGAGACGAGTCTGCTAGTCTTCCATTCGTCTCTCCAAACCTGAGGCCTTAGGTTTCCTCTAGTGTTTTGTCATCTTCTCGACGCATACACCCAACTCAGAAGGAACTGTCTCCCACTTTCACATTCATCTCCTACCGGCTTCACCATTCCCACCCATGCAGCCTATAACTAGCCCCCAGGTGTGATGCCAACGTCGTCAGAACTGTTTTGGCAAGAACATTCCTCCGGCTTCTCAGTCATCACCAGCACACGTACACACCCAGTACCCTGAATCTCTTTCAGTACAATGTGCTTTCGGTACCATTTTGGTCACGCTTCCCCATGACGTGGATCACAAGCCTGGAAAAGCATGAAAACCTCGGAAGAAAGCTCAAAATAGCGCTCTGTATAAATGTGTGCTGAGAGGCGTTCCCTCAGCCAGCAATCGTAGCCTCTCGTCGCACTCTTGCTATACTATGCTCTCTACTTTGGCAAGGTTCGCTTTGCTGGGTACCGTCGCTCACCATCTCACGATGGTGCAGGCAGTACCGTCGGCAGCGAGCATCGGATCTGACCTCACGTTTCTCTTCCAGAATGATCTGAACTGTAAGTGTTCATCCTTGCTCCGCCTATGATGTTCGCGAAGCTGATGCTACCCCACGTTCCTCCTCCCATACTATCCCGATACGTCATAACGCCACCACTCGGTGTGCTATACAGGGACAACTGCGCCCGACCACAACGGCACGATCCTTCTCAGCACGCCGCTCACGAACGCGAACGCGCTCGCGGCATGCACGCAGCTCAACGAGCCTCTGCTGCAGACCAATGGCACGTACTTCGCGAGCGACATGTCTTACCTCCTCTCGTACCTCGCGTACCTCGGCGACTCCTCGGCGACACAGCAGTACTGGGTCGCTACGAACGCAAGTATAACCGCTGGAGAGTGCGCTGTGATATCGCAGAATGCGGGTGTGCAGAGCGCGAGCTGCGATGAGACGCTCCCCGCGTTCTGTGCCCAGAGCGCGCCGTACGAGCCCAACACGGAGACGGACATGAGTTCGGCGTATTACGTCGAGACCACGTCGGGTGATTATACGTTCACCGGGTATGTCCTAATGCATCACATTCCTATTTGACTGTTCGCGTATGTTGCTCACTGTGCCTCGTTTGCTAGGACCCGCGACCACCTCTCCTTCCGCTTCATCGGCATCCCTTATGCCGATCCCTTTGAGCGCTGGACTTACTCCTCCGTCTACGGCACCACTGGCGCTTCCGTGAGCACGAACATTACGGCGCTCGAGTACGGTTCGCCCTGCACGCAGATTGGGTACGGCTCCGAAGACTGTCTGTACCTCAACATCCAGACACCGTACCTGCCTGAAGACACTGCATCGCCTGATGCAACTAAGCTGCGTCCGGTGCTGTTCTGGATCCACGGTGGCGCGTATACGAGCGGCGAGGGCAGCGATGGCATTTTTGATGGCGGGAACAGGGCGAGCAGGAGCGATGTTGTTACTGTCACCATCAACTATCGGTGCGTTCAAGTTTTACCAAAGGGTTAAATAGATGCACTGAAAGCTGTATTTCGATGGGACAGATTGAGCACGCTAGGTTTCCTCGCTCTTGAAGACGGCGTCGCAAACGGGAACTACGGCCTCGCAGACCAGGTG
Organism: Coniophora puteana RWD-64-598 SS2; assembly: GCF_000271625.1. NCBI lineage: Eukaryota > Fungi > Basidiomycota > Agaricomycetes > Boletales > Coniophoraceae > Coniophora > Coniophora puteana. The sequence continues at coordinate 198,939 of NW_006913059.1, read as the reverse complement.
AGCGTTCCATTCTTCAATCCCGTTCGAAAATCCCGTTCGAAATAACAGTACTAACTACACACCAGATCACCGCCCTCCGCTGGGTGCAGTCTCACATCGCCGCGTTCGGCGGTGACGCTTCCCGGGTCACTATACATGGGCAATCCGCAGGCGCAGGCAGCGTGCGTGCCCTCCTCGCATCCCCCGTCGCGCGGGGAGAAAACCTATTCGCAGGTGCAATCGCGCAGAGCAACCTCGCTGGGTTCGGGTACGCGGACACGTACTCGAACTATTACACTATTCCGCAGGAGTACAACGTCTCGATTCCGGGCCTGCTTGAGTATGTTGGGTGTGCGAACTACGTGGATGCGAGTGCGGCGGAGCAGCTCGAGTGCTTGCAGGGCGCGAATGCGACTGCGTTGGTCAATGCGCCTACCGCACCGAGGTGGGTGGTTGCTGTGTACCTTGTGATTGCCTTGAACTGATGGGATGATGACACAGATATGTAGTCGTGGATGGGACGTACATAACCACGCCACAACTTGAGCTCTCTGGGCCGACAACGTCTACGGCTACCCTCCCCCATGTCATCTTTGGATGGATGCGCGACGACGGTGCAGATTTTGCAGGAGCGTGGCCGTACAGCGGAGAGACATCCGCGGAGAGCATTATTGGCATTGGGTAAGCAATTCGCCGTGGACCTTCATTCAACGATCATGCTGATATCTACGTACCTTAGCCTGACCGAAAACCAAACGACGATGATCGTCGACTCGGGCTACTTTGAAGTTCCTACAGGAACAAACTACACCTGGGACATATTCAACGCTACGAGTCACGTCGCCACTGACGGCGAGTTCCGGTACGCACACTCACTCCCGCCCTCTACAATCTCCCCCCGTTTGACACACATGTGTGTAGGTGCCTGGACCAAGCAACGATGTACGCCGCCGCCAAGAACGGCGTCTTTGCCTCCGCCCGCGCCTACGAGTTCGACCGCTCCTACATGGGCTACGAGCCCCTCGCCGACACGTGCTTCCCGCCCGCGACGACCGAGTACCCGTACGGAGACCCGTACGCGCCCTATTTCCGGTGCCACTCGGGCGACCTCTACTTCACGGCTGGCACACTTGGCCAATCTGCGCTGCACTTCCGCGACGATGCCGACTGGACGCTGTCGCAGGTCGCGGTCGACTATTGGACGTCGTTCGCGCGCACGTTCGATCCGAACCCGGATCCGGCGTATATGGTTGCGCGGGGTTATGAGAATTCTGCCGCAGCGATGAGTGCTGCGGGCCCGTGGGACGCGGTGTCTGCGACTGGGGAGGGAGGAACTGATTTAATGCTGTTGGATATTCCTTTGAAGGCGTCGACGTGGCTCGAGACTGAGCAGTGCGATTACCTCGGGTATGGGATTGACTATTACCTTTGAGCTGTCACGCTTTCGGATGCTTTCTCTGGGACATAAAAACGTTGGTATCTGTTCTTTCTACTACCATTGACTGTACTCTTACATCTTTACGGGTTTGGAGTTTGTCACAAAGGTGTTGTTGTAGGTTCCTCGTACCCGTTACATCCCATACCAGAGTATAACAATTATTACGGTGTATTGATATGACTCTGACATGAACTAGGTGAGACTGATGCTACGATGTTCGCCAAGGATGGTGTAGAGGAGGTACAAAAGCCAGGCTATTCGTTCCCTCGACGTCAGGAGGCCATGTTCAACTAGGACGCGTTATGGTGCCGATGACCCAGGATACAACCACCTACAGCAAGTGCTAAGGCCATAATGAAGCACGAAATATGCTCACAAATGTATCCAGTGCTGCTATGGCCTGATCCACTTCCGGGCCTTCAGCGCCAGCTTCGGAAACCGCATCATCCGACATCTCGCTTGACTCCGACTCCGACAACGATCCCGATTCATACACGTACGTCTCGTCATCTGAGTCCACGCCCTCGCTATCCCTGGATTCAGAGTGTTCGTTCACGCCCTCCATGAATTCCATATTCTTTTCTCCGTCTGACTCTTCCCATAGATCCGGGTCTTCTGACAGAGAAAATCCGTAGACTCGCAGACATTCCATGTCAAGAGAGCATACGACGTGCTCGGTCGCGCAAATCATCAGTCCAGGATAAAACCACGACATAACTGGTCTGGCCGTAGTGAAGCGCTCGGGCGGGATTAACAGGGGGAGTGTGGGCCCGACTTGCTTGAAGAGTGCGCAATCGAGAAGGCGCGTTGCACGAAGGCGAGGTACGCCATTGCCTGTTGGGCCGGACATAGTATAAGGTGTAGGCTGTGTACCGTCCTTATTATACACGTCATCCACTATGTCTATAGAGTGTAGATTTGGGTGCCTGAGAAGCTTCATGCCTTCTATACGGGGTACCACAAGATGTTCGAGCATCGGGCACTTGTCAAGCCATTTTTGGACAACTTCGCCTGTGAGAGACTTGCTCAAGCCCCGGATTCTTGGAAAGCTCGTAGAGTCCACCGCAAGGAACCGCAGCTGTGAGCCATGCCAATCCAGGAAGCGTCCGCAGTTTACGCTTGCTTCTACATTATTCCACTGAAGTAAAAACGTGAGCCGGCGTAGAGCAGGGAGATGTAGACCAGAGACTACGGGGGAGAATTTCTTGAAGACCGTAGCAACGATAGGGGAGAACCACGACAACCTGAGCTCCTCGAGGACACGGAATGTGTACGGTTTATCGTCAAGAGCATGCGCAAAGTTCCCCGCATCGCATGAGAGCAGGGTGATGTTGGAAAAACGGGCCAACTCTGGGACTGTGTGCAGTGCTCCCAAATCGATATGGATTATCTGAGAGAGGCGTTCCTTTGGTACGAAGTCGGGGACGGCTCCAGTAACCGGAGAGATAGGGCCATCTAAGGTGGGATTATACGCGATTCGGCTAATATTTGGGCAGGCAGACAGGATCATCGCGAGTGACAGATCGAGTAGGCGGCGGTGTCCGGTTACAATGTGACAGAGCACGCTAATCTCTTTTACTAGGGACCGTAGCGTAGCGTTGTCCAATAGCGTCCTGAATAAGAGGGGTAGCTGTTCAAGGCGTCGAATGACAACGTGGTGATACAGCAACTCGTGTGCCGGCTCCCACCAAGCTTTACACACAGATGCTAATGCTTTCTGGAAGCGCAGATTTTGAGACCAAGCTGATTTCGGTCCGCGCCGTATATGAGGGTCAATGAGTGATGATGGGGCGCACGCCAGGTCCAGGATGTGGACCAGGAGTTCATATGGAATGGATACAGCCGAGGCTGGTTGCGCATTTTCAGGTTGAAGCTCACATTTCGTTGGCTATGTTGATATGCATAACGGTTAACCAATAAAAAGGTGAGGGTACTCACGAGCGCTACCGTTTGCACCTCCTCGCACCTTCCACTTTCTATGGGTCCAAACGCCTCCTTCGGGCCGTCGGAAAGAAAGCGCGAAGTCGCGTCAAGGTGCGTAACTTCTGATTGGACAGACTCGGTCACAGCGGACGTAGTGAGCAACGGCGGTGTTACTGGTGCTAGATGAGCGTCAACCAAGCTGGGGTCTTCTACATGCCAATGACCTCTTACTAAGGTTGGTGACTATGTCTTGGTTCTCATCCAAATTAGCTTGACCAGCTGTCTTCATGATCTCCTCATGTAAAGATTTAATAATACTCCGGACGTGATCAGGGTACGAGAAGTTCCGCGGCAGAGCCTTGGTGTATCGCAAGCAGCAGCGTAGGCTCCCCTCGAGCAGTGTGAGCAGCTCTTTGGGTGTTTCGTGTTCTTTCCCGTCCATCCTCGGGTTGGAAAGGAAAGTGGACTTCAAGATGATATCGCAACGAGCTGGCACTGAGTCGAGCAAAGTAAAGGATTGATAAGACAGGATAAAACGCGTGGAAAAAATGCGTGACTATGAGATGTGACTAAGATAACGTGTGATGTGTGACTACGCGCTGATAACGCGTCTTTTTTGTGACTCAACCAATGTTATTACGTTTACTGATAACGCGTCGCGTCGAGTTGACCTCACAGGTCGTTAGGCTCAGAATTTAGATAGAACGCACGCCACAACATCCTCGCAAGACTCTACGCATCCAATGGGTAGCATCCCAAACTCCAGTAAACTCCAGCATCTCACCCGCTGTGAGGTGCAGTCATGCTCTGACTCGGCGACATCTGGAGATGACTATTACGACGGCAAGCATGCGGCCCAGTCACCCTACAAACATGCACACATGAATCCACATAGCGGTCAACAACGCGCCAAACACCACATCAAGCTCAGAAAAGCGAGAGAACTAGACCCAAATCGAGGGCGGTGTGCAATCACTCGTCGGAGGACTGGCGTTGAGAGTCTCCATTTCCTTCCGGTGGACACCAGTGATAAAATGGTGAGTCCCCGCTTGAGTCTCGTGTATGCCTGCCCTTCCCAAATGTACTTATCAAGAAACACGTCACTAGCTTACGCAGCTTGAGTGGGCATGGGGAATGGGATGGCGGCGTCTGGACGTTGCGAGTCCTCATAATACATTCTTTGGATGGCAGTCTTCCCCCCGAAGCGTTGGCTTTATCGCGCTAACGACAAACGCAGTCGGCGCAGAGTGGAAGAAACGGTTTGACAACGAGCAGTGGCTACTGCTTCCAGACTATGACACAATCCAGTCGTTGGCGGCATTGCCAAAAAGGCGGACTGCTGCGGCCCGCTTCAAACTCAATAAGGTACGGCGTTACTTGTTAGCGCGTATTGGCTGACCGCCCTATTTTGATAGTGGCTGCGATGCCAAAGCATCTTCAAGTACTATTTTGTCCCTCGTTCATCTCTGGTTGGTGAAGTTATCACCACCGAGTCGCCGCACGGCACTCGCACCGTTCACACATACCCGTTCGCCACGTTGGGTCCTATACTAAGTCACGTTCATCCGCATTTCGTGGTGTACAACGCCTCCCAGAAATTGGAAAGGATTTGCGGGCGGGATTCGATAAATGTGAAGCTTGCGTTAGAAGCAGCTTACAGACTATATGGTCCGCTAAAAGACCGGGCACCATACATCCTTGCCATTGATGCGGTGGAGAGCCTCTACGAGGCGGGATGGCGATGGAGAAAGCACCAAATTCCTCGTACCTTTCGACACCCCGATCGTTCATCTCGACGGCTCCACCCCCTGCTATTTGGACTCATTCCTTTCGCCTCGATCTCGGATAGCCCCCTTCTCGAATGGGATCCTTCCCCACCTGTCAGGTCTGCGCTGCCAACTAGCGACCTGCGTCTTTGGTCCATTCAAGCTTGTCATGACGCTAGATGTCATGGCTGGGAGCCGACGGTCGTCAATGATGACCAGGTCTCGGATTACCGCGCGGAAGCAGAAGTAGTGTTTTCGCCGCCTCCCCAGGACGCTTGGTGCCTTTGGCGTCCGACATGGTATCGTCAGAAGGGTGTTTATAAACCCATCAGATGGTTTTCGAGCAATGATTGGGCTGCGCTTGAATATCACATTTATTTACCAGCCTTACAGTCCAATGGAAAATAAATATCCCCCTCCCAATATGTAACAATCATTATGTCGAGTTGCTGGTTCTGCGCGAGATCCGACGTTATCAACTTGCCTAGGGCCCGGCCTCCAACCTCCAAATCGTCGCTCTTGCAAATTTCTTGAAAGCACTGGTGACCACGAGTCGCGAGATTCTGTAGCTTGCAAGAGATTGCCCACGATAGACAGGACGAATCAAACTAGTCGCTGCTTCGGAGGCAAGCCTCCCTCCAATTGGACTCTGACTCGTGCCTGACCGGATATTATGGAGGGCACAAAGTCGCGACTACTTGCATCTATTATCTTCCATCACATATCTCTGCGATTTACAGTTTGCGACTAAATGCGGCTATTCGAGGAAATTCGGCAAGCAGTGGACATTCCTAATCTACTTCTCATCAATGTCATGGTCAAGTACCAACGTTATAGGAGTCCTGGAAGTTGCAAACGATTACCACATGTATTTCACTGTGATGACAGACAGTATGTCATTACCTGCGCTCTGAATCCTGTTTCCGTCGCGTGAGCATCCATCAAGTATCCAAGAATTAAGCTTACGTTTTCCATCCAGCTTATCTGTGCTTTCGACTCGCCGATCCCCAAAATAAGCACCAAACAGAACTCTTGTCGATAGCATGGAGCGTCATCGACACTTTGCTTGGGGACCACAGTCCTGGGAATCAAACTCCTGTCAACTTTCAGTGTGCAAAGGCTTTTGAACTTCTCTACGTAAGTTAGTGAGGCGGTGTTTTTTTAATGCGACGGAAGCAAATACGGTACCTGGTTCTAAGTCTATCCACCTTGGGTTTGGGTTTTCTCCATGGTAGTAGACGACGTCCGTCGAAATGATAGTGAACGTAGATTGCGGTGTGCTCTCCACTATGAACTCTTTGCGGAACTCTTTATACTCTGGGACCCGGGTACCCTTGCAGACAATATCACAATCGATAAAATGTGCTTATGTGATGCACATACCTTCGTAACAACAGGACTAAAAACGTTCACCAGGGAAGCCCTTCCCGAGGGCCGAGAGATCAGCGTATTTTCACGCGTTATATGCGCGGGATCGTCCTTGTCGTACGTGATGGCACAGCGAATACCATACGTAAAAGAGGCAGTTTTAGCCCTGATGTTATCGAGATAGAAGGCAACGGCCCCGTTGGCTGCCGAATTAGAGCTGCCGAAGACAAAGATGAGAGTTTGTCAACGTTTTAGCCTGTTGCAGTGACTGACAAGTAACGGTCTGGCCGATATACAAATAGACCATCGTCTTCAAGAACTTTGTTCAAACTCTGAAAAAGCCAATCGCTTGCCGCGAATTCACCCAAGAGAAACACGTTCTGAATATGAATGGGTTAATTAGCCTCTTTTTCTCGGATGAAACAAAAACTAACGCTGATATGTTTCATTGTACCTTTCCGTAGCTCGCGGATAGCACCAGCTATGGAGCCGACCGAAGGTTCAAATAGTGCTGCAACATCGGTCCTGAGAGCATACGTCAGGCAAAGTATAGTGAGAGAGCAAAGGCGTACCCTTTCAGCTTCAGTTGGCCAGAGCGGATATTGAAGGCAGTATCGTTGTCCCTTATCGTCCCGAATTTGACGTATAATGGTTCGGATGAGTCGCTGAATCTCCACAGCGCAATCTTACCAAAACTCTCAGTCATTGAGTGAATGGAATCTTCAGCACAATATTTCGATGCGCCTAGTTTATCTGCAAATATAACGTTATACATACTAGTTCAAAACCGATGGAATGTGTGATTACCTCTCAAGAAGATACCTGCCCGCTTTTTTACATGAGTAGAACCCTGATGCAAGCCTTATCCCAAAGGTTAGACCATGAATAAAGCTTCACATGGTACTTACGGCACAGGGGCAGTAAATCCTCTATAACATTATTGCACATGTAAACGGTACTCAGGTCTACCGTCTCCTTCCCTGCGTCGATGAGGATCACTCCCTGGTCAAGCTGGACTCATTATAATGAGTACCGGACAGCGATGAAGGACTGGTTTGCTTACGCTCGCCTTTTGTGCATCGATCTCAAGACAAAACCATGTCTTCGCCTCGCCTTTAGTTACGAAATTAACCCTTTGTTGGTCTTGAGGGCTTTTCCCAACTAAACCCGCAAGAACTACTGCCTGACGGAACTGGGCCGTCCGCGAATCCCAGCCGTTATGGATAGTGATAACAAAATTGGTGTCGCACAACATCCAAGTGGTTACGTCGTTATGCGTCCTGTGAATGTACGCTGTTGCACAAGCGAACAAGTATCGAAGGAAGTCTCCGAGGATTTCAGTTACTGTTTTGCCGAAAGGTAACGGAGGAAGGGTCATGTCGGTGAGTTCCCTGGACGCCACATTTTCGGGTTGTAAATAGGCTTTCCACCTGCGTGTTTTTGTCAATGATCTGCTACCCATGGTTGGCTTATAAGTGCATTACATCTCGACTTTTACCCATCCTTCAGCCTCTGCTTCGTCCATGATACTTTCTTGAAGGACTTCATCCCCTATAGCGCGCGCGATTCCGTTCCGATCGTAGTACAGAATAGAAGGAACCTTGAGGTGCCCGCCGACATGCTCTTGAGCTGGGTAACTGTGCCGGATGACGAATGTTTTGTCATCTTGGTGTTTCGTTTTTGTTTCGCGAATAGTCAAGGAACGTCACACATACCGATACACATTTCGGATCCAAGGAACGTCTCCAGGGTCTAGAATGCAATAAGATATGCTACCTTGGCTGGTTCCGACATCGAACGCAAGTACGAGTCTGCGAGTGGGGCCATGATGTTTCTCTGTGTCAAAGAGAAATAGGGGTTGTAAAGATTTGAAGGTACTTCCCATATATAAGGGGAATCAAGCAGGGCGTCTAGTTCCCAGAACTAGCTATAGTATGTGACCATCTGTTATTGGTAAAATGGAAGGTTAACGTTATGAGGGAGATACACCGCCAAACTTTGTTAGAGATCGGACCACGATGTAAGGACCCGAAGAAGGTTTGAGTGGATTTAGAATAGTTGAGGGTCCCTGGTAGCCAAATTGAGCCCTGATTGTGTCATTTGGTGTCATTGATCTTGATAAGGGGGTTAGTTGGCGTGTAGCGCATTTACGGACCTTAGTAGATGAAGTCTCCACATTCGGTCTGAGCAATCAGAGTACTCGCAGGCATGGATACGGCAACGGCTGGAAAAGCCCATTGGACGTTGTACTGGTGTAGGCTGGATGTATTTTGGATGTATTGCGGATGTATTCGTCATGCTGGTCTGCTGAGACTCTGCTCTACATGCGCGCGCAGCGTGTCTGTACTACTGCTGACTAAGCTTATCCCGATATGGATGGCCCCTATCTACTCCGCTCTCTATGTTCTGCTCCATCGCTCTGGCTCCTGGCCTCCCTACTCCAAAGTTTGAGCTGCTTTCCCGTATGCAGACCCTTATATATATATAATGCGGAAGATAGCCGCTTGCTATAATAAAGCGCTTGAATGATCTTGGCGAACAACGGAATGCCGCGTCTAGTTCAGGGTAGGTTCAACAGGATAAATTCCCGCGGCAAAGCGTTTCGCGCATCCAAGCCCCCACCCGCTACCACTGGCACCCATATCCGCCGCAGGCTTCTTCAGCTGATTCGATCTTGTGGTCTCTCCCAGTGTCCCTTCGCACCGATGAGTATTCATCGGTTTCGTCTACTATCAATACTACACGTCACTGCCCATTAGTCCTTAGCAAACAAGGGAACCGTTCGAGTGCACAACATACCTAGTCTTGCAGCCCGCAAAGTTGTCATGGATCCCGTTTCCTCGAAACTATCTTACTCGTAATGGTATCCTCAGGATATTGCACAACACCGGACCCCATCCAGTAGTCCTAATGATGACCTCCTCTGTCGGAGACATTTCGGGACCAACTCCACCCATGACCGCGAAGCTGATCACAAGGCGGGAAGTCCTCGAAGTACGTACAGAAATAGGAAACGTGCATATATGCACGATGGATCATTACCTCGTTCGAGCGTTCATCCCTGTTTCGTGTCGTTGGCGACGATGCTCGTCCGCACGGTTCTAGCTGCGCTGTGTGCCTTCTTTACTCCTTTCGCTACGGTGATGGGTGCACCATCTGCAGCAAGTATCGGATCCGATCTGACGTTCCTCTTCCAAAATGACCTGAACTGTGAGTCTTGACGAATCTCCGAATGCATTTTGGCGGCTGGCAATCTGACGTCCACTTCCTCTGGTTTGGAACGGGTATCACAGGGACAACTGCCCCAGACCACAACGGCACCATCCTCCTGAGCACACCACTCACCAACACGGATGCGCTAGCGGCGTGCGCACAACTCAACGAGCCACTGTTGCAGACGAATGGGACTTATTTCGCGAGCGACATGCGCTACCTGCTTTCGTATCTCGGGTACCTTGGCAACTCGTCGGCGACGCAGCAATACTGGGTCACGGCTAATGCAAGCAATGCATCTGAGGGGTGTACGGCGATCTTGGGGGACGTAATTATGCAGAGCGTGAGCTGCGACGAGACGCTTCCCGCGTTTTGCGCGCAGAGCGCACCGTACAGGCCGAACAACGAGACAGACATGAGCCCGGCGTACTATGTCGAGGCGACTTCTGGGAACTACACATTTACGGGGTGTGTCTTCTTCTTTTCACCGTCTTCGTCATAAATAACCCTACCTTTTCATCTACCAGGACGCGTGATCATCTGTCCTTCCGCTTCATCGGCATTCCCTACGCCGACCCCTTCGAGCGCTGGACTTACTCAGCTGTATACGGGACCTCAGGCGCGACCGTCAACACGAGCATCACAGCACTCGAATACGGCTCGCCCTGTACCCAGGTCGGATATGGATCCGAAGACTGCCTATACCTCAACATTCAGACGCCGTACCTGCCAGCGAACACTGCGTCTCCCGATGCAGACAAGTTGAAACCGGTGATGTTCTGGATCCATGGCGGGGCATACGAGACCGGCGAGGGTAGCGACGGAATTTTTGATGGAGGGAACAAGGCTAGCAGAGGCGATGTTGTCACTGTCACCATCAATTATCGGTGCGTCTTTCCTCTACGCATAGTGCGGTACCTGCGCCTTACTGACCAGACTTTTAGACTGAGTACGCTAGGTTTCCTCGCGCTGGAGGACGGCGTAGCGAATGGGAACTATGGTCTCGCAGACCAGGTACACGACAGAGTCTTCGTCATTCTCATCCATTTTCTGATCTGCTCGTCAGATTACCGCTTTGAGATGGGTTCAAGCACACATCGCCGCATTCGGCGGAGATCCGTCCAGAGTTACTATTCACGGGCAATCTGCAGGTGCAACTAGCGTCCGTGCATTGCTCGCATCGCCTGTTGCTAGAGGTAAGCACGGTGCTGGAGTCTATCGGATCCTAATGCCTGTACATGGTACTTAACCATCCATAAGGCGAAAGCCTTTTCGCAGGTGCGATTGCGCAGAGCAGCGTTGGAGGCTTCGCAAGTTCCCGTTCTTATGCCGACTACTACACCATCCCGCAAGAAGTCAGTGTCTCTGTCCCAAGCCTACTCGAATACGTCGGGTGTAACAGCACTGTGAACGGAACTTCGGTGGAACAGCTCGCATGCTTGAAGACAGTTAATGCGACAGTGCTGGTGAATGCGCCTAATCCGCCAGCGTATGTCGTCGTATCTTATGAAAAGTCTATCATTGGATTTTTGATATGATATGCACAGGTACGTTATCATGGACGGAACATATATAACCAGCCCCGAGCTGGATCTTTCTGGCCCATCGTCTTCGGAGACTCTCCCGCATGTCATCTTCGGCTGGATGCGTGATGACGGGGCGGATGTCGTCAGGTCATGGCCATCTGAGGGCGAAACGTCCTTCCAGAGTATCATGAGTATCGGGTAAGAAGACACGCGCCATCTCGGGTACTAGCACTAAGTATTTGATGCTAGCTTGACGGAAAACGAGACGACGGCGATCGTCAACTCTGGATTGTTCCCCGTGTCTACCTCTGGAACGAACATTACTTGGGACATATTCAATGCTTCAAGTCGTGTTGCTACCGACGGCGAATTCAGGTGTGTGCTATAAACCGTCCTTGTAATTTCTATCTCATACACAAGTTGTTACTCGTCACAGGTGCATAGATCAGGCTACTATGTATGCGGCAGCGAAAAACCACGTCTTCGCTTCGGTCCACGCATACCAGTTTGAAAGGAGCTACATGGGCTGGGAACCTCTGTCTGATATCTGTGATCCTCCCGCAACTGCGGACTACCCGTACGGCGATCCCAGCTTGCCTTACTACAGGTTTGTCTTTTCCGTTAAACCGACTATTTTCGCTGATTGACTGTTCAAATTTATAATCCATCAGGTGCCACTCAGGCGAGCTTTTCTACACCGCAGGTACCCTCGGCCAGTCTGCTGAGCACTTTCGCGACACCGCGGACTGGACGCTCTCCCAGGTCGCCGTCGACTACTGGACATCGTTTGCGCGTTCTTTCGATCCGAACCCGGACCCAGCATACATGACTTCCCGTGGGTATACGAAGTCAGCGGCAACGATGGCAGCCGTTGGTCCTTGGAACGTAGTGTCTCCGACGGCTGGGGCAGACACAGACGTGAGGATGATGGATATACCGCTGAAGGACTCCGCGTGGATCGACGCGGCGCAGTGCTATCTCTTAGGCTATGGCATTGATTACTACTTGTGAAGTTGTACCACATACATCCATAGCCAATCATTAGTCCCCGCGTTCTAGTTGCGTTGAAAAGATATTGTACTACTATGGATTACTACTGCGATAATCTGAACCGAAGATTACCGACTTGCTCCGGTACAACTCCGAAAGCGGTGTCTTAAAAGTGATTTGGTCATCACAATTGACTGTCTTCACGCAGCCGCGTCGACGCGTCCTCCTTTCTACGCAGCTGTCAACCTTTTAACGTTTTAACTTCCCCCAGCAGATTTCGCCTACATGCTCGTAATTAAGCGGTTGGAAGTGGGAGAGCGATGTCGGGGACCGCTCCGAACCTGTATGCCCCAGACTCCTCAGAACAGGAACCGACCGATAGCCACTGTTCCCCGAGTTCTACTTCAAGTGAGTCCATAACGCGTCTCAAGCTATTCTTTGACAAAAATATCTGACACTCTCAACAGTTCTACGCAAGCACGATGAGCTCGAGTAGTTCGGTTTCTTATCAACATCCCTTGAGCGCCACAGAGATTGCGAGCCCCACGGTGACTGCGTCAGCGTCGCTGTATAGCTGAAGAACAGTCCACAAATCTTATAAAAGGGCTTATTCGCCTGTCTCATCCAGCAGCATCGCAAAGCCATCGAACGCTCCCTTCTACTCAGCATATTCCTCATGACGACCCGATTCGGCCACAAAGACCAAACTCCCGCTACCCGTCTCGGGCGCTACCGCCTCTTCTCGCCGACGGCGGCGATCCACGTCTCGCCCCTCCAGCTCGGTGCGATGAGCATTGGCGACAAGGGGAGCCAGATGGGCCTAGGCAACTCGGACAAGGAGTCCTCCTTCAAGCTTCTGGACGCATTTTACGATGCGGGCGGCAATTTCATCGATACCGCGAACGTCTACCAATACCAGTCTTCCGAGGAGTTCATCGGCGAATGGGCCGAGGCACGCGGGATTCGCGACCAGCTAGTCATCGCCACCAAGGTAAGCATGCCTTCTTTGTTGTGTGTGTGTGTTTCCTAGTCCATCGCAAACTAACTGCACCCTTTTTCTGCCTTGTAGTACACGAACAATTATCTGCGTGGAGAGGCGTCTGTCAAGCAGCAGGTGCTCTTCATGGGCAACAACGTCAAGTCCCTTCACGTGAGCGTAGACGCGAGTCTTAAGAAGCTGCGAACGTCCTACATTGACATCTTATATGTCCATTGGTGGGACTATGAGACTTCTATTCCCGAGATGATGAACGGCTTGCATACCCTCGTCCAGCAGGGCAAGGTGCTGTATCTGGTAAGACTCGTCTATTCCATCCCTTTGTCGTCATGTCTAAGTCCGTTTTTTCATAGGGTATCTCTGACACACCCGCATGGGTTGTGTCCAGAGCCAACGAGTACGCGAGGTGCCACGGAAAGTCCCAGTTCGTGGTCTACCAAGGACAGTGGAGTATCTTGGAAAGGTCTTTCGAACGCGAAATCATCCCAATGGCACGTGCTGAAGGTCAGCTCTGGCATTGGCCAGCTTCCTCTGCTATCGCTAACCGTTGTACCAGGCATGGCGCTCGCGCCGTGGGGCGTACTCGGCGGCGGAAAGCTGCGTACCGACGAGGAAGAGGAACGTCGTCGCGAGACAGGCGAAAAGGGTCGCGACCTCTTTGGCCAGGGCTGGGAACGCACCGAGGCGGAGAAGAAGATATGCGCCGCGCTGGAGAAGGTCGCCAAAGACGTCGGCGCCAAGCACATCACGTCCGTCGCTATCGCATACGTGATGCACAAGACGCCCTTTGTGTTCCCTATCATCGGCGGGCGGAAAGTTGAGCATCTGCACGCCAACATGGAGGGCCTCGGTGTACGCTTGACCAAGGAGCATATGAAAGAACTGGAGTCTGTGATTCCGTTTGACGTCGGGTCACCCTATACGATATTCGTACGTCTTGGTATCTCCTGGAAGGCGAGTGCTCTTGCTGACGACCTGTAGGGTAATGGGACGGAGTACACGTTCCTGCAGAGATCCGCCGGGTTCTTGGACAGAATGCCGGATCTTCAACCCATCACTCCGTCGCTGGATTGAACGAAGTTTGTTTAAGATGCTACTTGGCTATGTAATGTTTCCACCTGGCACAATCACTACCGCATGTATGATTACTCAGAACTTGTTGTTGCTTACATTTTTTGATGTAATTCGCATATGTTAGAGCCGTGATGAGCTTGACTAGCTTCGTCTCGCACTGAATAAACAAAACCATGCTCTTCTACTTTTGACACGAGCGAGGATTGTTGTTTGATTGTTGCGACTCGAAGGCATTAGGATGTGGCCAGTTCAGGGCCGGCGCGGAGGTTTATATCATACTCAATGCGAGTGCGCTTCTGTCAACCAAGGTGGGTTGCTCAACACCATGCCTCGTGGCTTCCCGAACCCCAAGCGCTCAACCTGCGATTTCGTTGAAGGCTTCCCTTGGATCCCTTCTTGACGCACACCATGGCAGCAAACGATACCGTCGCGTCCAAGTCCGCCTTCCTGTGCATGTACATGTCGAACCACCCCGACACGCTCGTCGCGTACGTCAAGCATTTTGGCAAGGTCCCAGGCAATGTAAAGAGTGCGAAGATGACCGCTATCGACCAGCAGGTGCGTGCATATAGCTACTATATTCTCCCCGTTGCCCCTTGCTGAGACGTGATGACGTGTTACAGGCGATGACACTTTCCTTTGAACAAGTAGACGGCACTGGAGGCATTGCAAGAGTCACTTTCAACCCGCCCCTTGCAGGCTACGAGGAGGTGAAGCCCCGGTTGCTGGGAATGAAGGCGGAGGCACAGGAAGCGCTCGGCATGGTACGTCCATAATACGTCCCAATTCGCACCCAGCTTATAACTCTCGTAGATCAAGGCGCCTGTCCTCACTTCTTTCAGTCTCCCACTGTCCGTCTCCGCGCGCGGCATCGGCATTGTGGTTGTCATGTTTTACTTTCTCTGTCCCCCTCCCGCAGGCGACCAAACACTCTTCGTGCCTGCGCAAGCTCTGCAGTCCGCCACAGGCTTATAGGTCAGCCATAAGTCGCTTGCGACGTTTGTAGTGTTCTCGCACATATTCGAAGCGCTGTGGGCCTTGTACCTGTGTCGGAAGAGCGTCAGAGGTTTCGTACCAACAGTGCGTGTTCTAGTCTTTTCTTCTGTCAGGGCAGAAAGTGACGTATGCATGGGTAGGCGATGTATGCGATCGCCACTGTTATCCTCGGATACCCGGTATGGCGGGACATTCAGAGACGCGTTCAGGAAGCTAGGATTGACTCCGTGATGAAGGTGGAATGATGTCGTAGGCTGAGCATTCCTTTTAACATCGGCGATCTTGCTCATGAAAGGAAAATCGGTTCGTCAACAGGTTCGGCACACTATGCTGCTACATGTACACTACTTTCTGCTCCACCCGTCAATATAATCATGAAACAAGGGGGACTCGTGCCAACTGCATCCGAAATGTACAATCGCGTTCGGCAGCCGGTCTTGTAGCTTGCCTTTGCCCCGGGAACCCTCAAACCAGAGATGTCCATCCACGACGATCAGCTCAAGCTCCATCCATTGTTGGCCCAGTGCTTCGACAAAGCGAGTGACGCGTTCGAATGACTCCTCGCTTGCAGCGGGATATATAAGCATACACAGCGAAGGGAGGTCCAGTCTGTCCAGGAGGTCGTTCGTAGCGCTCGATGTTCTCGTCAAGTAAGCAACAGAGAGGCCAAATGCGCGAAGATTCCCGAGTTTCAGTCTAGTTTTGTTGGAGTCCACGATCAGATTTTGCGTATGTATGAACAGATCTTCGAGCTTGGGGAAATTCTCGCTGAACCGCACGCCGTGCATTCGGAACACAGGTATATCATCGATCACGAGCGCCTTGAGGCGCTCCCACCTCGCGCCAAAGAGAGCCTCTACAGCGCCGACGCTTCGTGGGCTGATTGTAAGCCGGAGCCTAGTAAGCCTCCGATGCAGAACCGAAGCCTCCAGCGCGCTCCCGCTGAGCCCCATGCCAACCAACCCAAGCTGCTCAAGTCTCGGAAACGCGCTCAAGATCGCCCTCGTCGCGAGCTCATCCACAGTCAGACACGTCTGCGCCCACTCCACGAGATGCAGCGCCCGGCAGCTCTCTCTAAACTCCGCGAACACGCCCTCAGGCTCGCACTCGCGCGGCAGCGCATGCAGCAGCTGCCCCCGCGATAGCCGAACGCTCACGTACACCGGCGCGGTCCTCATGTTCGGGCTACAGCGTTCCAGCAGCCCGCGCGGCCCCGCCATCCATTCCTCGGGCGGCGCAGGCCACTGTAGAAAGTCCACGTGGATCCTGTTCCACAGCGCGGGCGTGTCGAGGGCAACGCACCGCCAGCGCTGGCAGACCTGTGCGAAGTTCTGCACGAGGTAGGACGCGCGGATGAGGAAGTCCCAGCCTGGGTGCGTTGTCTGGTCGCGCGGGAATACGGAGGGGTGCTGGATGCAGAGGACGCTGGCTGCGTGTGAGAAAATTTTGCTGAGGACCTCGGGCGGGGTGCGGGCGAGTGCCGTGGGGGGCTGTGGCTGGTGGTGGACGTGGTCAGCGTCGGCACGAGCAGTGAGGCAATAGGTACATGCAGTCATCGCCGTGCTCGAGACGGAGATCTACGACCAATGGTGTTAAAGCCGATGATGCTCCCATCAGGGCCCACTGTGACGCCACTCACCAACTGAGAGTCTTGCGGTGAGGACATTACGGAAAGGTGAGGTCAGGACGCGAGGACTCTGTGGTTAAGTAGATGATTGTACAGCATGTCATCTGCAGGCATCGTCATCCCCAAGTATCAAACACGAGGCGCTCGTATCTCACTGTCCGATTATCAGTTTCATCAGTGTCCGAGGGCAGGCAGGTTTCATCGTGGTGTTTGCATGCGAGTGGATAATGTACGAATGTGTCAGTGAGAGCAAGTAAGGGCTAGCTAGCAGGATGTTTACTTTCTGGGATAAAGCGTATCAGTAAATGTCTGTAGTGTGCAATCAAAACAAGTCCAAGAAAACACCGACAGCAGAAAGACGAGGGTACAAAAAAAGGTCTAGGTAGTATAGTCCATGCGCTCATCGTAAGCAATTATAATGTCCATCTCCTAAAAAAAATCTTCAAATATCACAGCACCACACACACCACAAAACAAAACCCCCGCCACCGCCCAATCTAAAAATCAACCGCATCCTTCCCCCACCTAACCAGCACCGCCGGACCACCCGTCCAGCTCTCCACCCGCCTCGCCGCAAACTCAGAATACGTGCTCAACCACGTTCCCGCAAAGCCCACCGCATGGCCCTGCAGCGCCGTATCGATCACCAGCGGGCGCCACTTTGCGTACGTACCCCCTTTACCGCCCGGCGCGAGCGCGTCCAGGGCTGGATTCGGTTCTGTCGTTGTACCCAGCGACACGGAGGAGTGGTCGACGATGTGCCAGCCCAGCTCGCGGACCTGTGCCCAGAACGATTCGGATGCGTCGGGAGGGCGGTCCGGGAAGCGCGCGAGGTCGGCGGGGAGCGTGTGTGGTGGTTCGTCGGAGAACGCGAGAACGGGGATTTTGTCGACGGCGGCCCTCGTCGTCAACGCCAGCGCCGACGCGCCCTCCTCCAGCTTTATCCGACCCGGGTCGTCGAGGATGGCTTGCCTTATCCGCGCGACGTGTTCTGAGTATACAGCGGGCGAGGCGAAGCACCGCTCGAACGGGACACCGTCCCTGACGCACGCGCTCTGGAAGTCGTTGCGCCGCATGTGCACGGCGATATATGGCGGGAAGCCATCTGCTGTGCGCGGGAGGCCCGACGTGGCGGAGGCGGGCAGGAGCAGGGAGAGCGTGTGCAGCGCCATGGCGCGCACGGACGCGGAGAACACGAGGTGCCTGCCGATGGAGGTCCAGATGGAGGGGACGATGATCTGGGTGAGGTCCCACTGTCGGTATTACGAGCGATGTGTGAGTGGTTTGGAGGAGAGGAGAAGGGAGAGCTCACCTCGTCCTTGTCCCAGCTCGTGTAATACAGATAATCGAAACACACCAGATCCTTTTCCCCTTCCCCAGGCAAGGTTGGATATACCTGTCTCCCCTTCGAATTCAGCGTCGGCACGTCCTTGTTCACAGGGACAACCTCCTTGTGCCTCAGCGCCTCCGCAGTCTGCACATACCGCTCGCTCTCCTCCCGCGCCTCCCGCGCGACAGTGAGATTACTCGCAAGCTGCACAAGGAACGCCTTGTCCGCCACCTGCGGAACCACATCATGATCAAACGGAACAGGCAAGAACGACGCGTCGAGCGAGAGCGCCGCATTTATCTTACTGTGCCGCGGCCCCACCCCGCCCGCGCTATGCGTCATCGACAGGGAATAGCATCCGACATCCTCGAGATCCCCGCCGAAATACGATGGCTCGAAGAACGACTCGGCTGCGGCCGCGCGTGCGCGCCCAGCGGTCAGCGCGGTGGCGTCGTGCGGGTCGACGGAGGTGTCTTTGAGGTCGGTGTATTCGAGGATCGCGGGGAGCGTGCCGCCTTCGATGTGGTAGTAGAGATGGGAGACGTTGAATACGTCGCCGAACGGGAGAAAGGACGCGGATTGGGAGAGGAAGGCGGGATAGAACGGGGGGACGATCGGTATGCGGTCTGTGCGCTGGGCGAGCTGGATGAGGTGGAGGGTGGATATCACCTGGTTCGCTGTATTGTTTCAGGTGTTGAATGGGGATATGGAATGGAGAGGTGCAAAGTGTAAGCGTTGTATGGGATGAGGAGAGAACGATAAGGAACGCACCGAACCCGGCGGAGTTGAGGGCGGCAATGTATTTCTGGGATGGGATTAGCGCGTCTGCAATCACGTTAGCATGATCCCTGATACGGTCATGGCCGACCGGCATCCAAACCAAGCTGAACACCCACCTTGCAAGCGCGAGCGCGGTGTGTGTTTCAGCGGTGGGGGACGCTGGTCGACCTCCTCGTGTGGATGCGTGTCCGCAAGATGGTGTTGGACATGGAGGTACGGGGCAAGAGCGAGCCACTGGTTCGATTCATGGAGCCACGCGGAGTCAGAAGCGAGGACAAAGAGAGTAAATGAGAGGAGTGCGCCGAGAGAGACGAAGATCCACAGTCTTCCTGGCCTTGGCAGCCTTTGTGGTCTCAGCATCGTCATCTTGAGCCTCCCAAAACCCTAGTTCGGCTCCGGGTCCAGAAATAGGGGTATACAGGGGCCGTCCGAGACGACGAGAGGTCGAGTGGGCGCGGCAGAGAAGAAGGAGAGAGAGGGAGAATGGACGACCGATGTGTCAATTTGGGCTGGGCGCGATGAATGGCGGGGTCTGTGGACAGAAAGAGGCTAGGTTACAAAAAGAATGAATTCGAAGAGGAGGAACAGACCTCGATGTAGCGGGCCGTGAGAAAACACGCGTTCGGAGTGGGGCAGCCGAGCGGCACTAAAATTGAACAGCTTCGAATGATCCGCTTCTTGACTCGTGCCTCGTGCCTCCTTCGTGCCTCGTTCCAGGGACACCGTGTCAGCCACCGCCGACATGCCCGTTCGTTACGGCGGCATCCAGTCCTCAAATAAACATACTGCAGCATGCATGCTCCCCCCTTCTCCAATACACGGACTGAACTCGTCTCCGGCACCATCGTATCCATTCGTCACCATCACTCCAAAGAATCGGCTATGCACTTTACCCAAGGATGCCTCATGTGTGGCTTAAGAACCGGTATACAAATAAACACCTCGATGAGCCTCGATGACGTATACGGTATATTTAACTATGTCGAGCAGTCACCTAAACGGCCCAAAAATCTCGCACGCGACGTCTCGAGGGCCTCGTGTGACATGCGACTGCACATAATTTTTGCACGCATGCACAAAGCAGCGTATACGCACGGTACACAAGTCGGCTAAAGATGGTCTGAAGGTCTCCATTATGTGAGCAAAGATCTAGAACCAACCTCTATCCTAACATTGAGATAAGTGACTTAGAAGATCTTCCGGTTTCTTTTTATTATCGGTGACATCTTGAAATTGAAGACGGAATTAGGACGTGGCCTTTAACCACAAGCTCCGAGGGTGCAAGCGAATGCTCTAATAAAGAGCCACTTGTCGGAGTGTGCAATCGTTCTGGAAAGATGCTGTGATTGAGCGCTTGAGGCCATCCTTAATGTCCTGTGCAATATTGATGGGACGACAGTAGTCACGAAGCGTTGTATTTGCGGTGGCAATGACATACTGTATCATGACGGAGAGCATGCTTTCGAGAATACTTGGCGAATATCTCCGTATGACCTAGCTGCCAGATCTTTGCTAGGTGAGGAAATGCAGCTGAATGAATATAGGAAGCGTTGAAAGGAAAATCGAGAGTTGATCGAGAGGCGAGCCCGTCAAGTATTCGGATGAACACGCGGGTCTTCAAGGTAGCGTTCACAGGCCAAAGTGTTGGCACAACGGCGTGCGGTATTAGTCTTATGAAGATATTTTTTGCTTTGCTAATGATTGACAAAAAAAAATGTCGGAAGTTCTTTTTTTAACATTGGGATTCATTGCAACTGATCACAATGCCAAAATGAATCTGGCCGTTACAATGACAAAGTCGTCGTCAAAATTCCCATCACAGTGACCATTTTAATGCATTGCAATGGAATTGCGATAGGAATTTGATGAAAATTGCTGAGTGCCAACGGCATCGCAACAGAAAAAATGTGTTATAATAGATCACAATGCCCAATGGCAAAGTTCCGTTGCGATGCAAAAAGTAAATTTCCGACATTTTTAAGTCAAAGCCTAATAGACGTTGATCTCGTCAACGAACTACGGGCCTCAAGACTACCAGAAAACTATATAGCTCGGACACGATTTCTGATCGTGTAAGAGCCCTTAAAATTTTACGGTAACCCTTTTCAGCGCCTTTTCCCGACTAAATGGTGATCGAAATATTTTAACAGTCCTACACCTCTCCTAGTCATTATTTTTCACGGGAAAATCCGGCGTTGCCTGCAGCGAGCTGGGCCTGCTTCGTGGTACTAACTACTTCCGGAGTGGTTTACACCCTGGGCAGCCGACCTTCACTGGCGCGGACAATTTCCCAGATGGTCAAGAGATATATGTGTCCACAGAAGCGAATAGGATACGGCGTGACGTATCTCTTGATGGGAATGAGGTCTGCGAAGCAAACGGATGCCTCGTGAGCCTGTTAACAAACGGCCGCAATGACAACTATGTATTTGAGGATTTAAAGGTAAAACCAAGAACAGGACACAAATTGCACTTAAACTTATAGGCGTTGTGATTGCCGCCGTTGGCACATCCAGTGCAAGTATTTGCATCTCGTGGAGCGAAATCCACAGTAGATCTCCGAGAAATCTCGATACCACAGGTTACTATAACAAATCACGCGAAGCGTGGCGCCCATGCAATCAAGGACGTAGAAACACCCATTGTTCAAGAACTCCCTACGCGTTTTATTGATTTATTGGGCAACTTTGCTCGGTTCAGTGGGCACTAGTGGTATTAGTGATGCCGATCTCGAAGTTCAATACCTAGAGCGAGGGTCTACACGCGTCAAAGGTAGCAAGTTTACCATAGACCGAAACAATCTCGGCCGTTGGCATTCTCCCATTGTCCCCTCGAGCCACGTTCATCTCCGCACCCGGGCTCAAAGAGCCCTCTTTGACCCATATGAGATTCGAGTTCTGCCCGGGGGATAGAAAGAGTCCCAGTGAGAGGGTGAACATGGAATAATATCCCAACCCCAAGGACAATCTGACGCTGACCCTTCTCGGACGCATGGCTGTTCGAGCGCGGGCTGGTATCTCCACAATCACGTCTTCAGGTCATTCTGGTATTGTGCCTGTACTGGGTCCATTGTCAGCGCGATTCGTGTCCCATTAGGTACATGCAAGCTTAAGTACATTCTCAAAGATGACCTGCAGCTACATATATTGCGGCGTACATGGACTACTTGGTGTTTCCCCAGAGAAGCTCCTGTTCAAACACTATACAGAAATACGGGAATAAGACTGTGCATCCCTCGCGGCCGTCGGCATTGCTGTGGAGGTGCTCTTAACGAGTGCTGCACAACGAGGGACAGCCTGAATCAGAGCTTGATCTCACTCAGGCCGCCTTCACACGATATGGATAGGCACGATGTCAAAATCCATGGGCGTAGAGATCGTATTTGGCTATTGTGCAGTCAGATTAATCTAACAGGATTTTTGGCTGATACGACATCTGCACTTACACAGGGTACCTTCACAGTGAGTACCGCGCCGTCATAAATTTAGAATAGCCGATCAACGAATGTCACGACGGTTTGCCCTAAAGTCGACTAGATCAGACCCACTGGAGCCAGCGCCGTGGCGAAGGAGAATAGAGTGCAAAGTACATACAATATGTCGCCATCAAGGATGACAGGAAATATGCTACTGGTGTCACAAGTACGCTCTAAGCTATAAAATTGATACTGATCAAAAGATCTCATGTCTAGTGAAGAAATAGATAGCTCTCAGAAGCACCCCTCCAGCTTCCGCGCCAAATTTCGCGCCAACAGCCGTTGCTTCTCCTCCTAATTCACTTTTCCCCATTGACGAGGTCCTTGAGAATCGGCCTCCCCTTGAGCACGCCCTCGCTAGCATAAGTAATCTTGGCTCTTGACCGCTTCGGACTCGGACTGGCGTCCACGTTCTCGCGTTCCGAAGTGTCGTTGGGCGCATCCGAGGAAGAGGAAGACGACGCGGCCGGGGCTGGCCGTTTGCCGGGGCTGCGCGGGAACGACGTGCGTGTCGGCGCGAGTTGCGGGTGCACCTCGTGCGCGCCGGGCTGGAGTGCGTGTATCCACTTCTGTGACTCCATGAGCACGAAGAACTCTTGCAGAAGCGGCGTGCCAGCGAGGGTCTTGCGCGAGCCGATAATGACGAGTTTGGACTGGGCGCGGGTGAAGGAGACGTTAAGGCGGCGCCAATCTTTGAGCAGGTCGCCGATCTATTGAAGTCGCGATATAAGATTTTCCATCGTTGAGGGTCAAACACAAAGGTAG
Organism: Coniophora puteana RWD-64-598 SS2; assembly: GCF_000271625.1. Lineage (NCBI taxonomy): Eukaryota > Fungi > Basidiomycota > Agaricomycetes > Boletales > Coniophoraceae > Coniophora > Coniophora puteana. The sequence goes on along the minus strand of NW_006913059.1, from coordinate 175,692 downwards.
AACTTACATGACCAGCCCCGTTCGACCGCACCATCGAGATGATGATGCAGTCCTTGTCTCTTCCCTGACTCTTGTCCGCCGTGAGGACGTCGATCGCAGGGTGGTCATGGAGGAGGTATGAGAGCAGCTTGATCTGCTGGCGATACAACGTCATGACGCCGATTTGCTGTTCGCGTATGCCACTCTTGAGGAGCGCTTCAGTGAGCTGGAAGACGAGCGAGGCTTCGATGTCGTTCTGTACTAGATCGCCTACGCGCGAGTCCAGCGCTGGGATTGCGTCGGTGTCGACAAAGACAGCTTTGCAGCTATGGGGGGTGAGGGGGATAAACCAAATAAGATGTGGGTGGCGGCGGCGGCGGCGGCGGCGGATGCGACGCACCTTTCCGTCAAGAGGTGCTCGATCCAGCAGCTCTCTGTTTGACATGAGGACCCAACACCGTGCAACTCGTGCTCCAGGAACGAGCGATCCGGCAATACAAGGCTGCGCTTCGCCACTTCCTCAGAGCCGCATTTCAGGCGGTTCGAGTAGATGAGCGTATTCGAGAGCAACATGATGTCCTCGTTCATACGGTACTGGTGCGTGAGGTCCACGACAGCATGCGGATGAGCGTCCGAAAGCCGGCGGAAGAGCGAAGTCTCGAGGCCGCCTTTCTTTGCTACGGGGTTACGCACCTGTCACGTCCAGGTAGCATCATCAATATACGGGTGGGGAAGTTGTGGATTGGAAGAAATGACTCACGAGAGGAGGGAGCTGGAAGTGGTCACCGACGAGGACGAACTTGTCTGCGAAGCGGAGAGGGCCGAGGCAAGTAGGAAGGGTAATCTGAGATGCTTCGTCTACAATGCAGTAATCGAACGTCCGCCGAGAGAAGAGCGCGCTGCAAGATATTCCATGTGTCAGTCCTTATCTGAGGATGAATAACACAGAATCGACTTACTGATCAATAGTCAAGCACGTTGTTGCTACCACTGGTGGGCTCATGATCTGGTGCTCGAGCTGCTCGATCGTCGTCGGTATCCGTCTATCCGCAAGCGTAAAGTGTCGGATATCTGGGTGAACCTGAAGACAGCTTTGTCAGTATCTTGACCTAACAAAGACAACCAAGAATATGCTCCGACCTTATCAACGTTCCCCAACCTCAGTATCCCAAACTCTGCATCCCTCAACTTCCTCAAAATCGTATCCACCGCCGAATGGGTATACGACGTCAGCAGCACCGTCTTCCCCGCCGCGACCAGCACCCTAATGAGCGCGGCAATCACCGTCGTCTTGCCCGTCCCGGGCATACCCAGAATCAGCGCGTAGTCGTCCGCACTCAGCACGCGCGTCATCGCACCCATCTGACTCGCATTGAGCCCACCCATGACACGCGCGCACGTCGCGTCGTCCTGCAGCAGCTTGCGTACGTCCGCCTTATCCTGGAACGTCGGGCGCGCGAGGTCAACCACCAGTCTGAGTCGACGCTCGTCGTTACCCGCACCCGAAGCGTAGAACAGGCGAGAGAGGTTATCGCGGATGCGTCCCATGCCGCCGAACATCTCGTCTTTGTCGATGCGGAAGACAAGTGGCGCGTCGGCGTCGGGCTTTGCGCTGCCGGCAGCTACCTCACCAGCGTGTCGGAGATGGAGTTTCTCCGGGGAGAGCTCGTGGTCGACGCCGAGGACGACGTCGTGTGGGCTGAGCGAGAGTATGAACCCTCGAGCGAGCGCGAGAAGGTGCGGCTCGATGGACACGGTGGTCGCGTCGCCGACAGCCATGTGTCCGTTCAAGAGGCTTCTCTCCTTCGTCTCTGCATTGGCAGCGGCACTCGGAGAGCGGACGAAGCGATACGTGAAACGATGTATCTTGTGACCCGACGAAGGTGCATCTGGCTCCGCGTCAACCTCGACAGCGGGGCGATATGAGTGGTCGACGACCATAGAGTGGAAGCAGCGGCCCTTCTCCTCACGCTCGCGCGCGTTCATTGTCCACAGCTCCTTTCGGAAACGCACAAGATCTTGTTCCTCGAGCGAGATGAGTGCCTCCCATTTTCTGAAAAAGTCCGCTTGATCCTGCGTAAGGTGGTCCGTCTTGAGCTTGTACATGTCCGCGATGGGTGACGCGTCGTCCTCCACATTCTCTACCGCCTGATGATAGTCAGGGGCCCTGTCGCGAAACACGAAGCGAACCAGGCAACTCACCCTGCGATAAAGCATACACGAATCCAACACATAACACCGCCCACACACCCTCTTATCATCGATCGTTTCCGGCAAAAACCTCTCGCCTTCCTTGACTTCCTTGCCCCCGCTCCGCTTCATCATCCACGCTGCTAGCTCGTTCCGCGCCACAATTAGACCCCTCAGCTCGTTTCGGCTGCGCGGCACGCGTACGACCTCCTCTGCCTGGGTATAGTATAACAGCCCAGCGGGCACGTCCGACGCGTACCGCTCCGCCGCAAGGAGCGTGTAGAGCATCGTCTGCGCACGGTGCTCCAGCCCCGCGTTCGCGCGCCCGGTCTTGATTTCGAAAGGCATCACGTGTGTCGTGGTCGTCTGAGAGGCAGACGCCCCCGCGGAGGTGGCGGAGCGGGATTGAGACGACGGGGCGACCTTCTTCTCGGCAATGACGGCCTGCACGGTCGCATCGAGCTTGCCCTTGAGACCGTACGTCGGGGACCAGATGTCTTCTTCGACATCGTGCAGCTCCGAGACGGCCAGCGACGCGCTCTCCTGAGGCGTCGCGCGTGTGTCTGCCAGAACGGCGTCTGGCTACACGCATCGTCAGCTTGTCACGGGAGAAAGCAGCGTGCGAACGAGCATCACGTTACCTTGGGAGTGGAGGAGATGTATCGCTCTGAGAACACGTGGAGACCCTTAGACCGCGCCTTGACCTCGCGTCGCGCATCAGCGACGCTGAGTCCGATCTTGACCAGCTCAGCAAGGTTCTTGCGAATGACGCTGTCGATCTGCTCATCCATAAACGCCTCATCCCACCGGCCGGCCGCCATGCACGTCTGCATAACCTCGTGTAGCATGTTCCCCCACACAAGGGCAGGTGTGATGTCGGAGCTGGACCGAACGAGCTGGGAAAGTAGTGGTTTTCGGCGACATTGGGGGGCGTTAGAGATGGAGGTTGCCGTGAGGAGGAGGTCAGGATGATGGATAACGATGATGTCCGACTTGGAGGATATGGCAAGCTTTCCTGTTGGGGATATGTCTTCGTCGCCCACATTGACGAGATTGAGGGTATCACCTGCGATACGCGGGTGCGAGGAGACGAAAGAGAACATCAATGTTCGCACAGATTTCATGTGAAGCCCTGATCAACGCGCTAGACATACCAGGTTCAAGTTCCATATTTGCCCACTCGTCGCATAGCTCTAGGGCCAGACGCTGAGGATCGTCGCGTTTCCATACTTGAACAATCTGATTCTATATGTTCAGCCAACTCCCCAATACGCCCAATGATGAAGAGTGCAAACCTTGTGGAAACGCCCTTCGTGCGAGGCCTCTACCACGCTTTCAATCGTACAACGAATAGCAGACGGTCGGCGGAACGAAGGGACTGCAGGTGCCAAGCGCTGAGGGGGGAAATATTAGCGCCTGGAACGTTCCACATGGCCCCACCAACTTACCTGCGACCCGGCCAAATGTTTCTTGTTCTTCTGCGGGGTCAGAAAATCTGCTTCCATTTCCCCCCAATCCCAGTTATCAGCACCCTCCAGGAGCGAAGACATATCGAGATTGATGGTGCTGGCGGGTTTACGAGGCGATGAACGTTTGACCGGAGACCTCCGTGCTTTCTTGGGGGTCATCTGCTGAGTTTCATCAGTTACAGGATGAGGAAGATTATGGGTTTGACGCGCTGTCTTGTTCTTCTTTGGGGTCTGGAAATCCGATAACATTTCGTCCCAATCCCAGTTTTCGGCGCCCTCTGTGAGGTCGATCACGTCTACGTTTTCCGCTCTACGGAAGAACGGTTAAGCCTCCTTGACAGAGTCAAGATACCAGGTTGCGCACTTGGGTTTATCCTGTGTGGTGTAAGGTTTCGCGTTTGAACGAGGGGACTTGGATTTCGCCGGAGTCGATGGCGCGCGATTGGGAAGAACAGAACCATTCAGGTCGGAGAGGAGGCTGTTCATGAATTCATCTTCATTCATGGTTGATGTATCGCAAGGTTAGGAAGCGCAAAGAGGTGGTGGTATAGAAAGGAAGAACAGCAAATGTGGAGCGCGTCAAGAGATGAGGCAGTCAACGCGACGCGTCTCGCCCACTTGGCTAAAGCACGTGCTCGTGATGGCACAGCCACCGAGAGCATTCCGTCTCGGGACTAGCCGACAGTACAGCACTTTGCCGCCGGGCCGAACTGTCTTGTTGATTACCATCTTCACTTCATCGACACATCAACATCACACCCTGTAATTCTTGCGACAATCTATCCGCGTAACCGGGAACTCGTAAGCCCAAAAATGTCTCCGCGCCGTGAGTATCCTGAGCAACGATTCAAGTCTGTCATTTTCCATATTCTCAACACATACACACGATCAGCGCTCAGCCACGATCAGTGCACTATTAATGTCATCTTCACAGAGGGATATTGATGAGCCGAGGAGATGGCAAACACACAAAGTGAATTACCCAACTCAGAGACGCTGATAACTCGCGATCACGCCTCTGGTACAAACCTTACTACCCCACCCCTAGACGAAGAGAACCATACGCGCTGCGAGGCTGGTTCCCATGAACCTTCGTAAGTAACATGCACCTCCAATTCTGTTTGACCCGATGTAGCGTCATATTATGGTGCTTCTAGGTGGCCTCGGCAGCCTGATAAGTAATGAAAACGATCTGCGATTTGAGAGACGTCATTACGTCAGTACGCCACACCACAAGCATGCACAGTGCCCTGCGCGGTCATCTCCGCAAAGGCGATGAGAAACGCGTCGATTCCCTATCAAACGATCATCGAACATCGCGAACATCGCACATGTTTGGAGTATATGTACCTCCTTCGAACTTATTCTGATCACACTTGCCCTGAATTCTGGGATCGGCGGGACTAAACACTGGCCGCCAGAGCTTGTCAACGCCTCCAATCTCAATTAACGCACACATCGTTCTCAACCTCGTGAAGAATAACTTCTTATCTCACCTTGGAGACACAAACCATGCAATCGGCAGCACTAGACGTCCGGAACACTCGAAATCCGGTAACAACCAGCGCTCAGGTCATCAGAAGAAGGAAAGGAGAATTCAACGCTCTTCCACGGATGCGGGGGGCGTGCACTGAGTATGATCGTCGGGGCGACTGGTTACGGCGTATATACAGGTGCGAAATGAAATGATCCCGCTACCCCATCCCAATACTGCATGCAGGCTAGAAGGTGCCTGGAGCCTGGACGCGCTCGCGGCTCTAGCCAGCGTAAGCGCAGCTTGATGGTGGCACGCGCGTCACTGAGACGTCGGAAACAATACTAGATATAATCAGTACTCCGCAGAACGTTCTTTTTGTTGCATGATGCGCGATGGGCTGTATAGGGCAAAAGAGAGAAGAAAGGAGAACCCTATAGCACGGTAACGCGGACTTGAATGCTTGGAATCTAATCTCAGGCTGTCTTTCTAGTGACTCGTGACAGGCTTGGGAGCGCGCGTCGTTTTGTATATGTAAGAATAACGAGTGAGGACTTGTGAGCAAACCGGCGGGAGAAGCAAGGGACACAGAAACCAGAGCGACGAACCGCGCGAAAGACACCCCCCACTCCAGTGCACATGCTTACCCGGGAGATATGTTGAGGAGAAGCAGAAGCGAAGCGAAGACAGAGAACGAGGGCAGAGCGAGGCAGAAATAACAAGGCACGACGCGTCCGATTCTGTAATATCTTACAAACAAGAAAGAGACCCCATAATACATCAATGCGAGAAACGAATACATGTGAAGAATCAACGTAACGGACATGAGCAAAATCAAAGCATGAGCATAGCCATAAACGAGTCCTGCGGAGATGAGATGTTGTTTTAGTGCGGTGCATAATCGATACAGATACAAAGAATTCATTGCGGGAACTAAGGTTGGATACCCGCCAAGTCAGCAAGTGGTATGCAGGAATCGGATCGCGAAACAGGCCACTCACGTAAGATGCAAAGTCCTCAGTGAAGAACTGAGTTGGGCTCGTTACGGCATCAGCAGTTACATTTTGGGTAGCAGTGGCGTTAGCCGTGCCCATCATGAAATCGTCGCTGAAGATAAGATCGTCGATGTTCACATCGAGCATGCCCTCCATCGTCTGATCGAAGGACGGGATAAGCGGCGTAGGTGTGGCCGTGGCCGACGACGCCAGCATCGTCTCTGCCGCCCCCATCTTGTCTTTTCCCTGGCATTGGCCTTGCTCTGGCAGCGATGCGAGCCCCATGCCTCCCAGATGGTTCTGGGCGAAAGACCTAGCAGCAGTGTCAGGGAAAGCTGTGCCGAGGCTCAATCCCAGGTCGAGTCCGAGGCCGATAACATCGGACGCTCCATTGCTGTTCGAGCACACCACGCTGTTCGGGTATCGGAAGTGGTATATCGCGGAGAAAACGAGCACCGAGCGTCGGCGCCTCGACAGGCCGTGAGGTGCACCGCTCGCGGCATCAATCCGGTGCACGTCCTGGATGATCGAGTATTGCGTCGGATCTGGTGTTGCACACGCGGTGACGGAGGACATCGAGGAAAAATGAAGAAAAAAATTCCGGCCATTAGCTCCACGTCGTTGACTTCTCGGCAGAACAACAGAACGAAAGGACAAAGGGGGGATGAAGGAAAAATGAAAGCGAAAAAACAACAAGGCCCGCTTGTTCTCAGTTCGCCGAGAGCTGTCAGCGCATTTGCGGCTGCCAGCGGCGGAAGCGAATAAGCTCACAGGCACGCACCGCGTGACAGGTGACAGCCTGTGCGACGCGCCACAGGTGCGTCATGCCGTGCTGTGACAGCGGAAGCAAATCCCAGGCCATGACTCGGGTAATTTTCCTCGAGAAAATTTAAACACGGATTGGAGAAGAAAATAGATGAAAAAAAAAATCGGGATCGATGTCACCATGCGAGGAAAAAATAACAACAAAAGGAGGGAAAATCAAGAAAACAGAAGGAAAAAAGAAACAACAGAGATCACGGACCGATACACCGAGAGAGCCAACAAACTCACCGGGACTATCGCGTATCTCATGCCAGAACTTGGGCACGAGCGTCGTGCCATACAACAGCTGCTGTCCAGCTCCTTGGCCGTGGCCACCATCATTCCCAGTCGCAACCCCCACGCTGGTCTCCTGCACTCCTTGCAGCGAGTGAGCAACATGAGCCTGGGGGTTTTGCGCTCCGTCGCCTCCGAGCGCGCCCGCACTCCCTCGCGCGTGCGCATCTGGGTCCCCGCCGCCGCTCGGGCCGACGAGCCTGAGCGCGACGATCTCGCTGTGGATCGGCGCGCCGTCGAGCAGCACGATGAACGACGAGCGCATGTCCATCGGCCCCGGCGCGGCGGGCGCGACGAACGCGAGTGTCGGGTCGATCGTGCGGATCGTGCGCGGCCCGCAGGAGCCTGTGCCGCGCCCGGTGGAGGCGCTCACGGTGCCGCTGAGTGTGTCGGCGTGGGTGGAGGGGACGATGTCGATGTAGATGTGCGTGCGGTTGTCGTCGACTGCTGGCGCTGGGACGGAGGTCGCGGTGTGTGGTACGGGGGTGGGGCCGGTGGCGACGGAGTGGACGGGGGCGGGAGCTTGGTGGGGAGGGGATACGCGCAGCTTGCTAGGGATCACATGGGAGAGGAACGGGCTGAGTTCGATGGGGGATATGGGAGACTCGGAGGAGCGGTCGCTTGCACCCGAGGAAGAAGATGAGGACGAAGGCGAGGTGGTGTCGCCGGTAGGCGAGAAAGGCGAGGGCGGACAGTCATCTTGAGATGGGAGAGGCCCAGACGCGTCCCAGCACCCGACACCGTTCGTGAAGGGTGGCGAGCCACTCTCGCGTCCCTTCTGTCCTTGATCGGTTGCGCTGTTCGTGCCCTTTTTCGCGTGCGTGTGATAACTTCGCGTCAGCCAGTCCATCACTGCATGATGCGAGCGCCAGCCGGCGAATCACAAGCAACCGAGAACGCCGACCCGAAGCGCATCGCAATCCCACAACATCAGTGTGTACACCGTCGCCGTGCAGTCGGTGCGCGTCCACAGAAACCCGAGGAGCCAGCCAGCCACCGGTTTGTCAATCAGAGAGGAACGTTTGATGAAGCAGTCAGCCAACCGAAAAAGCAGGCCAAAAATCGACTCACGCTCGCGGCCCTCGCTCGTATCCCTGAGCTGCTGCAGCCGGCTGCCGACCTGCTTCGCGGTGCGCGTCTTGCCCGTCGTGCGCAGGATGTACTCCGAGATGAACCTGTTGCGCATCGGGAAGCGGCCCAGCACACGCGTCTCGCGCGAGTCCTCGGGCACGTACTCCTGGAGCCCTGTTTTCGTGCACCACCCCAATCCACGAAAGCATGAGTGGTGACGTAACGCGTATGTGTGCGTGCACCGAGCCGATTCCAGGATGGATGATGATGAGGAGGTGCAGAGGTGGTGTAGGTGGAGCGGCGGGGGTGGCGTTGATCGTTTGATGGGTTCGAGTGGATCGGGGTTGAATGGAATGTGTACATATAAGTCCATAGCACACCGACGAATGAGAAACGTTTGAAGATCCACGAGGCGGGACAGCGACCGAATATGAACATGATGACCATGACCATGAACATGGACAATGGATGATGGACATAAATGAGGGATAGTACGGCCCGATCAGCGAATGCGCGCTAGCGAATAAGCAACAATGAGCTACAGCGCTTGAACGCACCTTTGAGCAGCGCCGCCTCGAGGTGCGGCGGCCAGACGGCCTCGGTGTTGCCCTTGACGGTCTTCCAGCTCTTGCGCGTGCGCAGGATGGCGCGCATGATGTTCTCCGTCTCCGCGTCATGGGCCTTGTCCTTGACGCTTTTCTTGTTCGGCTGCGAGCCCTTGGTGTTGTCGCCGGTGGCGATGGCGGTGGCACCGGGGTGGCGCTCGAGCGAGTCGAGGAGGCCCTGGTGGCACATAGGAATAGGATCATCTCTGGTAGGGAAGTTGTCGAGTGTCATAATCTCAGGTTGCGGTGTGATAGTAGCAGCAGAGGTAGTGGTAGGCGTAGTGTTGATTGCTGACGTGGTGGAGGGGTGTTACAAGGAGCCTTAAGAGAGGTGCGAGGATGAGGAAGCGCGGAAAGCTGAATGTCTTCGAGGCACAGTATGAGCAGTGCGGTAAGCGTGTCAAAACACATCGATCAGCGAGTGGGTAGATATACTTACGGCAGTATAACACCGGATTCGTGCGTCGAATTCGGATGTGACGCGAAGGTAGGCTTGCGAGGAAAAAGCGGCAAGAAATAGGGAATTTGGGCATATTGTGAATGGACGGGGACGAACTAGCACCGCTGTTAGACGGGTAGGGGAACGTATTGTGGGATACGAAGGTTATAGATTTGGAAGTATCGGCGCAATTGCAGGTTCGTTTTGCTCGGGGTCGAACCTCCCCGAAGCGGCAGGAAGGAGCGAAAGCGGTTTCTTTCTGGCGTCGGACCCATCTCGACTAGAATAAAGAACGGGCAACGCGAGCGAATAAGCGTCTAGCGAACGGGGGGTGAACAACACGACAGGCAGCGCGGGATCCCACCGGCGAATGAGGGCTTCTAAGCAGCAAAAGAGGACGCATGGCGAGTAAGGGAGTTCGACTGCTAGGAACCGCTTGTCGAGATGAAATGAGATGAAAGCCTCGCTGGATGCGTCGACTTGTCATCGACACACTGCAACACAGCCCTCCACCACCCTGCGCCGGCTGCCCGGGACGGGAACCAGACTCGATACTGCCGACTTACGGCCGTGGCCAAACCCGTTTTACGAGGATCCTTGGTGAATCTCAGCAAACAAACTATGTTTAGAAAAAAAAAATGAGTGTCGGACTGGGGTCGTGTTGAACTGGCTCGTTTGTTCCTAAATCGTACCATCTTGAAGCAGCAGCCATTTATTCACCTCTCGCGTCCTGAGATGGCGCCTGTACCCCCTTTCTTGACGGCGAAGCGCTTCGAGCTGGAGACATCAGAGACGACAAACAATGGGCGCACGAAATAGGCATCCGGAGTGGACTGTTCGCCGGAGAGACCAGCCAACAGCGTGAAAGATGCGGGCGGCGAACAGGGAGCGCGGCTCCGGATGCGGCAACCATCGCCCCTGTGTGCAGCTGCACCTTGTCACCGCCTGTCCTCGGTGGCACTGGCCTGAAAGCGTGTGCCTCATCTGCGCTTCATGACGTTCATCGAATCCGAAATCGATATCGGGGCGAGCCACCGTTGATCTCCTGTGTACAGGTACGTGTGCGGTCAGGCGGTCGATACGGGGCTGCCCTCTTCTATTCATGCTCTTTTTTGCTCATAATGCTCTTCAAGACGAACGTGGATGTGTTTTAGACCTTAACTTTCACTCTTGTGCGACCCTACGCTCGTGCAATGCAATCTCGATTTCGGACTTTGGGGGAACGTTGCCTGTCTTTCAGGGGGGAGCCTTACGTGACGGGACGTGCACCGAGGGCAGGGGTTTGACGTGACATCAGAGCATCCAGAGCCTCATCGCATCCCCGATCGTGTGGCCCTCATTCACTCACCAAGTGTATGGGAAGCCTCGATCATGCTGATGATGATGATCATAGGCATCAGCAGGGACTAGTCTTTATGCCATATTGATAGGCTACGCGCAGCGAACGCTCACGCGCACGGTGACGACGCGATGCCCCATCACCAGCTCAACCCCTCGCACATGCACATTATCGATAGAAGAGTCGGCGGGGGGTCTTCACATCGATTATCGCCTGCCTCTAAGTGCAGGAACTTGCAGATAACTTCCGGACTGACGTCGAGTTGGAGGAGCAAACTGGGCGGGTACAATTGCGGTAAATAGCCTGCGCTCACGCAGCCGTCACCGCAAGCGGCACTTGTGCATGGACTGTGAACATCAGAGAACGTTCGGATTGGCGCAAATTGCACCGAGGATGACTTCACTGAATGGGTGTTTACTCCACAACTAAAATCTGGCGTAAAGTGTTGCTGCTAGGATAAAATCCAGGATATTGAATATATATCCTTTTTTACAAGCTATAACGAGCCCTGGAAAATGCCTGCCGACCCTGACACAAAACGCTCAGCGAAACACCTTATATAATCGACCGCCTGAGATCACCCAAAAATCATACAGCGCGCATCGCGATTGTGAGATCTGATTGGCGAGGTACGATATCATCTAGCCGGGAACCAAGAGTGCGCACATCATCATCACCCACGAACTCAAACTCAATGCGCAGATCGCTACCCGAATACGAATTCGCTCTGGCACCAACTGCCAACGCTGAACGAACGTCGAAGGTGGGTAGCCATAATCAACTAGAACCGGACAGATGACTGGCGGCAGGGAAGCGGTGTCTGGGTGTGACGGTGGTTCTTTTTTACGCGGGGTGTGCCAGCAAGCTTCAGGCTCACGCTCGCGCGTGCCTCGCGCCAAACGCCATCCCAGGCCCTGCGATTAAATTTATAAAGACTGAAATCTGAGGGTATTGAACGCTGAGCACTGATCGTCGGCATCTTGGTAAAGCCCTACAGTTTGCACGACGCTACGTCCTTCCCTATTCATGCGTGTGATCCGGAGGCGGCGGTGCGGTATTTTTGCGCACAGGCGCCACAGTGACCATTTGCTTATCTTTATCTTTAGCACGACGCCAGCCTCCAAGTCGAGAGCGTCACGAGAACATACTTACGTTGTCCGCGACACCTGGCCAAAAAGGCAGAAAAGCGGGGGCGGGGGGACGAGGTGTGTGCGCGCGAGAACGTTACCGGGCCGCTCGACGGGGTGGTGATATCGCTCGGCCCCGCAGGTCCCAGGACACCGCAGGAGACACGAGGACACACCTTGAGAACGCCGTCGCTGCAGAAACGAGAGTGGCAGCACAGAAACGTGAGGAGAACGTGCGTGGACAACACGCGCGAGTGTGGAGCGCTAAGCACGTTAGCCTATGGGCGGGCGTAAGGGCCCGGCGCTGCAACCTTGTTTTTGCGCCTCTGCATGCCGAGTTGGTTTTTCGTGTTTGTATGGGGTGTCAGGGACGGACGACGCGGGTTCCCAAGCCGTATCCCAGGAGCAGGTAGAGCAGCCGCTAGAAGATGGCTTGTGGTCCGATAGATTGGCTGGGTGGGTAGATGGGTGGGGTTGGGCTAACCCCGATCAGACGAGATATGAAAGACGAGGGACGGGATAAGATGAGAAGGTGAGAGGCCAACCTGCTGGGCTTGAAAGAGCTGTTTTGGCTCGCTCGTCGATGGGCGCATGAGAACCGCCGGCGGGGTACTTGCGACGGCAACTAGTTGGACCCTTGTGGGATCTACAAATGCGATGGGGCGGTAGCGAACAAGGGAGAAGTGATAGCCCTCTTTTAAAATGAAAAGGAAAAGAGCAGGCGTCGTCGCAGATATGAAGACGGGGCAGCAAGCGTGGTCAGGACGTTGACGCCATGATGATGGGCCCTGTCGTGCTTGAGGAAAAGAGATGGCCCGTATTGCGAGATATGGGTGGTACTGAGTTGGAATGGCCGGTATGAGCAAGGAGGTGGTTTGAATGAATGAATGAATGAAGTGCCATTTTAATGTCCAGGAAGGCAGATGCGTGTTGAGACGGACAATATTTTAGTTACAGTAGCGGTTTATGAAGCTGTTTGCTAATAAATGGAGGCTTGTAGAAGCTAATATGGCATGGACGATTAATTGGATAATAAAAGTAGTACAATTATTAGCGGCTATGATGCTGAGAGCGGTTGCTTAACGATGATAGAGTTCCAGTCGGAAAGGTCAGTAAGATAGAAGAGACATGTCATATCCGCGATCCAAGTGACTTCGGATTGCTCTTGCTCTTGGTTACAGCGGGCGGTCGTCCAATAGAGAGGCGGAATCAGTGATAGGCTGGCGGCAGGTGAAATCAGTTGCGTCGTGACGTCGTTGACGTTGGCGGCATTTTCCGAAGTTTCGTGACGTCATACCAATTTGGCACCACCTTTGTCCTCCCGAGGTCCCCGCCCTCTCTCCGTTGCTTGCATCTTCAATGAAAACAAAAGCAAGGACAAAAAGACTGCTCTGATGCTAACATTGTCTTATGACGCGTCTGGGTCTCACACTTGCTCATAGTAGGACCTCGCCTTACCAGAATATAACGCTGTCTCAGATCTATATAGCGTCGCGCAACTTTGGATCAGGTCCTATCAGTATCTGTCGGTGCGGAAATGGCACCTCGGAGGGTTTTGGCCACGCTTAGCATGACCTAGGCTTGGTCGATCCAAGGCCCGTGCCCGGTTCAGTTGACCGTTTTCCCTTCGCACCCCACCGCGCGCTCAACGCCATTTGTGTCGTCCTTTCCTTTCCTTCCACCTCCGTCAGAGCGGACGTCATCATCCGCCTTCAAGGCGACTCGCTCCCATCCTCTTAAGGCGTATTCTTCTTGCAGAATCACGGTAGACGATGTCGACACCTGCAGACCGCCCAACAAGCAGGGCCAGCGCCGCCACCAGCGCGGACCCGTTCACCACTGCGCCCAACACCCCCGTGCCGCAACTGGATAGCATGGAGCCTGGTTGGGCGCAAGCTCAGCAATACACTGAACAGCCGCAATCGCCAAAGGCGCCAACTCAGCCGCCCGTCGCGTCGAACGAGGAGCCAGCGGAAACTGAGACCCACTCTGCAGCAGCCGAAGAGCCCCAGCCTCGCGCTGAAGCCGCACCTGCTCCTGCTGCCGCTGCGCCCCCAAGCCCAGACTCGGATGTCACCCCCGCATCTTCCTCTGCTTCTGATACGTCTGATAACCACAACTCCACCACGGCCGCCGCCGCGGCTAACTTGGGAGCGGCAGGAGGTGCGGAGCCGACGCTCGTGCCGCCCTCAGCCCCGTTCGCACGGGCGGTCCCCACGGGCCAGACCCCAGGCGGCTCGCTCCTCGACACATCACCGCGCAGCTCGTTCCCATCCGCCTCCGCGTCCACGAACAACTCGGCGCCTCTCCTGACCGAGACGGAAAAGGCGCAGGTGGACGCGAATAACAGTCCTTCCAAGGCTGAGGAGGGTGGTGCTGCCGCCGCATCAGCCGCTTATGCTGCGGACTCGAGTTCGCCGCGTGATGGGAACAAGCACGCGCAGGGGGGAAGATGGAGAAGAAGAAGCATGTTTAAGCGGCCCGTGTGCTGGCTGCTCGCGCTCCTTGCGCTCGCGGTGCTCGTTATCGTCATCGTCGTCCCGGTGTACTTCAAAGTCGTCAAGCCCAAGAAGAACGCAGCAGCAGCTGTGAACCCCGAGTCGCCCGTGGGCGCGACGACGGGCGGGGACGGGTCGGTGGTGGTTATGGCGAACGGGACGAGTTTCACGTATCAGAATTCGTTTGGGGGGTTCTGTGAGTTTCTTCTTTTCTCTGGTGATGCGTCTTTGCAGTGTTTCACTCTCAGTCCACTCTACACCCGCCCACGCGCGTTATCTTTGTCAACGAGCGCTAGAGGAATCGAGTGCCGAATGCTGACTGTAGTTTGTTATCACATTAGGGGTGGAAGATCCGACTGACCCGTTCAACAACGACGCGCAGCCCAACTCGTGGACGCCCCCGCTGAACACGTCCTGGACGTGGGGCAAGGACAGGATCAACGGGTACGTCACGACTCTGGTTCTTTCACTTTCTTCCTGTCCCTCGTCACACCACCGCATTCATCATCCATGTATCCGTCCCTTTCCTTCCTGGCTTCATGACATCACCATCACCACGACCAGCTCACCGTACTCACGCACTTTCCTCGCCTGTCCCCTCGCAGGGTCAACCTCGGCGGCCTGTTCGTCCTCGAGCCGTTCATCGTGCCTTCGCTCTTCCAGAAATACAACGGCTCCGTCGACGAATGGACACTCAGCACGCTCATGGCGCAGGACACGGCGAGCGGGGGGCTGAGCCAGCTCGAGGACCACTATAACACGTTCATTGTGCGTCTCCTCCTCCTTCGCCCTTCGTAAGGCTGGTTTGGGGAAGCGTGGCCAGGGGCTGATTGGTGGTTTTGGTTTGGTTTGGTAGACCGAGCAAGACATCGCGGAGATTGCTGGTGCCGGGCTGAACTGGATACGGGTGCCGATTCCGTTCTGGGCGATTGAGAAGTGGGATTTTGAGCCGTTCCTTGAGAAGGTGTGCTGGCCGTGAGTGTTGGTTTCCGCGCACATCGAACGCTCGAGTTTCTGGAGTTGTGGTGTTGACGTATGATACAAGGTACATCCTGCGTGTGCTCCAGTGGGCGCGCAAGTATGGTCTGCGGGTCGACCTCGATCTGCATACCATCCCTGGGTCGCAGAATGGTGCGCTCCTTTCCCTATTTTCAAGCTCGTTCACGCAGCAGCTCACTAATATGTTCGATCCAACAGGCTACAACCACTCTGGCAAACTAGGCACCGTCAACTTCCTCAACGGCGTCATGGGCCTCGCCAACGCCGAACGCACGCTCGACTACATCCGCATCATCGCCGAATTCATCTCCCAGCCCGAATGGCAGCCCGTCGTGCCCGTGTTCAGCATCGTGAACGAGGCGCTTCTCCAGACGATCGGCAAAGACCAGCTCACGACGTTCTACCTGCGCGCGCACGACATGGTGCGCGGCATCACGGGATACGGGGAGGGCCACGGCGCGTACATCGCGATCCACGACGGGTTCGTGGGCACCGCGAACTGGACGGGGTTTCTGCAGGGGAGCGATCGCGTTATTTTGGATACGCATCCGTATTTTGCGTTTGACGGGGCGCCGAACGATGCGCCGCTCGCGACGAGTGAGGGGGTGGGCGTGCAGGCGGGCGGGACGTGGCCGCAGACGGCGTGCAGTGCGTGGGCGGCGGGGATGAATGAGAGCAGGGCGGGGTTTGGGGTTACGATTGCGGGCGAGTTTTCGAATGGGTATAATGAGTGTGGGCTGTTTTTGGTGGGCACGGGGGTCGATACGACGACGAGCGGGGAGTGTGAGCTTTTTGTGGATTGGCAGAGCTGGAATCAGAGTATGAAGGCGGGGTTTATGGAGTATACGCTCGCGAGTATGGATGCGCTAGGGGATTATTTCTTCTGGACGTGGAAGGTGAGCTGTGGTTTATCTCCCTGTGTTTTTTTCCCTGTTGGTTTGGTGGCGAGATCGACGCGTACTCGTTTCGCTCGCCCGAGTGTTCCGGAGCACGCATACTCCGGCGTTCATCCAACTCTACCCCCATCTCCGTGATCCGCTGAACTAACCCTTGCTCGTCTACGCAGATCGGCCCCTCCCAATCTGGCGCCATCGAGTCCCCACAATGGTCCTACCAACTCGGCCTCGCCCAAGGCTGGATGCCCAAAGACCCGCGCACCGCCATCGGCACCTGCGCATCGCTCGGCGTCTCCGGGCCCATCTTCAACGGCACCTTCGCTCCCTGGCAAACCGGCGGCTCTGGCGCAGGCACCATCGCGCCCTCCTCCGTGTCCTCCTTCGGACAGTACCCGCCGTCGTCGATCAACGGGCTCACGCTCGGCGCGGTGCAGAGTCTGCTCCCGACGTACACGAGCACGAGCGCGGTGCCCTCGCTCCCTGCGCCGACGAGTCTGCGGACGGACGGCGGGAGCTGGTACGATAGCAGCGATACGGGGCTCGCGCCGACGGAGGTGGCGGGGTGCAGTTATACGTGGGACGCGTGGGACGCGAACAGCGCGACGATGCCGACTGCGTTGTGTACGGGTGCGGGCGAGGGCGGTGCGGGCGCGAGGAGGGCGCGGGTGACGCCGCCGCCTGCAGAGAGGAGAGGGCGGTGATTCGGTGCTCGGGCTTTTGATCCGTCTCTGAGTCTAGTGGCTCCTGGGGCTCGTTGACTCTGGCCCTGTCTTGATTTCCTGCTTTTCTCATCTGACGCGGACACGGAGATGGGTGATATACCATACGGATGGATCCTTCACGAGCTCGATGTTTTCCTTCGTTCTCGTTTCTTGCTAATAGTGTTTTCGTTCTTTTTCTGACTTACAGGGCATTCACGAACTTTGTTGCACAATTTTATCGCTTTCCCCATTTTCCTGCATACAGACCTATTACCTTCACTTTGCATACCTTACCATCTTCTTTGTTACATACCCATGGATTGGCTGGACGATGCCTTTGCACGTTTGATAGTTTTCTATGTTTTCTATGTGTAGATGCTGTTTGTTGTGGCAACCATAGATGTAGACGTGTCGGCGATCAAACTGACTGATCATCAAGGTTTATCGGCTGGAGGATGGGGCTGCGAACCAAGTTCTCGCAGATTCAGAGCCGAA
Organism: Coniophora puteana RWD-64-598 SS2; assembly: GCF_000271625.1. Lineage (NCBI taxonomy): Eukaryota > Fungi > Basidiomycota > Agaricomycetes > Boletales > Coniophoraceae > Coniophora > Coniophora puteana. Next base: position 158,317 of record NW_006913059.1, on the reverse strand, counting down.
TATACGACGTCATCGTAGACTTTCAGAGTCGAATTCAAGTGTGATTTTGAAGCCGGCTTTGGTCCACCCGCGACTCCGACTCACACAGCGACTGGCGCGGTAGGACTAAGAACGCATCCATTTACTTATCATGCCTACCTCTGCAATCCCCGCATCCACCCCACCCGCCACCCACCCGCTATGTCCAACATGAAGGGAAACAGCCCCATCCAGCAGAACGGCCTCTTTGGGCCCTTCCAGAGCGTGCAGCGCCCCGACGGCACACGTATCGCGTTCGACATTCTCGGCGCGGAGCTGCAGGACGGCTCGCGCGCGAAGACGCCGGTGGTGTTTGTGGGAGGGATGACGTCGTGCAGGCATGATTTTGATAGGGTCGCTGTGTTGCTCGCGAGGAGCAGGCCGGTGTTGTTGGTGGATCATAGGTGTGTCTGTGTGCGTTCAGCTCGCGTTGCGGGTAGTTGATGATATTGATGTGCTTTGCTTTGCTTGGTCTTAATGGTGATAGGGGGATGGGCGACTCGACGATTCCGCCGGATGGCGTTGACAAGTTTACGATTGAGGTGCTTGCGCGGGATTTGCTCGCTGTGCTTGAGACGGTGGGGTGGAAGAAGATTGCGATTATTTCACATTCTATGGGCGGTGCGTGGTCACAGTCCCTTGCACACTCCGCGTACTCGCAAAGATACTAACAAGCACCCGACGTCGCGCAGGTATCGTCGCCCAGCAGCTCCTCTTCCTACCCTACCACCCCACGCAGCCCACCCCGCTCCCGTTCACCGTCTCGCACGTCGTCTTCGCCGCGTCCCTGCCCCGGCCGATCCGCAACGAGAAGTTCGGCGTCAAGTTCCCGCCGAAGCCGCTAAGCAAGCTCACGCAGGAGCAGCGCGCCTTCCTCGTGCGCGCGAGCATGTACGCCGACTTTGACGACGCGTTCTGGGACGACCCTGCGAACGAGAAGCGTATCGACGAGCTCGTCGCGAGAGGGCTCAAGGGACGGCCGTTCCCTGTGATATTCCAGCAGCGGCGGTCGGTGCGTCGATCCTCGTGCATTTCCATGTGCGCTATGTTGACTAATAATCCATAACTGCGCCCTGTGCGAACGCGCAGACGAGCAACTTCGACTTCACCTCCGCGAATCTACACGCCCGCATCCCGCGCTCGACGCGCGTGCTCGCCTTCAGCGGCGCGGCGGACCAGATCGTGCCCCCGACGAACCAGGGCGACTTTCTCGCGCTCATCCCGCACGCGCGTGCGCTGCGTGTGTCTGTGCCCGGCGAGGGGGGCGAGCTCGAGTGGAGGGGCCAGCGCGTGCGGAGGGGGACGGTCCCGAGTGCTACGTTCGGGCATAATTGGGTCGAGTACTTTACCCCGGAGATATGGCTCGGTGTTTTCGAGGAGTTCTTTGACGAGGGCGAAGTGGGGGCGGGGAAGAGTAAGCTGTGAGGCGCTGGGAGGTGAGGCTAAGCAAGCGGTAATGTGTGCTCTGCTTTTGGGTAGAGGTGATGATGTACACTAGGCAAGTATGGTAGTATGCGTGCGACCGTCGTCTCTGATCCGAATACTTAGATGATGAGGCTAACGCTCTGCGCTTTCTGCATAACGATCTGGAGCTACCCACCAGTAGCCTTCCGGGCTGCTAAATGAGGTTGTCGAATTGCAGCATAGGTTGACGCGTTTGTCAACACGGGATATTACCTGCCCCTCCATTGCCGTTTCCCAAGACAACCTTCTCTAGCACGCTCCATCGTTTCTCCCGCACCCGTTGGAGTGATGTCCGCGGGCCATGATACGGTAATGGCCAGGGAAGTGCGCAGTCGACGGATATCAAGGGGCTTCGCGAACCTCGGCGGGTTATGGCCTCATGGAGTCCGTACGTGATGCAGAACCCAAGTGGTGCAAGCATCAGAGTTCTAAGTTGGCAGCTCATGGGTAACATCAGACACGTGTGGTGCACACCTACGGATCCAGCAGCAACGCCATAGTCGGCCGTTCGCTGCTCGTCGTGACCGGTGGGCCCAGGAGACGTACGATGGGCGACACACATACTGGTCTCCTTCTTTTAATGACCTGTCAGGGGCCTGTACGAATAAGGAAGTGCCTGTTTTGCGTGGGCCATGTGCGCTCTTTTCCTTTCAACTTCCATCCTCCTCAGAAGTTCAAGAGCTAGCACACCTACCTCACGCTACATGGAAACACTGGCCTTGATGTAAAAGCTCAGAAAGCAGCGTGGTCTGGGTGCCGTAAAGTCCGGGGTCTGTCAAACATGCTCTGGGTCAGGACGGCCATCATCCAGACCGTCATTCTAGTCCTACTGGAGCGAACGTTTTCCTCGTGGCCTCGTCGTGGTAGTCTTGCGATTGATAGACTTTTCACATGCCTTTTCCCCCTGAAACGTCCTCGGCAACCCAGTCTTGCGTCTCTGTGCAGCGAATGCAGTCCGCCGCAAAGTCTTACTCGCTTGGTTTGCTCCGTTGTATTCTTTGGTTTGGAGTCTTCGTCTCACATATCCGTCGGCGAACGAACGTAAAGAAGGCGAAGACAAGAACAAGTTTAATAGTCACAATGGCATTGTATGAAAACGGCGCGGCCTTCTTTACGCTCTCCGTCCAATTCATTAACGTCAAACTGACGCCTGAACAGCCTTGGGGAGATCACTTTCTCCGGACCGACTCTCTTCTAAGGCCTCTTGTTTCGTCGCACCGTCTCACTCTCTATATCCGTAAAACACCGCGTTGTGTCACTTGACGACCCAGCTTAAGCTTCGAACATCGTCCCATGCTCAAGCAGGACCGAAAGCCAAGCAAAAACCTGACACAAAGAACTTTGGCAGCACCTTCCAGCACGATGGCGCTCCGCATGGGGACCACTCATCTCCAGCTAATGTGATACTGACAGTGCCAACGTGCGAGGGACAGGCCCCAGTCGATGTCTTCTCGTCCATTTCTCGCCCTTCATGTCTGTTGACCTGTCTCCCGCTCTCTCCAACGAGGTCGTGCATCGGGGAAAACATGTGCCCGGCATGCCTCCGCCTAGCTTGAACGGCCAACCTGGTTGGCTCGTTGTATACTTTGCATGTGAGTATATAATGCGTACAGCCGACTCCCAGGTCGGGACCAGAACACTTCTAGGGAAGCATCTTCCTACTCGTCTCTGAACCAACACCTCCATCATCAACAAGTTTCAACACACTTGACGATTAAAGACATGACTGATGTACTCGGTGTCCTCGTCATCGCGACCAACGGCGCTCGCACGGAGTTCTACCAGGACCCGTACACCTACCAGCCCGCCTTCACGATCTCGACGCCCCTCGGTGTGGTACGTCTCCCTTCCATCTCACCCCTCGCATTCCCGCATCCCCACACTCCCCACCCCACCCCCACCTTCTCACCCCGCTCACGTCCCACCCCAGGCCGAGTCCTACAACCTCGGCGCGGCCCTGCGCCAGGAATACTTCACGCCCTCGTCGCCCTCGTACGTCGCCGGAATGAGCACGGACGTCATGGACACGCACGAGGTGCACGTGCACGTCAAGGGCGGCGGCGAGGGCGCGGTCGTGTTCGACAGCGCGACGGCGGTGCTGCAGGGCCTGTTCCCGCCGAACACGCGCAACACGATCGAGCTCGCGAACGAGACGGTGGTGACGTCGCCGCTCGGCGGGTACCAGTATGTGCCGGTGGAGACGATTCAGCCGGAGAGCGATAAGAGTCTCGAGCCGTGGTTGGACTGTCCTGTGAGTGCCAGAATGGGTGTGGGCAGGGGGTGGTGGAAAGGGTGGCTGGCTGACGGTGGTTTGTAGAACTTTGAGAAGCATGTTGCGAAGGTGTATGGCTCGGGCGAGTTCAAGGAGGCTGCTGGCAACGCTAAGGGCTTTTTCGGCTTCGTCAAGGACTACGTCTTCGGTCGTGTTACCGCCCTCGAGAATGCCGTGCGTATTCGTGCTCTCGCGCTTCTCCTCCCTTCTTTCTGACTAGCATTCCCGGTGATGGATCTGATTTATAGTGGAACGTAAGGCGACTCTTACAGCTGTTTTCTGAGCCTGGAATGACTGACCACCTTCCTTGTATAGCTCTTCGACTACATGAACACTGAGCTCACCTACAACAAGACATACGCGTACCGCCTCCCGCCCACGCTCATCGAGCAGGCCCGCGGCTGGGCCAACTTCCACGAAAACGCCGTCTTCTCTGACAAGGACCCCGGAGGAATCGGCAACAGTGCGTAGTCCTCCCGCCCTTCATCCTCGCGTGCGAATTACAGCGTGAACTGACTGCTGGTTGGTTGACACTAGTCGCTGGCCGCGCCATCCTCTCGTCGCTCATCTCCGCGCTCGAGCGCATCGCATTCAACGACGACCCGCTCAAGTTCTTCCTCATCGAGACGTCCTACCAGCCGCTCATCTCGCTCTTCCACCTGACCGAGATGAACAGAGAGGACCCGCTCCTCGCTAGCATCCGTGCGTCTTTTCCTCGGTATCTCTCCCTCTCTCCGTCTCTTAACCAAAGTCACGAATGCAGCCAACCCCGCCTCCGCGCTCGCCATCGAGCTCCGCCGCGGCCCCGCGCCCGACACGCGCGATTTCCTCCGCTTCCAGTTCAAGAACGGCTCGTCCGGCGACTTCGAGCCCTACCACGTTCTCGGGCACAAGGCCGACATCCCGCTCACCGAGTTCATCTACCGCATCGAGGTGCGTAACTCCTTTCTGCTCCCCTTCACTTCCTCCTTCCCGATATCAAGTATCCTCACTGACCCACCGCCCGCCTCTGCAGAACTACGCCATCTCGAGCAACAAACAGTGGGCCTCCGCGTGCGGCGCCTCGCGCTTCTCCTCCGAGCTCCTCGACACCGCGTTCCCCGCCGCGGGGGGCGCACCGGCTAGCACATCGCGCACCGCGCTGAGCGGGCTCTTCGCGCTCGTGTGCTTCGCCGGGCTCGTCATGTTCGGCCGCTTCTTCCGCGCGCGCCGCGCCACCCAGGCGCACCAGCACCAACAGGGGCAGGGGCAGGGACAGGGCGCCGTCCGTCTGCACGGCGACGAGGTGAGCGCTAGTGCTCCTTTGGTTAGCTATGGCTCGATGGAGCAGAGGAGACATCATCATCATGTCAGCCCCGTTTTGTGTTTTGGTGATGTGGCGACGAGCGGGGGATGGGATGCTTATGGTTTGTTTTTTTGTGAGCAGGTTACGCCGATGGTTTCGGAGAAGCACCGTCAGCAGTTCTCTGCATGAACTCCGAAGACTTGAAGAAGACTCGAGTGGCCGCTGCATGAGCTCGGGCTTGGACGTGGACGACGCATACACGGATTTGGTGGTGTTTCATGTGGTGTAGAACTTATTCTTGAGAACGCGCTTTCTTGAAGATATATTTCTTGTTGAATTTCTTGATTTCTTGACTTCTTGGTTCTTGCATAACCCTGAACTTTTCATACACGTTTAATTGTCTCCTTCTTGCATTGCTGACGGACCTTCCATCCGCCCCATTTCTTGGGTTAATGTCTATAGTCTTGTTATGACTTTATGTTATATGACCTCGACGAAATGCATGACGCCTGGTGCCGCCCCAAAAGCATAATGCAAGCTTGAACCGAAACAACACTCAGTCCATGCATCCTCAATGCTAGTCCATAAATTCGCTAATCATACAAATCGCCTCACTAGTCCATGGTACGCTTACATCCACAAAAAACTCGTCGGACTCTCCACATCAACACTCGCCAGCTCCCTCAACCCCCGCCCGCCACTCACCCGCTCCCAGACCTTCACCCCGCCCCCGTCCTTCCCGCCCGTCACCAAGTACCGGTCGTCGGGGCCCCCAAACATCATCCCGCGCACGTGCTTCTGCCCCGTGCGCACCTCGCTCGCGAGAATGGGCGCGCCGCGCTCGGCGAGCGAGAAGATCGCGACGGTGTCGCCCGCGGGCGCGGGGTCGTTCCGGTTCGACGCGTACAGGTACTTCCATTGCCCGCCGAGCTGGTTCGCGATGAGCAGCTCGGCGGCGAGGCGCGGGCCTGCGGGCCCGGCGAGGAGGGCGTCGCGCGCGGGCGGGGGGTCGAGGGTGGATGCGACGCCGATGAGGGTGCCGGTGGGGAAGTCGATGGCGGAGAGGTGGGAGGAGAGCTCGAGGAGGGTGAAGAGCTCGGTGCCTGGGGGATTTACGAGGTAGGGTGTGAGATTAGCGAGGTAGCGAGATGAGTGTTTGGCAGGGCGAGAAACGAACCTGAGAGGACGAGATGGCGAGGCCCGGAGCCCGCCTCGTACGAGAAACTCTCGTCGGAAAGCGCCCACTGACCATCCTCACCCCGCCTCAAGCGGTATGTCTTGTCGGCCCCAAGATCAGGGACGAGGATCTCGCTCTCGTCGGATGTGAAGACGACTTGGTGCGGGTGTGACGACTCCTGGCGATCTGCGACCAGGCCAGGTTGTTCAACGTGCGGCATCACCACAGTGTACATCTTCTCGGGCGAAAGGTAGGGCTCAGAGGTTGAGAGGGGTGTGAAGGAGACATTGCCCTCCGTGTACTAGGTCATGATACGCAATTAGCGTCACTATGAGTAAAGTAGGCCGGTGCATCGGCTGCGAACTGAACGTAGATGTGAGCACGTACATTGCCAACGATAAGCTCTCCCTCGCTCGCCAACACAGTGCACGGGTCCCTTCCACCACTGGGAGCCCGCTGCAGCTCCGTCAACGTGCCTTCCGCGTACTTGAGCACGATGACCTCCCCGTCCTTCTGCTCGAGCGCGGTGTAGATGAGCGACTTGTCCGTGGGGTGCACGGTGATCCATGAGGGGTGGTAGCCGACTTTGAGCGATTGGTTGAGCTTGAGCGTCTTCGCAGACGGGTCGAACTCGAGAACGTAGAGCGACTCGGCGTACGAGCCGACGAGGATTGTGTATGGTGCCATGGCGTTGGAACCTCAACGGTGTTAAAGTCGTCGTATGATAGTGCGGATGATAGAAGCCAAGAAGCGCCCCCGGTCAATTCCTGGGGTGGGCGATGAGAAAAGCAGAGGATCGTTATAGATGAGCCTATCTCTGCGCGCCCCAGAGTTACTATCTGAGTCTCTTGCCGGCAGAGCACCGATGGGCGACCGAGGTTCATATCCACTCCGATGTTTGTCCGAAGCGTTGTGTCAAGATAGGGGTTTATGACGTGTTTCGGCTCCCACGCTCTTCCTCTTGTAACACAGACGTTGCGGTAGAGGTCGATATGTTCCGTCGTGTCTCTTTCCGCCAGAAACATGTTTCTTGCGGGTCGATTTGAGATAGCTGCTATTATATCCACTGTCAACCATGAGTTAGGCAGAAGCTCGCCAATTTTACGCTTGAGCAGACTCTCAGTAGACGCTGCAACGGGACAGCGATACGAGCCGTGTGGTCTTTTGGTGGGTTTTCTCAGATTCTGTGATCCTAACGCCAGATGCAGGACATACCAACAAGAAGCGATGCAGCTGCTTTGCGCCAGATACGCATGTGCCTTACTGGCTGTGCTTTGCTCCATTTATGACAGAGTAACCACGGGAATGCTTGAATAGAGACGCGTTGCTTGTCGTGATCTCCCATATATATTGAGGCTACAGTGCTAACCTTACAGCGCAAAATCAGTCCCATGGTGACTACTTATACGACTGATTGGAGGCTCTATGATATATTACCGCGTTTAGAACACTCAAAGCTTATGGCGATAGCATCGTATTTAATTTAATCTATTTTTTTTATCAGAACGTCGACAGAATTACTCGTGCATCTCTTGAATTCCAGCTCCTTCATACCCCGGTGTGTCAGATGACCTTCTGAAGGCAACAGAGCTCATTGCATCTCTAGAGAGACCAGAATCCGACCCTTGCCTTATAACATCTGGCTCGCGTATAGAAATGATGAACCATGGCCCCAACATACTGGTAACCATACTCTCCGTAGTCGAAGATAATCCCTGAACAATTAAACCACCCTTCAGAATAAACACAAAATAAGCGTTAGTGTGACTGAATCAATAGAAGGCTATTCGGTATTAAGAAGAACATAATTTCTCTCACCAAAGGGGAACTATTCAGGCGTGCCACATTGATGGTGTCCGAAATGCCGTATAAGATCATGCTGCATAAGCCGTCAGATAAGAACAGAGAGATTAATGTACATAAACTCACAAAAGAAAATATAGCAACCCATGCCTAGAGATTAAACTTGTTATAGACTTGACACCCAATAGAGCACTATGCTTTTGATGGTCTCTTAGTTGCCAATAGGAACGGTAAATGACCATCACAATCAAGGTGACTTCATACGCCAAGGAGAGTGCAACATTGAGCGGATCTGGCCACGAGTAAGGTGATATTGGTGCAAATGTGAAACAGCCTGGAGTTCCTAACACGATGGCCTCTTCGACTGAACGTTTGATGTGTGAAACGGGAGCATAGAGTATTGATCATGGCACCCACAAGTGTAACCATGTTGTCCTACGTAGTCCAGTACATTCAATGCAATGGTCGCCCCTTGGACCAAGGTAAAGCTTGCGGAAAGAAATATAACAACTCTTGTAGAATTTTCGTACAGCGCACAAACACGCGCCGTCATTACTCCTAGAATCACAATCAGCTAGCCATGGCGGACATTATAAGGAGCCAAACAGGTATTAACGCACCCTGGAGGACAACTACTAGACTGATTTGGAGAGCTACGTAGAGTAGCAGATTCAATATCGTACCTTCACACGAATGTTCAATCTACCTTAGAGAATCATTGGTACAGAATTATCACTTACAGCTTATGGAGAGCACGAGGTGTTAGCCCCTAGTTGAGTTCCGCTTTATAACAAAGGGACCTTTCATAAACTTACGGCTGTATTTAAAAAGAGCATCAGTAATGATCGTTAATTATTATAAGGCGATCATATATATAGACTTGATGCGGAGTCTGCTGCTTACATCGTCGGGCATAAGAAATGGCATATTTATAGCTAGAGTCAATTCGTCAGTACATTCCAGAATATTGACAGCATCGTAACTCACAGAGGCTACCCCTGGAAGATAGGAAGTTTCAGCTCAGTTGTTCGATTATATGCCAATTATATGCAACTCAATGTGATAACATACAAAGCAAACAATAACCCCCCATAGCGAAGCTATGCCGCAAAAAAAACACAATGAGAGACAATATGTGACCGGGTATTGACCTACATAAACGTAGCTGCAAGTCATCCATGACCATTTGGATTTCTGAGAAGAATGTGACAAAATTCGGGATGCGATGCCCTTAGTCAACTTGGCTGAAAGAGTAGGCAAACGTGCTTACCCAAATCAAGTCAATCTGAGGTCCACCATTAATACGATTGTGAGCAGTGACTGTTTTTTTTTCTATAACAACCATACCTCTTGACCCAAGTGGATAACTAGAATTAATCACATGAGTCAAGCAAATTGAGAAGAGATGAAGCCTAATGAAGCCTTACTATAGTCATAGCACCGGACTTTCGACATTAAAATCAGCCACGACTACGTTGATTTTTATGTTAAAAAATCAACGTACAAGCTGAAAAAAATGTGTATATATATACACGGACCACCGGCTAGTACGTTATGGATAGTCTGCAAAAGATCAACCTACTAGCCGCTGCATACGTTAGCTGCATCGCAATGGAATATGTATTGTGAGAGCGATCCAAGGACTGCTAAAACAAAAATCAAGCTTGGGGTCGAACTCGTGGCCTCATAGGCGAGTTTCCTACTCAATTACCATTAGCAATGCTTTACATAGTACACCAAATGGCTGTGAAGATTAGGCGGCTAAAATTGTATATAACCGCTCAGCGTTGGACTTCTGGCCGACTTTGCCATACATCCCTTCAGTCACTTCGTGAAATTTGTACTAAGTCCTTTCCTAATAATCATATACCATCAAGTAAGGTATTCTCCACCAATACCGTGGTGCAGTGGTTATGTTGCCAGCTCGAATTCCATTGATACTTTGCGAGGTCGATGGTTCAATACAATCGGGAGTCTCTTTTTTCTGTCAAAATAGTCTGGAAACACCTTGTTTTCTTCACTCTGAAAGTGGAAAAGGACTCAAACAACGAGAGGACGCTCATCAGGCATTTACATATGGTTGTATACCTGAATATATAGATAGCTGGGTACACATACATGCGTGTATATGAATACCAACTTGTGGATGGATATCGATTTGTGTACGCATCAACGTACTAGCGGCTGATTTTAACGTCGAAATTCCGGTGATAGACTACCAAAGCGGGCCCTGACACTAGAACAATTCCAAATGATGATGGTGAATCAGTATATTCCCCCGTCATGTGTCACCACACGCAAGTATGACGTTTTTCACGTACCCGATATGTAGCGAATAGTCTCGTTATGCAGGGCAACAGGTATCCATTCTGGAGAGTTGTAAATGACTGGCATGAGCTCTGATGTGTAGGCTGTGAGGATATTCCGCAAAGGATACTGTACACGCACGCCAAGATTACACGCTTTATATATGTACATAACCCGAACAAGGCCCTGGCGGTGCACCCAACATGGCATCACTGAGAATACATCATATTGCTCGAGGAAGGCACTACTAGGATACATGAAGATGGATGATAAGATGCCTTCCGAGTATGGCCAAGAGGCTGTAAGGGTACATTTTTTTGAGACCAGAATCAAGTTAGCTCTGCAAATCAATTTAAGTTTGCGACAGTTAAGTAGGGTCACGTATCGCATTAGAGCACGAAGGCGCTGTATTTTTGCAGCCCACTCCACGGCCATCGGGTTATATTTCCACGGAGGTGATCATACGCATTGGCGATGCATGATCGGACTACTACAATGCCCTGCACGGTCACTAGACAATTGTGAGATAAGAAAAGAGAATGACACCAGAAGATGACTCTTGATTCGACGTTATTGAGCACTTCTGACTATTAACGATACCCAAAGATGATGCTGAGGATTGTGATTATAAATCTCTGTAGTTCTCATATGCGGATGATATATCTATCTATCGAATCATTAGTACCTATGATTCGTATTGTGACGTGTGGCATTTCCTGGCATTTTCCTCTGACTCTTGTCCCACACTATGTCACGAAAATGTTGGACAATGCCCTTCTGCATCACATCGATCAAACGGACGGTTGCAGAAGCCCACATTCGCATGGAGGCAATGAGGGTAGCCTAGCTTTGCCTTTGCATCGTCTCCAATATTGAAAATCAAGGGTTTGTCCAGCGCTTGTGGCCAAGCATTGACCACACGAAACAAAATGCAACAAACACGATATGTGCACGCGTGATTGGGGTTGCCGTCACAAACGAACAATAACCGCTTTTAAAAGTCGCTGAGATTGAGACAATGAATAAAAACTAACCCTATGGTTACACGGTTGTGAACAAGACACGCAGAAAGGCTTGACTGATCCCAACGCAAATTGTGACCCCATGGATTCCCATGCGTTGGACCTTTCCTATGCAAGTGAATCTGTGGGTAGGCAGTGCTCCATGGACTCGTCTTGCGGTATGCGCGCCTGTGCTATCTCTGTGCTGTGGTCCTGAATCTGTTATGTACACAAGATTTCGTGTGGGCCAATACAATGTGTCCGAGGCTGTGCCAGAAGAGGGGCCATGTCACAATGCCTGCCAACGCACCTGTCTCCCGGAGGGGGAACAGCCAAAAAGGACAGCCAGAAGTTTATTAACAGGTTCCATAGGCGATAAAACAGCTTTGTGAACTTGAATCATGTCGGCCTAGTAACCTACGTAACGGGAGCAAATTTTACAGGGAGGTAAAATCCCTCATCAGCGTTGACGTTCGCGATCTGCAGTTGGGCCCTTGGCATATCCACTAATGCCTTGAGCTTCCTGATAGTGTCACGAGCCATCTCAGGGTCTCTGTGCATGCATAATACGCCCCCGTGGCCATTATCATGGCACGCGAAGTCGCACTCGCCGTGCAGGATGCTCATGTGGTGCACGGTGTCGCCTACGAGAAGGATCCAGGATCCGTCAAGAGATGTGCGAGCTAGGAACGCGATATGGCCCCCAAGATGACCTGCGTCACAAGATTTTCGACCAGTGAGCCACCATTTGAGCGAGTCAAATGAGATGCAGCGAACTAAGCGCACCTGTGGTATCGAGGACGTGCACGCTCCCGTCCCCGAAGAAGTCGTGCGCCTTTAAGCCGCCGATGGAGGTTTCCCAATTCTCAATGAAGCGCGTCCGCTTGGCAGGCGCAGAGACATGAATAACAACGGGACTCTGTGTCTGTGGGTCCTCTCCATTCGTGATACCCTTGGCTCCCGAACCAAGAATGAACTCAGCCTCGGTGAACGGGCGGGCGTCTCCAACGCTAAGGATAGCCAGTACCTGTTACTGCGAATGCCAGAGGAGAAAAGGCAAACTTACTGATCCCAGTGCAGGTGACTGATGACGACCACGTCCACCTCCTCTGGCTGCACTCCTCCCTTCTTGAGCGAATCATGGACACACCCATCACTTTCGAAGGTGAACAGCCGAAGCGGGCTTACTTTGCCCTCGTCTCCGAGATATATGTGGGCGAAGGTCTCGAACCCTGGCAGTGTGGAGAGGTCCTCGAGTCTGGGCATGCCGAGGGCGTACACGACCTTCTTCCCAGATGCAGAATGGGACAGGAGGAAACCGAGGGACGGCACCTCGAGACGCTCGCTCGAGGTCATGGGGACGCCGCTGAGGATCATCCAAGCGGGGCAAGCGAGACGTCCACCGTCGAGAGCTGAGACATCCAAGTACGCTTGGTTCGGAGCAGGAGCTGGGAGTGCAACAGGCGTCCATGACATGTTTTGGATCGGAGCTGAGGGAGGCGGATAACTTGAGATTGAGGGAGGTGAGCTCAAACCGCAGAAAAAAACAGGGTCTAGAAGACGCAAGCTTTATGCCTTTGGTGGGATCGAACAGGGGTACGCATGGTGGATTCGGTTCAGTGGCACGGTTGGTGTCACCAACCATGGTGTCTGACTGTAGCTGCCACCCCTCGATCGACACCGAGCGACACCGAGCCGGGGTACCTGGTCAGTGCCTGTCAGTGCTTGCCGACTCCGCTTCAAATGACGTCTGTGAACCTTCAGAAATACCGTTGCCCAGTTTTTATATCACGTAAGAAGGCCTCAGAGGCGGTCATCGAGGGTCACCGGTCACCGCGAGCCCCGGGCAACTAGCACGTCCCCGAATGCTCTATCAGCAAAAATCAGCCTGCTGACAGCCTGTAATGCACCAGCGCGTGAATCACCTGCTAGGTCGCGTAAGGTCGCGTTGCACAGAAGGCCCTACAACTACGAAGACAAGTCGGATCAGATGAGCCCATAGCATGGCCATAAGACGGTAGCGTTTCAGCAGAAAAGCCCGAGATATGATCCAGACGAACTTAGGCAAACGGAAGGTGCAAATTAAGAACTTGAAGTTGACTGACGCGTGCGCGTTGCGATAGATAGGGGCTTTTTACGTCTCAACCGCGCCTCATGTTCGCGAACACGCGGCGACAATCAACGCGTCCTTCTTTGCATCTCTTTCCACAACCTTCACCGAGTCGGCATATGAGCGAAATGCCCGTGCCGCTCGCTGACGAGCTCTTCAACTTGGTCTTTTTGGAATTAGACATAGTTTCGCTTGTAGCATGCAAACGTGTAAGTTCACCCCACTACCCCGGCCCTCTGTGCGCTCATCCACTGTGCTCTCAAGGTTTGCAAGCGTTTCCTACACCTCATCGAAAGCACAGAACGTGTCCAGTACCACTTCGAACTCCAAGCAGCATGCATGAAGGATGGTCCTTCTCGCTCTGGCACTGATCTACCGGAGCTGGATACCGCAACTCGTTTCGGCATGCTGAAGGTGTATCGCAGAGCATGGGAAGCGCTTTCTTGGACAGGACCTTTTACCATCCCTCTGTCACCGTTACCTCCGCATGCTGAGAAGTATGTACTGGTCGGAGACGTTCTATGCGCTGCTGGATCCAAGTATCTGCAGTGTACTCGTCTGCCATCGCCCATCAGAGGCATTGAGGAGCGCCAGTGGAGGATCGACCATCCGTGCGAAGATAAGCCACGGAGTTCTGAGTACGGGCTAGCTATTGACCCAGCACAAGACCTGCTTGCTCTAGCTGAGGACCAGGGGTGAGCCGTTGTTTTGAGTGTGTAATACTTTGTCGATCCTCTTCTACACACAGCCGGGGCGCGAGTTTTAAGGTCCACCTGCTTACGCTATCGGCTGGCGTACCTCACCCCACATCGGCTCCTTCCGGCACCATTTCCTACACCTACGACTATGGCTATAGTTACATTTTCCGATGGCGGTTCGATGTTCAGATTCACGGATCATATCTGGGGCTGCTTGCCGATGAACACTACGGGGGGGTCAACAACCATTTGATAATTTGGGACTGGGTATCTGGTCAAGTAATATGTGTGCGCTGTGCCGATTCCCTTATCGAAAGCGGAGTCCTATAACTTATGCCCGTCCCTTCTTTCAGGAGATACGGGATGATGACAACGGCTTCAACACCGTGCAATCTTTCACGTTCCTCCCCAAAGACCTCGTTCTTCTTGGCTTGCGCCTCGACTCGGGCCTGGAGGATAGTCCATGTAGGGTGAAATCACTTGTCCATGATCTCGCTGCGGCTAGATCCTTGGGTGGCCAGACCATCACGCAAGTGGATGACATCCCATATCTCTGCGTGTTTGAGTTCCCTTCTTATACGGGCCAGTTTCAAGGTATGGATATCCAATCCACTAGCAGCCTTGGGCAGTCCCCTCGCGCAAGCACATGGTACTGCTCTCCGTTCATACCCGACACCGAATCGCAACAAGTCTCACTCATCCAGGTTTTCGTGGAGGGAGAGCCTCAAGAGTCACTTTTTCTTCCCTTCTCTATTATATCACACCATATCTCTTCCTATCGCACTGAAGGCCGACAAGGTATTCGCATCCCATGGGATGCATGGGGACCAGCCGCATCCTTGAAGCTACGGCACGATGGACCTTTTGCCATGTGGCGGTCTGAGGCAATGTGCTGCCCACATTTGGTCATTTTGTTTGACGACACACAGAGGGGACCTCCCCACCCGCGGCCACAGCATCTACTCCTCAAGGACTTCAACACTTATGCAGCTCGCCGGAACCGAGCCAACCACACGGACATCCCTAGTCAATGGCATTCGTTTTCAGAACAAACGGTCCTTATCAATGTCGAGGGAAGATGGGCCACACTCCTGCTGCCACAGCCAATGATCGACTACATGGATGGGGAAATCCTTCTTGGCCAAGATTCTATTGTTTTTGCGGTGGTGAGTGTTGTGTGTTGTGCGCGGCTATCATGGCGTGGCGCGTTCTTACTCGGTCGGCACAGGGTAATCCACGGATAGGCAGTCCGCTTACATTTATGCGTATGACGCTTGTAGATCCGGAGAATGTGGAAGAGAATTAGGTGCTTCGGGTAGCGCCTTAACCCATAGGCTGTATGTCAGAGTGTTGACGTTCAGGGGGGCGTCTCCGATACCCTGTCAGCACTGCCTAAGCCTCACCGGAATAGTAAAGCCTTAGCGGGACATACCTACTGGCTCGCGTAGTCCAATGCATATAACTTTTTACTTGGTGATAATTCTATCATATCGGATCGTATATTGAAATGATAGAGGACCATGTAGAAAGCTCGGGGCCGACCACATGATCTAGGATGTAATAATACCTCAAAGCTCAAAGTGTTCAAAGTGTCCCGGCGTCTGTCAACTAAGCTTTTTCGAGCAGGAAGGTGAAGCCGCCCAAGGGCGATCGCGTGAAGTGTTTCGTAACCACGTACAGGTCGCTCATGATGATAGCAAGATAATGCAACTTCGACGAAACAGTCCATTAAGCATATTTTGATACACAGCGGAATGCAAAACCCGTGTAACTAAACTACCTCATATCCAGCTCCCATTCTCGGACCAATCTCTACGGAATCCCTGGCTCACATCCATAAGAAATGCGTCGGACTTCTGATACCTTCCTCAATCTGCGCGAGCTCCTTCAACCTCGTCCCACCATCCACTCGCTCGAAGATCTTCACTCCTCCGCCGTCCTTCCCGCCAACGGCCAGATACAGGTCGTCGGGCCCGCCGAACACCATCCCTCGTGCGTGTCGCAGACCCGTGCGCACCTCGTTCACGAGCACAGGCACGCCATCGTGCTCGGCGTCAAGCGCGAAGATAGCAATGGTGTCGCCTTCCGGCGAGGGGTCGTCTCTGTTCGACACATACAGGTGTTGCGTCGGGAACGTGCTGTTCAGCAGCGGTGCGAGCAGCTCCGCTGCGACCATCACCGCTCCCGACGAGGCTGGTGGCGGAGATGTGAGCGTGGAGATGGACTTTGAGAGCGAGGTGCCGGATGGAAACGCGTGCGTTGCGAGGCGGGAGGTGATCTCCAAGAGGGTGTATAGTTTACCGTCTGATCCGAGCCGAAAGTGCTGGTCAGCGATGGATTCAGGGATGAAGCTTTATGATGAACAAAGCGCACCTAAAAGTACGACATGCCGAGGACCTGAGCCAGGCTCGTATTTTATGCTCTCCTCGAGGACTGCCCAACGTCCATCTTTCTTCCCAAGTCGCCACGTCCTGTCTGCCCCGAGATCAGGTACCAGCAGCTCAGCTCTATCAGACGAAGGAACAATCTGATGCGCATGCGACCCCGCCTGACGAATCCTGTTCGGACCCGGCGCATAAAAAGGCATATCCAACTGGTATGCGCCGTCTGGAAAGAGGTAGGGCCTCGACGTAGATATGGGCGTCACCGCAACGCCGCCTTCTTTGTACTAACACACAAGGACGCAATCAGCGAATCACTCGGAGAAACACAAGGTAATCTAGCACCGACATTGGCTGTGACAACTTCGTCCTCGGTGACCAGCAAATGACATGGGTCCACACCCCCATTCTTCGACCTCCCAATTTCCTTCACGCCCGAGCCCGGGCCGGTGTATCTGAGTGCGACGATCTCGCCGCTCGTCGTGTCAGAGAGCCGCTGGGCCGTAAAGACGAGCGAGCTGTCCGTCGGGTGCTGGGCGAGCCATGACGGGTGGTAACCTACTTTGAGCTCCGAGACGAGCTTGAGGGAGGGAGGCGATGCGGAAGGGTCGAAGGAGAGGGTGAATACGGCGTCATCCCACGAGCCGACGAGGAGCGTGTAGGGTGACATGGGCTAAGACTTCTCTGAGAGACGAGGAGGAGAAGCGGGCGGAGAAGATCCGTTTCCGCTAAAGATGGTTTTCTGGAGAGGTTAGCTGTGAGAGTAGTTGACCAGACTTGGGTGGGCCGTTGAGGGACGATGGTCATAAGACCTATTAGCGCCAGAGGATATTAATACGCGGTTCGCCTACTCTATCCAACGATGGTGCTGGATTTACAGATAATATGCCAGACGTCGCATTCGCAAAGCAGAATAAGAGGAGGAAAACAAGACGTTCTGTGTATTCTCTCATCAGCACATGGATTATAGGTGATATCATGAGATTAACAAGTAAAAGTACCAAGACGTGTTTTACACAACGGTACCTTCAAACGCAAACCGTCCCGGTGGAGAAGAAGGAAGAGGGATAGATGCGCTTGGACTCAAAGTTGAGCGGGCATTCTCTGGTGTAGGCATAGGCAGAGACACAATAGACGCCAGCGAGCCCGGCGGATCCAAATCATCGCCGCTGTGCGCGTGCGGCCCGTCTTGGAGTGCCTTCTTTGCAGAGAGGTCATATCGGTCGTTGTCTGCCCATGTCAAATCAGTAACCCAGTGTCAACTTAAGAAGATGAAAGTGCACACCGTGAGCTTCAGAAGCATCCCATAACATCACCCCGCCAAAGGACGAGTACTTCTCTTGTGCATCGTGCACGTAGGCCTCGAGCGCGCTCGTGTTCACGTAACCCCAGCCTGCGTCGTTGGATGCGGGCGCACCGATGTATACCTTGATGGAAGGGTTGTAAGATGTATTGCGTGCCCAGTCGTCCCTAAACTGGTAGGTTGGCGAGAGTGAAGATAAACAGGGGAAGATGTTACCAGACGTTGAAGTTGTACGAATTAGGCGACGACAAGGCACAGTAGTTGTTGTCTGGGCCACATTGATCAGTTTCGAAAACAGTCGTACAAGTAGGGATAGAAATATGCGCACAAAACTGGACGAACACAGCATCGAATGGGGCTTCATCGAGCGCAGATCCTATGTTCTCGTCTGGGTATGGACACTGTGGTGCGGCAGATACGAAGTACCTCCGCGTCCCCTTGAGCTCGTGGGTCCGAATCTGGTTCACGAACGCAGCGTAGTGAGCAGGTGTCCCGCTCTCGATGTCAAGATCGACACTGGCGTCACCTCGTCAGAAAATGCGCACAGCTCCAACTCGAGTGCTCGACGAGACGCAGACGCACCCATCAAGAGCCGCCCACCCAAACGGCCTGTGCACCCCACCACTCTGCCACTCGTACGCAAGGAACATCTTCCACACCTGGTCCGCGAACGACTTTGCCTGGTCATCGGACGTGAAGCTGACGACACCCGTTCCACCGCCGAGCGAGAGGGTGACGATTTTGCCGCGGGACTGGCAGTACTGGATGTCGGACGCCATGAAAGAGCAATCAGCCAGCGTCGTGTTTGTAAAGGTGGCATTTGTCTGCTGGTTGCATGTCTGTCCACACAGGTCATTTCAGCATCCATGCAATGGAGAATGAGGCGCAGTGGAATGAAGGCTTACGTTGGCGAAGTCGATGACGGGGTACCCACCGTCGCCAAAGAACACGTATAAGAACGCGAGGGGGATGATGTCGATGGTATCGTCTTCGCAGTAGTATCGGAGGTCCTTCTGATGATTCGATGAGTCCTGGCCCCAATAGCTGTTTCCGGGTTTGTGGATGAGTACCTAACGAGTCGTTGAGAATCAGGCATGAAACTCACACCGCGAGCTAAAGACGTCGTCAACGGTGACGTTGAGAAGACAGGATATGGTGCTCACGTTGGTATTCGACCATGCATCGAAGACTGAGTACGCGCTATCGATGAGCATGGAGGAGATGAGAAATTTTAGAAGTGGCTGCATGTCGTTTCGAACGAAGGAGTGTAGTAGAAGCACCGTAGAGGGTCTATGAGGCTGGCGTCAGGCCGATTTCAAACCTGCAAGGTAGGCTTGCAAGACACAGGGTGGGGCCGGCCATCGCGGTTAGTGAAAACGAGGAATGTCAAGAAAAGGCAGCACAGAACAACAACATCCGCAGCTGTAATGCCCTACGCATACATATCGAGAACAAGCCGTATCTCGGCAGAGCTTCCAGGTCTCATCCAAGAGTCATCTTACGCGTCTGAACGCGTCAGTTTCCCAGAAATACAGGAATCACCGCAAACATAGGTCTTTCGGAAAGTAAACGTTAGACAAGGAGTGGCTTGTCGCAGCATACGAGTGCGCCGAGGTGGACATCAGAGGTGGTTCGGGGGCAAGAGCACTTCCGAGCAATCCGGAGAGGCGGAACTGGTTTAGGGCAGGCCCAATCGCACCACACGCGCTTGCCTTCGCCCCTAAGATCAATTGAATAACCTTTGCTCACACCCTCCACCACACAGCTCAAACAATATCCAAGGCACAGGCATATAGTTTGGCTGAACGTTCTGCGCAAGTCTAGCTGGTAGCATAAACACTCTCTGCTTCAGCGTTCTACCTCTGTTCTCTTCCCTCGCTTGCGATACAACATGGATCCTTTTGAAGTGCGCATGCAATTTATTTCCCTCTTGCGAAATCTGAGCGCGTATGTTTCCTCTAGTTATCCTCTTTCATCAGTATATATTCAATCTTCTTGATTTTCTGCTAGGTCGAGAGATTCCATCCAGAAGGTTGTCAGCTATTCGCTCAAGTACTTCTCGAGGTGTGGCGAGGACCTATGGGACTGCATCGTGGAACAGTGCCAGAAGGTATGTTTCCATCCCAACTCCATGCGTTCCCCTCCACAACCAGATCTTCAAGCGCTTGAATAACATGCGGCCTCCTTCCTTAGGGCACGATCAACCACCGAATAAACATTCTCTACTTCCTCGATTCGCTATGCGAAACATCACTTCTCGCCAAAGCACATCGCCCACCCCCGCCAGATCCCTCTTCGTCACTGAACAAGCAACTCTTAGCCTCAAGCTCAAGCTCGGGCGCAGGTGCTGACTTGGGCTCATTTTATGTCGATTTCGTGTCGCGGGACCTGGAGAAAATTGTGCAGTGTGTCGTGCCAGAGGGTAGGCAGGGGCTGCCCAACTTGTCGAGCACAAAGCAGGTACGTGAACCCATACTCTCCCTCCCAGCCAACATTCCATGACCACGCTTACTTACCGGCCCTTCCCCACCGTCCCCACCAGATCCTCGGCAACTGGCGCTCAAAGCGGGTCATCGACCCGCACAAAATCGACCGCGCCCTCTCCTCGCTTGACGCCCGCCTCGCCTCCGCCTCCACATCCGTCTCGCTTCCCGCATCCGACGCACCCACCGCGCACCCGCGGCCCCACTCCTCTCACCAACAGTCCCTCCTTCCGCGCAACGAGGTCTTCAAGCGCATAGAAGAAGACCGCGAGCGGCACAAACGCCTGCGCGAGCGGCGCTGGGTGCAGTCCATCCCCAACCCCTCCTCCGTGGCGCACCCTGTCGCCGCGGCACTGGGCGGAGCCAGCGGCCTCGCGGCGTTCTTGCCGCTGACGGAGGCCGAGGAACGCGAGCTGCCGCTGGACGTCGAGTTTGAGAACGAGTGGGAGACGACGAGCGATTGGAATGAGGATGACGTCGAGGCTGTGATGGAGGAACGCGAGTTGTGGATACCTGGCGGTGGGAGTGGGACTACAAATCCCATGAATGTGGTCTTCCGGGGGCAGGGAGGAGGGATGGATTTAGAAGGGGGAACTGGCGAAAACACGGTGAGGGAGAGGGTACCGGAGGAGCTGGGCGAGGAGCCGATGGATCTAGAGGATACGGCATGATCGGATGATTTGGGGTTCGCTTTCGCTCTTTGCTTTGTTCTCTCAGCGTGTCTGCGTTCGCAATTGCTATCATTGTCCACTCTGCTGCCTACACATATAAATAACTGTTGATACCAAGATGAAGAACAAGACAAAGTAATAGCGTGGTTCGGCGGGGAGCTGTGACAGATTTTCGAAGCCCTTATGTTATCTTCATCGTCCTTAGCTCCCTACTCGCCGCGTGCAACCTCTCAAGCTTCTTCTGCAAGTCCGCCCGGCGGTTTCTGACGATCGCTGGCTCCTCTATAAGCGACTCGCAGAACTCCTTCGCGTTTGCGCTCGTGATCATCAGCCCCTCGCGGAGCGCCTGCTCCATTCCCTTCTCGAGGCCGAGCACAATTTCGTGGTCAATCGCCATCGGGACCATATCCGCAAAGCGTTTATACGCGACTGTTAATGAGATGACGACACAAAAATAATCAACCATCACGCCAAAACAAGGAGGAGAAGAAGAAAGCAGCTACCCACCCTGGAAGTACGCTCTGACGCTCGCCATAATCTCGATGGCACTCTCCATCGGATCAGGCGGCAGCATCTTCGGAATATCTTCCGCCCGCGCTGCGATGCCCATCTCGCTCAGACCCGACACAACGCGCCCGACTGCGTCCTGGAACGTGCTCGCATCCTCGTCCGGGCCCGGCGGGGCGTAGCTCTGCAAGTCGCGCGCGAGGTCGCTACGGCTGTTCTGCGCCCGCGAGCCGCGGTAGAACGCGAGGAACTTGTCCCTGTAGTCCATATAGTAGTGCGTGTTGAGCGTCGTGGGCACGCGTTCGACGGAGAGCAGCCAGTCGAGCATGGTACGCGTGCGGGACTTGCACTGGTCGATGTGGTCCAGCATGATCATCCTAGTACGGCGGACGCTTTAGCGATGCGGGCGGGGAACACTTGCGGAGGAAAACACTCACGAGACGTGGTTCTTCGCGACCCCGCGGCCCATCTGCGCAAAGTGCGCGTCGATGACGCGCTCGAGCTCGTCCCGGAGGATATCGTACACCTCGTCGAAGAGCATGGCCGTGGGCACGCTCCACCTCTCGAGGAACTGCTTGATGTACATCTGCTTCACGACGAACGGGTAGTTTCCCGGAAGCTCGCGCGTGCGTGCCCTATTATCATGTCACCAAAAGTCAGCCCTGAATGCGACAATACGGTTCTCAGCAAAAGCGACCTACTTCTGCGCCCGCTCATGCACCTCATCCAGATAAATCGCCGCCCCCTCCATCCCACTGTCGTCTCCCGCACCACCCTCCTCACACACAAGGAACCCCGGCTCGCCAACCCCGTCGCACGCCTGCTCCCTCTCGCTCGGCTGAAAATTCGGCGCCGTCGCGCGTACAGCCCTCTTGAACTCCTCCTGCGGCCCCTGCATCCGCTGCAGGATCCCGTCTGCATCAGGGGTCCCCTGCAAACGCTGACCGAGGTCGCGCGCGAAGCGCGTAAGCGCGTGAAGCACCTCGCCGACGGGGTCTTGCGAGGGAGGTGGGGGAAGGTCGCGGAGCAATGTCTCGGTGCTTTGAAGGAGCGCGTAGAGTTCGTCGGCGATACGCGGGAGTCTGGTGGATAGTGGGTATAACGCCATTCAGAAAAGGAGGTTTGAATGGGCTACAACAAATGGTGCTCACCTAGCCGCTATGAGGTCGGACAAAATCCCACTCAGGCGGTCCGTCAGGTTCGCGGTGCGCAGTTGGCGCTGGAACTCGTCCGGGAGCGATGCCCACGGATCCCGCGTTGCGAAGAATGTCTCCTCGTTGGCACGTGCGTCGTGCCAGGTAATGCCCTTCTTGACTTCGTCGGGCCTGGGCTGCTTGACGCAGTACCATTTGTTGGAGAGGGGGACGTTTTTTCCGCGGATGAGGTCAATCCAGAAATCCTCGTCGCCAAGTTGAAGGAGGTCGGGTTTGGTCAAGACCCCTGGTGCGAGATTCAGCAAATACGTGTGCATTTGGACGATAGGAGGACGTACCGACGGTGCGCTCGCCCTTTGGGTCGAATTCCTTGATAAGCTCGTGCGCGCCTTGGTTGTTGAAGTCCGCTACAGAACATCAATGGGCCATCAGTCAAGAAGATTAAGGCAACCGACAAGTCGCTTACTCTCGCAGGTGACGGTCAACAGGATAACACAACTCGGTTTCTTGATATACGAAGACACCAAGCTCCTGACGAGCTCGATATCCCCGCTCGCCCCGTTCGTGGTCGATACAATCAACCCAGGCAAGTCGACGAAGCTCAGGTCAGCAACGTCCTCTCCGCTGATCTCGAGCGAGATCGTGTTCTTCGAGAACGACACTGCGCTCTCGTCCTCCCCGTCGCCCATCTCCCCGTCGCCGAGGAAGAACTTGGCGTCTGTGGACGGATTGAGGATGGCACGCTGCGCGCGCCTGATTCGCTCCTCGACCTCATTCTTGTCCGAGATCGGCGGGCCAAAAGGGACGTTTCGGACTTTACACGGGCGGCCCTGGGCGTCCGTCGTGAACTGGAGTTTCACCGTGCACATCCAGGGCTTATCGGAGCGCGCGAGCTTGCACTCGGTGGGACACCTGCATGTCGTACAAGAAGATAAGGGCTTAGCGGGCAGAACAGATAGAGGCTTGATGAAGTTGTTATAGAAGAACATACCGAGTGCATGTGCCCGACGCACGAGGGAGCTTGATACCCGAGATGGACTCGATGAGCGAGGACTTCCCCGCGCTCTGTGAGCCGACGACGGCGATCACAGGGAGATCCATTTCCGCCTGAACGCTGAAAAATCACTTGCGTGAGCTTGTGTTGCTAAGGACCAAGGTACTCAGAGACACACCCTGTAGCGTGCAGGCGGTTAACAAGGTCGAGCATCTCGCGACTTTTCTTGGAGACGCGAGAGTCAGAGAGGCCAACACCATGCGAGTGTTTGTCAGACGAAGCAGGGAGCATTTTTCTCTGGGAAGTAAGGCTGAGATGAGAGCTTGTAGGGCTCAAAAAAGGACTGGTGGTGGGGGTGGTTTGAAGACTGGGCGTGGAAGAGAAATCGAAAAGAGAACCGAAATCCATGGAGCGTCGAATCCCAGAACATGTTCATATACGATGCCCCTATAGTAAGCGCTGGGGCTGGATGATGCTGTAAGCCTATTTCCTCGCGCAAGTCGTGGCTGAGGATCCAGCGGAGAAAACGCTTGGACAGAAGTGCGCCTGCTTGTGAACTTCTTTCCAAGCTGCTGGAAGACTGTAAGATGGCCATCGAACTTGGATCTTTCTGCACTTACCTGTATTTGGTGTCCTAGTATGACGTTACCGATCGTGGATCCTCGCCAGGATTAATAGTGCAAGGAAGGCGGTTGTCCGTACATCTTGATGTGGCATCCCCAACACGAGCATCAGAGCATCTGGCAGCTAGTGATCTACGTAATTTGCTTGAAGGAGAGTGCTCGGAGATCGAAGGAGCAACACTGAGGGGAAACACGATTGCTCAAAAAAAGCTCTGCAATAGCGATCATGACAAGTACCTCGCGCGTTGCCATCAGATGGAGGGATTCAGCCGACAGGAGAAAGCGAGATGGAAGCCAAGAAAGGTAGGTACACTTCGCCTATGTCCTATGCCAAATCTTGTATCTTGTGTATCCTTTTCCGAGAGTTAGGATGTCGTTTGAGAAGGAGAGCACTGCCACGCTGACGCGTGTTGGATGTCTACGAACGGAGCATCGGGGCCGACATAGCCGGTGCAACCGCGTCATTCTCCGGCCTCGTTCCCTTCACCGACACCGAGCAGATTGCCCGAACATACTCTCCTCACCGAGCCCGAGTCTGACTACACTCATTATAAGCGCATTCAAATACATCGACCTCCCTTTGCTGCCCTCGTTTCTGAGCACAACACCCATCACCATGTCCAACCCCAACGATACCGTAGCGCCCAAGTCTGGCTTCCTGTGTATGTACATGTCCAACCACCCAGACACGCTCGTCGCCTACGTCAAGCACTATGGCAAGGTCCCCGGAAAGGTCAAGAGCGCGAAGATGACGTCCATTGACCAGCAGGTGCGCAGCCGCTCGTCTTTTCTCCAGCTCTTCTTTGTCATTGTAACACCACGTTTCAGGTCATGACCCTCTCTTATGAGCTGCAGAATGGCACAGGCGGAACCACCCGTGTCGTATTTGACCCACCTCTCCTAGGCTACGAGGAAGTCAAGCCGCGGCTGATAGCCATGACAGCGGAGGCACAGGAAGCGCTCGGAATGGTACGTCTTCCTGCTGCTTGAATGCGTTGCATTTGCAATCCCAGGAACCTCACCTTCACCTCTACCACTGTGCAGATCAAAGCACCCGTTCTGACCTCGTTCAAACCTCCCCTCGCCGGCATGCTGCGCACCACCCTAACGATCAGTGGCTTGGCCTACATACTCTGTCCGCCCCATGGGACGCACCTCGCATTCATGCCCGCGCGCATGCTGCAAGAATCGATAGGGTTCTCCCTCAGTTACAAGGCCGTCCTTGGCTTCACGGCTTTCTTGCACGGCTTGGAGGCGCTGTACGCGTTGTCGTTATGTCGGAAGAGCGTCAGGGGTTTCGTGCCTACAGTACGCCCTTTTCTTTTTTAGCGCTTGATACCTGCGGATGTGCTCATGCGTTGCTTTGTATCCTTAGACGCTCTACGTCGTTTCTACGCTCATCTGGGGGTTCCCCATCTGGATATCCCTCAAGAAGCGCATCCAGGCTGCGCGGATTGACTCTGTGATGAAGACGGAATAATGGTATCACCGCATCTGCGCTGTTTGTTTCTTAGTTTTCTGTATGGTATTATTATTGCTTGGTACATGACGCTTCTAGCGCTTTATTCTCATTCAATTCTCATTGCTCGAGGATCAAAGACTGCAATCAGCCTACATTCTCCGGATCTACAAGCGTCATACGCCTAAATGTATACGGATGGCCAATATATGAATTGCTCTATGCCAACCGACAAGGAACGTGTCACGTCGTGATAGTCACCCGCAACGCATAAAACTCACTTTCACAAATACAATAGAATCTTGGCCAAGAAGGGTTTTCTCATCCGTGGGGCTGAACGTTTGCTGTGGCAGCGGGAGTGTGGCCCATCTTCCCTCGACGTTGAGAGCGGCCGCTTGTTCTGAAAACGAATGCCATTGACTAGGGGTGTTCGTGTCGTTGGCTGGGTTCCGGCGAGCTGCATAAGCGTTGAAGTCCTTGAGGAGCAGATGATGTGGCTGTGGTCCGGGGCCCCACTGTGTGTCGTCGAACAAAATGTCCAAATGTGGATGGCACATTGCCTCAGGCCGCCACATGTCAGACGGTCCATCGTGCCGAGGCTTCAAGGATGCGGCTGGTCCCCATGCATCCCATGGGATGCGAATGCCTTGGTGGTCTTCAGCGCGATAGGAAGAGACATGGTGTGATATAACAGAGAAGGGAAGAAAGAACGATTCTTGAGGCTGTCCCTCCACGAAAACCTTGATGAATGAGATTTGTTGCGATTCGGCATCGGGTACGAATGGAGAGCAGTACGCTGCGCTTGTGCGAGGGGACTTCCCTAGGCTTCCGGTGGATTGGATTTTCATACCTTGAAACTGGCCCGCATAAGAAGGGAACTCAAACACAGAGACGTATGGGATGTCATGCACATGCGTGATAGTCTGGGCACCCAAGGATCCAGCCGCAGCGAGGTCGTAGACAAGTAATTGCACCCTACATGGATCGCCCTCCAGGCCCGAGTCGAGGCATTGGCCGAGAAGAACGAGGTCTCCAGGGAGGAACACGAAGCACTCCACGGGATTAACGCCGTTGTCATGGTTACAAATCTCCTGAGGGAAGGGGAGGACGTAAGTTATATAACTCCGGATGTAATGCGAGAATTCGTGCAACGAACACATATTACTTGACTAGATACCCAGTCCCAAATTATCAGGAACTTGTTGACCCCCTCCCGGTAGTACTCGCGGACAAACAGTCCCAGATATGAACCGTGAATCTGGATGTCGAACGGCCATCGGGAAATGTAATCAGATGGGTAGTCATAGGAATAAGGAATGATGCCGGAAGGAGCGAGTGTGGTGGGATGAGGTATGCCTGCCGACAGCGTAAGCAAGTGAACCTTGAATTTCGAGCTCCGGCTGTATGCAGAAACATGAGGACAAACAGTATAAGCTCAAAACCACGGCTCACCCTCGGTACTCATCCTCAACCAGAACAAACAGATCTTGTGCCGGGTCGATAGCAAACTCGCATTCGAAATCCCTCGTCTCATTTTTGCACGGGTGGGCAAATCTCCACTGGTGCTCCTCAATGCCTCTGATGGGCGATGGTAGACGAGTACACTGCAGGTACTTGGGTCCAGCAACGCAGAGAACGTCGCCAACAAGTTGAAAATTCTTGGCCTCCGGCAATGACGGCGACATAGGAATGGTGAATGGTCCCGTCCAAGACAGTGCTTCCCATGCTCTGCGATACGCCTGGAGCATGCCGAAACAAGTCGTAGTATCCAGCTCAGGTATATCAGTGCCAGCGCGAGAAGGACCCTCCTTCATGCATGCTGCTTGGAGTTCGAAGTGGTACTGGACACGTTCGGTGCCTTCTATGAGGTGTAGGAAACGCTTGCAAACCTTGAGGGCACAGTGGATGAGCGCACAGAGGGCTGGGGTAGTGAGGTGAACTTACACGTTTGCATGCTACAAGCGAAACTATGTCTAATTCCAAAAAGACCAGGTTGAAGAGCTCGTCAGCGAGCAGCACGGGCATGCCGCCCACACGCCGAATCGGTGAAAGTTGTGGAAAGAGATGCAAAAAAGGACGCGTCATCGATTGTCGCCGCATGTTCGCGAACATGAGGCGGTCGAGACGTAAAAATCCCCTATCTATCGCAACGCGCACGCGTCAGTCAACTTCAAGTTCTTAATTCGCACCTTCCGTTTGCCTTAGTTCGTCTGGATCATATCTCGAGCTTTTCTGCTGAAACGCTACCGTCTCATGGCCATGCTATGGGCTCATCTGATCCGACTTGTCTTCGTAGTTGTAGGGCCTTCTGTGCAACGCGACCTTACGCGACCTAGCAGGTGATTCACGCGCCAGTGCATTACAGGCTGTCAACAGACTGATTTTTGCTGATAGAGCATTCAGGGACGTGCCAGTTTCCCGAGACTCGCGGTGACCTCCTGTGCGGCCTTCTTACGTGATATGAAAACTGGGCAACGGTTCGCAGACGTCATTTGAAGCGGAGCCGGCAAGCACTGACAGGCACTAACCACCCCGACTCGGTGTCGCTCGGTGTCGATCGAGGGGTGGCCGCTACAGTCAGACACCATGATTGGTGACACCAACCGTGCCACTGAACCGAATCCACCATGCGCACCCCTGTTCGATCCCACCAAAGGCATAAAGCTTGCGTCTTCTAGACCCTGTTTTTTCTGTGTTTTGAGCTCACCTCCCTCAATCTCAAGTTATCCGACTCCTTCAGCTCCGATTGTATAGCCAACCATCTTCTCTTTGCCGCCTGTTGTACTTGTACTCCCAGCTCCCGCTCCGAACCAAGCGTACTTGGATGTCTCAGCTCTCGACGGCGGACGCCTCGCTTGCCCCGCTTGGATGATCCTCAGTGGCGTCCCCAAGACCTCGAGCGAGCGTCTCGAGGTGCCGTCCCTCGGTTTCCTCCTGTGCCATTCTGTAAGTGGGAAGAATATCATGTACGACCTCGGCATGCCCAGACTCGAGGACCTTTCGACACCGCCGGGGTTCGAGACCTTCGCCCACATATATCTCGGAGATGAGGGCAAAGTAAGCCCGCTTCGGCTGTTCACCTTCGAAAGTGATGGGTGTATCCATGATTCGCTCAAGAAGGGAGGGGCGCAGCCAGAGGAGGTGGACGTGATCGTCATCAGTCACCTGCACTGGGATCAGTAAGTTTGCCCTTTATCCTCTGGCATTCGAAATAACAGGTACTAGCTGTCCTTAGCGTTGGAGACGCCCGCCCGTTCACCGAGGCTGAATTCATTCTTGGTTCGGGATCCAGGGGTATCATGACTGGAGAGGACCCACAGGCACAGAGTCCCGTTGTTGTTCCTGTCTCTGCGCCTGTTCATCTCGGGGGCCATATCGCGCTCCTAGCTTGCACGTCCCCTGACGGATCCTGGATCCTTCTCGTAGGCGACGCGGTGCACCGCATGAGCATCCTGCACGCCGAGCGCGACTTCGCGTGCCACGACGATGGCCACGGGGGCGTATTCTGCATGCACAGAGACCCTGAAATGGCTCGTGACACTATCAGGAAGCTCAAGGCATTCATCACAAAAAGTGCACTACGTGGGTGAGTGGTTTGGGGAAAATAAGACTGTGCCCGACATTACAGTGGCTTGTGGAGAGTAATAAGGCCCTCTGAGAAGTTTATCACAGCAATAAGGACGAGTAAAAGTTCAGATGCATATTGTAAGCGGTGTGGCTACTTAGAAGATCAACAAAGATAAAAGTATCTGCTTACACAGAGACTGAGAGATATTGCACGCGCTCGCAAGCACGTAGAAAATATAAATGAATACCTATAGGCGTACAAGTTATTATGCCAGTGAGTTATAGCCCAACACAACCAAGATATATGTTTCCTGACACGCCTTTAAAACACGCCAAACCCTCCAGCATCGATCAATGCCTCGTCCTCACCCATCTCCTCGAGCCCATCCAGCTCACCTTGAAC
>NW_006913059.1:0-122518 GCF_000271625.1 Coniophora puteana RWD-64-598 SS2 | reverse complement strand
GTCCATCAGTTTTTATTCTCATTGCTCTCTTCATGTAGTCTGCCTGCCTGTATCGTATCATTGCATGTGTAGTCGGATCACCATGTATTCTAACACAAAAAATGTATTATCTTGTTATTGGTCAATGTGCGGCGTGACATGCAAGTTCTCTAAGTCCTTATTTGGTCGACATCAGTTCATGACAGCAATAAGATGTGTTGATACTTGTAGGCTTCATAGCTTGGTATACAATACTCATAGCTTGCAATTGATCACTAAGTTTATGGCCCGCCTACAGAACCTAGCCCAACTTACAAGATATGAGTAAAATTCTCAAAATGGAGGTTACAAATATGTACTACGAAGCTACTAAATTTCAAGCGAGACGTACATTAGTTCTGAGTGCTTCTAGCTCTTATACTGAGCTTATAATCCGAGTGCGCTTTTTGTGATGTTGGCGGATATGCCACGAGTCCAACTGCAGATCACGCACGTTGACGTTGATGAGGGATTTTACCTCCCTGGAAAATTCGCTCCCGTTACGTAGGTTACTAGGCCGACATAATTTGAGTTCACAAAGCTGTTTTATCGCCTATTGAACCTGTTAATAAACTTCTGGCTGTCCTTTAATTCGAGGCATGTTTTCTTCGTCAGTCCACCAGCACCAGTCACACTTCTTATGCCCTCAGCCAGGCTGGGGTACTCGTCTTGTAGGCATTTTGGTACGCGAAAGGAAACTACGAAAGTCCGTCGGCCAAGTCCGAGGTACCGGTATGACAGTAATCCTAGTCCGACGGAGCCAAAATATGTCGCTGCCAAAATAGCCGGGTCAATTTATTGACTCTGCAGGTCACCTTCCGGTTCAGTCACAGTCCTCGCTCGCACGCCCTCGGAGGGTCTTGAATCCTTCTCATAGACGACACCATGCACTACAGGACCATCTATCGCGGTGAACGAGACTTCGCATCCCACGACGATGGTCATGGTGGCACACGTGGATCCTGATCTGGCGCGTGATACAGTGTAGGAGCTCAAGGCGTATTGGCAGACACGCCAAGGGTCAAACTGCTGCCATAGCTTGAGAAAATGGTGCCCGAAAATACAGTGCTGGCGGAAGGTCTTCGGGGCCTTATCTAAGCAGGCATACGCCCATAAGTTGTGGATATCTTTGTTGACGTTCAGTCACATCCTCTATATTCTTGCCACTTCCAGCTTCTTGCAAGCGCTTGCCTCCTTCAGCCAGTGTTTGTCTCCCCCTTGTCGAGTTCTCGCAAAGCCAAAACATGTCTTCTGGATCGCCTGTATCACTTCCGCCATGCGCGCAAAACCAATCATACATGGACGTCTCGGCTCTCGATGGCGGACGACTCGCTTTACCTGCTTGGCTAATCCTTGGGGGCATCCCCAAAGGCTCAAGCGAGCGCATCGATATGCCATCGATCTCTTTCCTCCTGCGTCACTCTGCGTCCGGAAGGAGGGTCGTGTATGATCTCGGCATCCCCAGACGCGAGGACCTCTCGACGTTGCCAGGTTTCGAGGCTTTCAACAAGGCGCTTTCCAGCGACGAAGATGAGCCCTGCCTACTTCGGCACCATACATTCCCGGGTGATGGATGTGTTGAGGATTCACTTATTAAGGGAGGGGTGCTGCCGGAAGAAGTGGATGTCGTTATTATTAGTCATTTACATTGGGATCAGTGAGTCCGTTCCCTGAAATTTGCATTAATATCCAGTATTGAAGATTCTAGTATCGGAGACGCACGTCCGTTCACGAAGGCCGATTTCATCCTTGGCGCTGAGGCTAAGGGTACTATAGCTGGAGAGGATCTGCAGACACGGAAACCCATTGTCGTTCCCATTTCTGCGCCCGCAGAACGCATGCACTTCATCACCGAATGGGAAACCTCCATCGGCGGCTTGAGAGTACACGATTTCTTCGGGGACGGGAGCATGTATGTTCTTGATACGCCCGGTGCGTTCGGCATTTCTGTCCTCACTCGCTTCTTACTTGAAGATGACTTACTGGTGAAACCTTGCTGATTTCAGGCCATCTGCCCGGGCATGTCGCAGTCCTAGCACGCACATCTCCGGATGGCGCTTGGATCCTTCTAGTAGGTGACACCGTACACCATAGAAGCATTCTTAATGGCGAGCGAGACTTCGCGTCCCACGATGATGGTCATGGCGGCATAATGTGCGCCCACGTGGATCCTGAGCTAACGCGCGATACGATGCGGAAGCTCAAGGCGTTGGAGGACATGCCGAGGGTCCAACTGCTACTCGCACACGAAGACATTGATAAGGATGTATTTCTCCCCGGAAAGTTTGTGCCCCTTGCGTAGGCCACTAGATCGAGAAGTTTCAAATCCAAAAATGCGGTATTGTGGCCTATAGTACATATCGATAATCACGATTCTGCCTATCTGTTAAATCCAGGAACTCCTAGTCCTCAATCAGCCTACAAGCTATGGTTCGTCATGGGCTCAAAGCAGAACGTACCTTGTCGACCCGGACCTGGACGAGCTTTCCGTCCTCTGACAAGCGCTCGATATACACTTCTTCGTAAGCGTCGTCTTCAGGCTCTGCATCTCTCCGGCTGTTTTCGCGTGCGAGAATGTACCGAAGGAGAAGCAACAAGAGCGGACACGCGATGTAGCATACAGCAATCACAATCCACGGGACGTGATTTCTGACGTGTGCAAGCAAGGGAGGTGAGTGGTTATTATCAAGGACGACAAGTGTTCGGGACACACCGCGGCTTGTACTTCTCCAGCCACATAAATGGACCGGCAGCGTTGCCAACGCAGTACGCAGATAGAAGAATCGCATTCGTGGCGACCTTCTTTGTGTGTCCCGCGGTGACGTTGTTGATCCACGCTAGCGCGAGCACGAAGCCGGTGATGCTTATCCCTGTATCAACACTCTTCAAGACCTGAGAACCGAACAAACGTCCAATGCACGCACCCGTCAACCATTGACAGAATAACAGCCCAACCTTATCGCTCCATGGCAATAAATTCAATAGCATAATTGCGATCAGCGTCGGCACGAAGTACGCAGCCCCAACGTACGCGCGCGCATTTGGCCAGCGCGCGGCGAGCGTGACGCCCGTCCATATTGTGACGATCTCGACAATACCCGACACGCAGGAGAGAAGCGTCGTCTGCAGGTCTGAAAAGCCGAAGGAAGCCATGATGAGCTGCTGCTGGTTTGTGAGAGAGTTGGGGACGTTGTCAAGCGCAGAGAAGAGCGCAAATATCCATGTTTTGGGGTCGAGGAGAGCTTCGATGAGCCTGGGGTAGGTTTTAATACCGAGTTGACTGCAAGACTACAGGTCGTAAAACGTACTGCTCCTTCTTAAAGTGCTTGTTTTCTACGCCTGTTTGGTTTTCCTGGAGACGGAATCAACTAACACCGCATGGAATTGCATTGGTATCGCTCACCTTGATCCTCTGCACCGCTTTTACGCGCTCATCCATGGTAAGGAACCAAGCGTTTGTCGGAGAATCCGGAAAGAAGAACCTGAGCCCTGGTCAATGTTGGGTGCGATGGGGAGCAGTACGTCAACCTAGACGTACCAATAGCATATTGCCAGGGCAAAGGTTATCGCTCCGGTGATGATCATAAGCCTGTCGGAGGGCGTCAATGAAAGTCGTACTTTAAGTCGCGTCGACAATCACAGTAACGCTTACCACTGCCAGGGCTGAAAGCCACTTGTCTGGATATGTAACGATCCAAAACTTATAAACCCCGAAATAATCTGGGCTTCGTCGAGCGTTCAGTATGCCATCTAATTGATCTTTCTAGCAAACGTACCAGTTCCATTCATCAAGACTACAAACGGAATAAGTATATTACTACGCTTCGACAGATAAAGATGTTGAACGCTACTCACACCAATAGCCAACGCGCAGTGTCTGCTCGTTACGCGTGTAGAACATCGAGCTCACGATCATGAACCCAGCCGTAATGGATCCCTCGCAGACGCCCAAAAGCAGGCGCACGACGAGCAACCCCGCGAAATTCGTGCACGCGGCATGGCACGCGAGCGCGATGCTCCATACGAAGATGTTCAGGCTAATGATCGGATTTAGGTGTAGCCCTCGGAGCCGACGGTACTGTATCTGAACAACATACCTCATCCATTTCCCTACGGGAAACCGCTGTAGCGCCAAGTTTTGCGGGTACTCGAAGACGAGGTAGCTGAGATAAAATGCAGTTCCAAGCCTGATTTCCGCATTAGCCGAGTTTGCTTCGGTGCGCCAAGCTGAGCGCCGCAGGGTCGCCTACCAATTGTACCTTAAGCAAGTTAGCGTCGTTCACTTGCTAACAATGATACCACTCGTGATCAAACTTACTCCGAAGTGGACAAGTGCGTATCTTGCCTAAAGAGCGAGATAAGATAGGCGATAGAGAGACCCGGGCTCAGATAGTGGACGTACTCTATCCCCAATATAGCTGCGCTTCCGAGCGTCGTCTTATCCATGAACTGAACCCTATGAGGTGATAAGCGTCGCTGACACAGATAGAGGAAGGCCTGCACACCAGTAAAGCACTAAAGAACGAGTGGTGTCCCGAACATCAGCATAGCAGGTGTGCGCATGGCGTTACTCACTGAACATCAGCGGGAGGATGTGCCAGTCAATCTTCTTCCTGGAGTGCTGATCAGTACCAGTGATCACAACTCGGTAGAGAACGTACCGGATGCGCAGGGCTTCCTCAGGATCAAGTTCGCCTGTAAAGCCTGCTGCGAGCTGTGCGCCCGTATCGACCTCTTTGGTGGAAATAGAAACTCCGTGTTTTCCATCCTTCACGGATGTGGGTCGCGACCGAATATCCGATGTCGACTCTGAGCTCATGACGAGCAAGTTGAGAGTGCAAGATAAGAAGAGAGCGATGGAGTGAGCGTCCATAGATTTATAGAACGGGGAAGCCCATGGAGCCTACGGGAGACAAATATAGACTGGTGGATAAGAAGCCCGTGCCTGTCGCCAAAGCTTATGGAACAATGTCATACAACTTACCGACGAAGCCTATGGGCGCCGCAGGTTGGAGACAAGCGCTTTAGCTTCTTTGAGCCCTGTGTGAAAGCACAGCAGTCTGCGCAGCGACGATGTGTGCGCTCTGTGCTCAAAAACAGTTTAATTGCTGACAATTTGAAAAGACAAAACAAGGCGACCATCGCACGACGTGAACAGAGGGTGTACATAGGACGAGAGAAATTCTTATGACGAGCTCACACATTCACCGAGCCCCCGCGGTAGTACACCCGTAACGTCTTGATTGTATGAAAACTTGCCCAGGTAGGATGTCTGTTCACCAGCGAAGTCTACCTTAATCGTTGACCGCTCTGAGGTAGTGAACACGTACGTGAGAACAAGACAACCGATTGTCTTCATGGCGCATGGATTCTCGAGTCTTTGACACGTTTATGAGCGATAGCATTGTGGGAAGGGGGCGTGGGGGCTCGGTAATGGCGACTGCTCTGAGGAGAGCCGTACCTTCCTCGTAGTCGATGACGTCCTGGAGGTACACCAGAGCCTCTTGGACGATGGTCGCCACCTTCACGGGATACACTAGCCATCAGGCGCATGTTGGCATTGCTCACCCCCTATGCAAATCCAAGTAGACCAGGGCCCAATGATAGGTTTCGTCAATCTTGTCTGGGCGAGCGTGTAACGCGGGGTAATGACAAGATCGCAGTAGGAACTCACCATCAACCTCAGCTCGACCCTCAGCCTTCAGCACAGACGAGGAAGCATAGAGAAGAAGCCTCATTCAAACTCTTGACGAAGATGACAATTCATGAAGGCTGACGGCCTTAGCTGGAGCCATGAAAACGCTGAAAGGATGGTTTCCGTCGCACTTGCTTCAGCCTGGTAGGTGGATCCCACGTTGTCTCCAGTATAATGAGTAAACCTATGAAGCCAAAGACACGATTGCAACGAGAGAGGAGGCAGGGCAAGGTCCTCTCCAACCTAGCAGACGATGGCCGGGAGAGGGAAAGAGAGAACACGGGTAAATGTCGGAATAATTTCGGAAGCGGATACAAAGTATCTTTCCCCGCAAATAGGGGCAAACGCGTCTAACACCTCCCTCTTGCCATCAACACTGCAGCGATGAAGGTACACCTGGCCAACATGGAGTCTGTAGTGGCCCAGTGACCTCTAACTTCTCGGGAGAAGATTCTCGCTCTCATAAAGGCGCAATGGACCCATCTATCTCTTATATAAAGCGAAGCGAATGAAGCCTGGCTGGTTTTCATTCTTCCCCCCACTTTTTAGCTTACTCGGAAACTCGAAGTATCCAAGCTCAAACCCTAGCGAAGTATGCCTCCAACAGCTACGAGCGCGCTTGCACCTCCCTCCGATGCCACGAGACGTACCTCGAAGCCAGACAAGCCGTTCGATGACCGCCGCGTCGTTGGTCCATCGGCGAAGCTCGCTCCTCTCTCCGACCACCTCCTCCCGCTCAAGCGTACTATCCTTGCTGAGCTCGGCACGTCACCTGAGCAGCTCGAGCAATCTTGGCGCGGCGTTCTTGCTGCTCTTGAGGTGCACACCGCCAAGATAGCACAGCAAGGCGGGGATGCTATTCCCCATGTCCATTACAAGGACATCGAGAAGGGCATATCGGAGGAGCAAAAAGTGATCATACGGGACGCGGGCTGTGTGGTTGTGCAAGGTGCTGTGTCCGAGGAGGTAAGCATGATCAGCCGATGGACGGAAAGGTAAACATGAGCTGACGAGGTCATGCACGGATAGGAAGCCGTTGGATGGGAGACGTCTCTCAAGGATCTTGTCAAAGCGCACCCTGGGATACAAGGTGTTTCATCAGCGGCTAGTCTCATGTGTCAATCCTTCTAACAAGTTTCGTTCGCTCCATCCAGGGTATCCTAGCCACGACCCGCAAGCCTACGAGCTATACAACACGCAAGCGCAGACCCGTGCACGCACGCACCCCGCCGTACTCAACACGCAGAAGGCCCTCCTCAAATTCTGGGGCTCCTCGCTCCCTCGTGCCTCAGCAGATGGGGAAGACCTCGTGGATTATGACACCCCGGTTTCATACTATGATCGTCTGCGTCTCCGCAAGCCAGGCGACCGTTCGTTTGTGCTCGGCCCGCACATCGACGGCGGCTGTGTCGAGCGGTGGGAGGACCCTGTGTATCGTAAAGTATGGGGCAAGATCCTCAGCGGAGGAGATAGCTGGAAGGAATATGATCCGTACGATGCCAGGTGGAGACTGGGAGCGAAGCAGGATCTGTACGGTGTCCCGTGAGTCTCTGATTTCCTCATCACCTGCACTCGGATTTCTCGACAAGAAAGCTAACGACTCCCTCAGAAACCAGTGCACCGCCCACCGCTCCTGGCAAGGCTGGACCTCCATCTCGCACAACGCCGCGGGTGAGGGCACCCTGCAGCTGCTGCCCATGCTCCGCCTCGCAACGGCGTACGTCATCCTCCGCCCCTTCTTCCGCCCGCGCGACCCGTCCTCGGGGTCTTTGCATCCCGACGACTGGGAACTGGACCTGGACAGCGCGATGTTCCCCGGGAGCCGGATTGGCGCTTCCGGGCAGGAGCTGAGCGTGGAGAGCCATCCGCATCTGAGGCTCGAGAAGACAATGGTGTCGATCCCGAGGACTCGTCCTGGGGATCAGGTATACTGTACGCTTCTTTCTCTCACTTTGCGAGACTAGGGCGCTAACCGAGAAATAAATTCCCGTACATAGGGCACTGTGACGGAGTGCATGCCGTGGAAGGGTACCACGGCGGGAAGAACCTCTCGTCGGTGATGTACATACCGGCTGCACCTCTGTGCATGAAGAAGTACGTTTCCTTTTATTTCATCGGATATGCAGAAACTTATATTACGACGTCGACTTGCAGCGCACGGTACCTCCGCGACCAACGCGTGAACTTCGTTCATGGGCACGTTGCACCGTACGTTCCAATCTTTCACCTCGGCGAGGCCCTCCATGGTAACAGTTCGTGTTTATTCGCAGAGATTTCCCTGCGTCGGCGGGCGAGTCGACATTCCCCGAGCGCGGTACAACGCGCGACATCAAGACCGACGAAGGCCACCGCGCGCTTGGTTTTATGCCATTCGAGGTGCACGCGCCCGAGCTGGTTCCACTCGTGGACGCCGCGAACGCGGCTCTATTCGGACAGTAAGGGAACAGCAACGCCTTTGATGTTTCACATTCTGCATCGCGCGAAGGACGATATCCATCTTCGTTGGTATGATGAAGCGGTCATTGATAGTGAACTCAACAACGGCTGTGGTGTAGTATAATCCAAAGATGAAACCCTGACTCATAATGATGTGTAACGACCCACGTAATTATATTCTTGTCTGATGTATCAGTGTACAATGCCGTATCACAAGATGAACGAACATCAATCTCGTGCCTACTGGCAACCATTAGTACTGTTGCAAGTTGTGATATGGCCTCCATCTGATGCAAACCTGGGCTTCCCTGCGGATCCAAAGCAGCTGAGCTCATACTGAGCAAGCGACTTTACGTCGCTGAGACCTCACAATCACACAAGAGCCACATACTAGAACAGCTGGTACATTGCCGCCGTATTCCTATTCACTATATAGGTAAAGGTAGAGTAACTAGTTTCGTGCGGGAGTATGTTCCACGCCCGCGAGCATCAAGCCCCGGGCGTGGGGTCGGTCTGGAAGGTAAGCTGAGTGTCCAAAAAAAGTATGAAACCGCGCCCTCTCAACCGGTGAGTGAACAGACGAAGTGTAGATATCGTGGTCATGAGCGAACGAGATACTGCTATGTTGTCGTGACATACAAAAGCATGTGGCACGCGGCCGTCGACGCTGCATCACGGATGCGAGCGTCGGCGGTGCGCGCGCCACAGTGCCCCGGGCGTCCGCCGCACGGTGCAGCGGGCCCTTAGCAGCATGCCCAGTCGGTGTCCGTGGCGCAGGCAGACCAGTGCCGTGATGTCAGGAGCGTTTCGGGGGTTGTGGTCATGAAATGGAAACGGGAGAGTCGAGTCCAGCGCCCCTCGTACATCCGTCGTCCACCGGTCCAGCCAGGCAGTGTGTTCATCCGTCCGTCAACGCGACTCCGTTCGAAAACTCAGCAAAGAGCTCGAAATGGGAGCACGAGGCGGGTCGGGAGGCGAGCGGCAACGCGGCTAGCGCGGGGCGCGCTTACCAGCCGAAAGCGTCGGAGAGCTCGTTGAGGAGGATGAACTCCTTCTGGCGGTAGTTGTCCTGCGTGAAGTTGAGCTGACCCTCGGGCTCGAACGTGAGCAGCGTGCCGTTCTCGTTCGAGTTGTACGTCGGCCAGGTCACGTTCACGAGCCCGCTCGCCGGCTGCGGCGAGCCCTTGTAGCCGCCAGCGGGCACGTTCGGGTCGAGGTTGTACGCGAAGTTGACGAGCATGTCCGTGCCGACGAACGACGGCGACTCGGTGAGCTCGTAGAACTCCTGCAGGTCGGACTCGTGGAACGTGCCGAGGGCGGAGTACTTGTTCGCGCGGTAGAGGTACGACCACACCTTCTGCGTCTTGGACGCGATCGTCAACGCGAAGCGGCGGGGCATCTGGAAGTACAGGTCACCCTGGACAGCGGAGATGCGCTTGTACTGCGGCGTCAGGGTGTTGTTGGTACCAGTGTTGAACGGCGACCCGAGATCGGGCTCAGAGCTATAGGCGTCACCGAGGACCTCCATCTGCGTCTCGTTGGCCTGGGGCATGTAGTTGGTCTGGACGTAGCTGAGGAAGTCCTGGTCCGTGGTAACGTTGGCGTTGAGGAGCGAGAACAAGGTGCCCTCGTCGTCGACGTCGCCACCGATGATGGGGACCTTGGCGTAAAGGTCGCCGTTCATCGAATCACGGAGGGTGCGGGTGAAGAGGTCGCCATCGATGGTAGGACGGAACGAGGTGTCGAGGGACTGGTACGACAGGAGAGGTGGAACTTGGTTGACAGCATTCACGAGAGTCTGGTAGTCAACAGCACGAATGCAGTCGAGCGTAGTGTTGCCCTGAGGAGGGTTGGTGCAGTTCGTCAGCGACACGATCTGGTCGTACACGGGCTGCTGCTCCGAGATGTCGTGGAACGCCTCGGTAAAGCCGGACTGGGTGACAGCACCGCTGAACAGGCCGTTGAGCTGACCGTCGTTGGCGAGCATCTGCATCCAGATTGAGATGGCGCCGGCACTCTGGCCCCAGCTGTAGGTGTGGATGCAATGGTCAGATAAGGTCTGCAAAGTGATGAACGGGAGCAGACGTACGCAACAACGCGGGACGGGTCACCACCGAAAGCGGCGATGTTATCCTGGACCCATTGGAGCGCGAGGCGCTGGTCGTGGAGACCCAGGTTAGCGACACCAGCCTCCTTGATCTCCTTGCCAGCCAAGAAACCGAAAGCGTTGACGCGGTAGTTGAAGGAGACGTAGATGACATCGGAGCCAAGAGCGTTAGAGCGTTGAACGACAGGGACTCCGTTGTACGCGGAGGCGTCGCCAGTCTCGAAGGCACCGCCATAAATCCACTGCAACACATCCGGAATCAGTATATGCCCCTATGTTTTAAACATGCTCGGGCATGAAAACTGTACGCACCACAACGACGGGGAGGGAAGCGTTAGCCTGTGTACCCTCGGGGCGGACAACGTTCATGTAGAGGCAGTCCTCGGACTGGGTGGTGTTGGAGGACGGCATGAGCTGGGCGATCGTCTCCTGGACGCCGATCAACTCCTGGGACTGAGGGAACTCGGCGCCAGGAGCGAGTTGCACCTGCTGGGGGCAGGCGTTGCCGAACTGCGTGGCCGAGCGTACACCAGTGAAGTTGGACGCCGGCTGGGGCCTGCGGAGACGGAGGTCTCCAACACTGGAAAGAATATATCCATGGTCAGCAGACGCCCTTGCGCGCAGCATGATCGGGTGCAGAAAAGAACACGCACGGAGCTTGAGCATAGGCCATGCCCAAGAAGGACTCGGTCCCGTTGACCGAAGCACCCTGGTAGGATCCCTGCCCGAGGGACACGACTGGGCCATCACTTCGTCTGAAAGAGAGAGGAACGGCAAGGACACCAGTGTCCCGCACGAAAGAAGAAATAAATACGAAAGAAAGGAGGAAGAGAGAAGAAGAAGAAAACATAGCGAAAAGGGAATACGTGCCAGACGTACAAGGAATCCAGAGACGCTGAAGTCCTCCTTTATATACGCCTACGCCCCCTTGGGGCCCACTGACGATGTGAAGGCGATGGCCAATGCTATCATCAGGGGAGCATGGCTTGATTCGAGGATGTTGGATTGACTGATCGGGCGCGGGTGATATTACGGTATCGCACTGTCCACATCATGTATTTGCCTTTTTTTGGTCGGCACCCTGTTCTACCTTGACAGTTGGCATTGCATCCTCTGAGTTAGCACGGTGGAAAGTAAGTGGCCGACTGAGGAAGTTGACATCTGGTGCGGGGTTAGCGTGCGAACCAGTTCTGAAACACAAGCAGATCGTGCAGTTGTCAGTTGTGGGCGTCGCAAATATGGTTCGGAGACGTCATTCCGAGTAGACGCAGGGAGGAGCATCACGGTATCCATGGATCTCTTGGTTCAAGAGGCTGTGATGATGAGCAATCCATCTCTTCACATTTTGGATGATGATGGGAGGTTAGAGAGATTCGCGCAGGTAGAGTGTCTTTGTTGTTGTATTGCCGGTATGAAATAGCGACTCAGGCTCAAAGTTGTCTTGTATTCCGAGTCAGATTGCTACTTGTCCGTGCGCTTGTGTTTTGGATAGTCAACACTGCCCGAAGTCTGTGCAGCGCACCTCCGAGTCGGTGGCGCCGAGGCGTCCAGCGTCGAGAATGCATAGACGACCAGCCTTGGCGTCGAGTGTCGCATCAAAACCAGAGCCAAGACAAGCACTAGGACCGCTGGAGATGTCGCAACCGTCGAGGAATTGCCTGTGGTACAAGCTGGTGCAAGTCCTTGGCACGGTATCGGAAGCAGAACAACTAGCAGGACTCGAAGTCGTCAGAGTGGAGAGTTGAAGTTATTCCACATAGCCTCGATCACGATCGCCGATGAGATCTCCTCAACAATGTGGCTCTTCAAGTTCAAGTTGAAATCTTCGAAGTGTCGCCATCTCGTGATCTGTTCGACACAGATGAGGTTATTATTATTATTATTATTATGATTCCATTTGCGTCCATCGGGGTTAGTCACCCCATGTCGGACGATACACACGTATTCTACGAGACGAATGAAAAGGGCCCATTGCCCGATCCCACTCAGCTCCTGAGGGTTCCAGGTTCGGCATTGGACGGCCCCCCCTGGTCAGCCCGTTTCCACAGATGAGGTTACGTAGGGTTACGTGGTGGAGTACGTACGGAGAGCATCAAAGCATCGATGCCAGCTGAAACATTGAAGGAGCCCGAAGAAGCAATCACGTCGCGCCCTCGTTTCAGCCTGGCGCTTGTAGGCGCTCGCTTGGTTATAAATTATCCCGCTGATCATTGGGCGCTCCGACCAAGTCCTCCGAGTCCTTGTCGCGAGTTGGTCGCGAGAGAAACGTTGCACCTTCTGCGCTCGAAACCCGACGTATTCCTCCATTCCGAACGCCCGTGTCTACGATTTGCGCCCATCACGATGACGGCCATCAAGAGATCGCTAGGAGCTATGATGAGGGAGCACTGGCTGGTCAAGAATAGCTTGCGCCTCAATATCTGTTCGTGCCCCACAGAGGTAAGTATGCTTGGTTCAACTCTGATGAACGTGCACCCCGCCAGACCCCACCATCATCACGGGCGCACAACAACCGTGACGCTCGGCATGGCCGGCCGAATGTGTCCTTGGACGAGATCAGATGATATCTCGTAATCCCTGCTTTGAAGTTTGAACAGTCCAAAGCGCTTAAGCGCCCGTGTCGTCCTTTCATTTTGCTTGAGACGGGCACAGCCGCGCCGTCATCACCTCAATCATTGATCAAAAACAGAAAGTGCCACTTTCCTCCACTTTCCATCCGCGGCATCTACTGACACTGCCCCGCGCCGAGCGGCGAGTACAAACGATACCGCTGTCACACTTGGAAAGGCTAAGTTGAATGAAGGGGCGAGTTTCTTCGCCCGACCAAACTACACACCGCACCCGACACCTCCCGGAAATGTCTTGGAAACGCCTCTCGATTATCTTTCTCCTATATCAACGTTAATCGGTGCTCATCGATGTCATCGTTGAAATGAGATGATGCATAGCCATAGGCAGTGCGTCTCAGCGCAACTCATGAACCAATTAAGCTCCGAAACCGCTCAGCATCGATGTGCAGGAGGAAAACATAAGCGTCGATTGCTACAAACTCTAAAT
Source organism: Coniophora puteana RWD-64-598 SS2 (assembly GCF_000271625.1). Classification (NCBI taxonomy): domain Eukaryota; kingdom Fungi; phylum Basidiomycota; class Agaricomycetes; order Boletales; family Coniophoraceae; genus Coniophora; species Coniophora puteana. The sequence continues at coordinate 109,205 of NW_006913059.1, read as the reverse complement.
CCCAGATACATGTCTAGTCGTCTACGTAGCGTTCTAAATCAGGAATATTCGTAAACATAAGAGTAGGAAAAGATGTCCTCAAAAGAAAAGGAAAAAAAAATCAACGATACATGCTAGTTGTGTGTTCTATATACTCGTCAGACTCGTGCCACGGCATCGTGAAGAAAGATATAAGTAATCAGCGCATGGGTATCTGTATAGATCTCCTTCTATACAAATGTAGTGCTAAGATGTCAACTGGCCCCACTGTGGCAGCGATTATTGGAATGGCGGCTGTGGCACGTCGCCCAAGAAGCAAAAGCCACCATCACCGGATTAATTTCTTGTGCAATGCAGAACCCAACCGAGCCCATGCCGCACCTTGCGGCCTTGCCTTTTTGCACAAAACCCGCTGCTCAGTTGTGTCCCTCCTGGTATGAGTAGTATGAATCAGAAACCTTCGCATTCAGCGTTGCGAAATCAGTCCCGACGAGCCGTTCCTGATCACCAAGAGCACAGGCCAACGTTAGCATGCGCGAGCGGTTATGCATCAAGGGATGGGCGCACCGGTTGCACCGTTTAGGCTGTCGACGACATCCTGCTGGTGTTCGTGGGTGCTCGCAACATCGGAGTCTCCATCGTGATTGTGGTTCAAGACGTAAGAACCCTCGTTGATGACAACCTATGTTGCGATGTAAAGAATCAGCACCCGTCTGCACCACACCCTTTACCAGTTGAAACCGCCCTTACCTCCTCAGCGCTGCCGTTTACCGCACTGGGCACCTCCGAAACATCAGCGGTCGCGATTGTCTTCTCCTCAACAACCTTCTCCTTCTCGAGCTCGCTGCCCGCCAGGGTGACAGCCCGGGAAATTGAGGCGGATCCAGGGTTCGCCTCGGCGTCGGTCTGCTCTTGTTTCACAGCCTTGTCCTTATACTGGTCGTCGTCGCCGCGCGTCAGGTTCTGGTGCTTGATAAGGAAGATAGTCGCGATGAGCGCGAAGGCCGACCACGCTGTGTTGATCGCGAATAGGAGGCGTATGCCCTTGGTGTACCCCCCGAGCGCGATGGACGTTTGTTCAGCAGTCAGGCCTGCAGCATTCGTGCTAAGCAGGGATGGTGTGTCGACGATGGTCGAGACAGTCGACGGCGAAAGGCCAAGGGTGGTGAGCGAGTCACGGAGCTCATTGTTACTATAGTGAGACCGCGGCGTGGAGAATTATTGAGCGGGTACAGTGATAGTAGATCTCGACGTTAGCGAGGTTGCAATAAACCGCTTCACAACACTTACATGAAAGTGGAGCCAATTGCGAGACCGAGTGTACCGCCGAGAAGGCGTACGAACTGAAGCCCCGAATTAACCGGATAATGTTACGTCAGCGATGGAGCCAAACGCGGGCACGATCAGATATATTTAGCGAACGCATCCTCGGGGAAGAAACAATGACATCACTCACGTTCCGGATGGCCGTGACTACGGACATGTCCTTGCGAGGCACGCTAGCCTGGGCAGCCACGGTCGTGGTTTGCATTGTCTGACCAGTTCCGTGCTGTCAGCAGTCGGTTGTGCGGTTTCACGTATAAGGACATACCAAGCCGGCACCGAAACCTGATAGAATCATGTAAAACGACATCGCGGGCCGGTTGATCGTAGAGCTCAGCATCATAAGGCAGCCCGAGCCGATCGTCCAGACGGTGAAACCAGTGTAGATGAGTGCCTGTCAAGGTACACCAGTTAGCGATCAACCCGTAGGTGCAGGAGGTAAAACGAAGCATACCCTGAAGCGGCCGGTCCAGCTAACCATCAAACCCTGTATTTATAAGCGTGAGTAGAGGTTCCTCGACTTATGGTTGAGTGAGAGGGCACTCACCGTGGACCAACTGGAAAATGCCTGTGCAAGGAGAAGAGGCAGGAGGGAGACACCCGAGCGAATCGGTGACCAACCCATCCCGACTTGGAAGAACTGAGGCAGATAATACATCGCTGAATAGAAAATAAAGCCACTACGAAAAAATTAGTACCAGCGTTATCGGGTACAAAGGCCTTGGACTTACTTCGCAAACATGGCAATGTAAACTCCAACGACCGTCGTGTGTTTGAAAATGTACACTAAGTGATAGATTAGCTCCTATCAGGCTTGAGTACTTTGGAACAGGAACTTACTTGGGATAATGGGCAACAGGGCACCATACGCTTCCCAGACGCAGAATAAGACAATGACAGCAAGGCCTCCGATGAGAGGGCCGAGGACAGGGCCGGAGTACCAGGAATACGAAACACCACCCTATTCATCTCATTAACCATCGTTTACGGCATAGTCGGCAAAATCATACCCAAGTAAGCGGAAGAAGGACCATGACCGAGCCAGCCAAGGTGAGGAACGTGCCCATGTAGTCGATGCGCTTGATTTTGCTGAGTCGTCGACGTGAGTGACATAATCCGTGTCTTAATCCAAAACACGCACTCTTTCATGTTACCCTGAACAGGCTTGAAAGGAAGGATAAATGTGATGATAGTGATCGCGATGACCGAGTAAGGGATATTGATCCAGAAGCACCACTGTCGGGGAAGCATGTCAGCCATTTAGCCGACTTGGATACTCCGAACGTAAAAAAGCGTCTACATACCTTCCATGACACCTTTTCCGAGAGCGCACCTCCGATAGGCGGCCCGATCGCGAAGCCTAGAGCGTTCACGGCGATGATAATACCCTGAAACTTGCCTCTGCCAAGCACCCGTCAGAAACTACTGCACCTCCATGACATGAATCCGGATCTACTCACCGTTCTCGAAGTGTGACAACGTCAGATATGATAATCTGCGCCATACTAATGATGCCACCCCCACCCGCGCCCGCTATCGCTCGGCAGATAATGAGCTCCATGATGTTCCTCGAGAAGCCCGAACCGAGTGCGCCAAGGACAAAAATGGTCATGCCGGTGGCCATGGCGGCCTTGCGGCCGAAAATGTCGCTCAGTCGACCATACAGGGGCATGAACGCCGTCGACGCGAGGAAGTAGGCGGAGGGAACCCAGGCAATGACCGAACCAGCCGAGAAGGCTTGTGATATGAGCGGGAGACCGGTGGCGATCACTACCGAGTCGAGCGTGGTCACCAACACGCAGGAGGCGACACCGCATAGCACGGCGATGAGGCGCGCGGGTGGGAGGAGGTTCGTCTGATCTGTGAGTTTGTTTTTAGCATCTTCTTGTTTTGATGAGGTCGTCGTAGGTGGTGTAGAGGGCGAAGGGGCCTGATGCTCCTCGCCGGTGGCGGAGGGTACGCGAGAGATGTGAGCGGTTACGCTCGATGCTGCAGACCAGGTCCTGTCACCCATCGCTGCCATCGCGATGTCGCGTCGGATAAAGGAATGTGGGGAGGTAGAGGAATGTAGGGGGTTGGAGATAAAAACTGGTTCGCAAGAAGCGAAGCGGTTTTATATGGAACTGAAATGTCAGCCACAAAGCGAGTGTGAGTATGTGAGCACAGAGCGTGCGATGGGCGCACAGCACCCTTGTTTCGTTTCGACTTCACTACTCCATGTGGGTCTCCATTAGAGCGAAGCCAAGGAGCTGATAACAAGCCAAGCACCGAAGAGTGGCCTGCGACCCTCTAATTCATTTCCGCACTAGCCGATCTACAAAAGGCCGAGAAGCTCTTGGGCTCGGCAGCAACATACACTCTGAGGTCGTTGTCGTCACCCAAAAAACACGCTACCGACGAAGATCCCAGATGAAGCATCTCCGACTCGACACTTTTCCAGCGAGATATTTTGACCTACGAATTCCATAAGAGGTCAGACTCCTCGAGGAATGGCTCTCGCGCGGGATTGGACAGCAGCGGAAGTCACCGAACCACAGGCGCCATATTTTCGGGACCAAATGAACATCGGATAGGTAGATCGTCGGTGGCTCCACAAAAGAAGCAGTGCGCAGTAACCCAAGAATGTGACGGCTTTGTGAATTCGAAGCTTACGACGCATGAACAGTATTCATAAGTAGACGGAATTGATTAAGGAATTGCGCACGTCGTAGCCAAGAACTGAGAGGTGAACCGCCCGCGCGGCAAACATGCTTTTGGAATCTAAGGCTGCCGCATTCCAATGACGATAGCGTCATCGCGAAGTTAAAAGCCAAGACAAAGGATAAGGGACACTTACGCGCATTTAGTGGTTCGCGAGGAACGTTTTTCAGAAGCGACTATTTTGGGAGCAGCGGCACCACGCTCGCTGGCAATGCCATGACCGAGGACGGCAAACTCAAACGCCAATCTTGAGTACCTTACAACTGATTAGGATCAGTATCCAGGCTTGTGGCGTTATCTGCCCAAGAATTCACGCCGGCGACATCGGGCGCCGCGATTGCTGTACAACATATGCGCCCAGCGAAGAGGCTCGGCTAGCGCCTCGTGGGACTTATCGACCACTAAGGACGCAAGCAGACTTCTTAGTGTATGCACTCTTGAGCCAAGACATACTACATACCTCTTTATTAAGCATGTACGCGCCTTCGTTGTTCCATTTTGAAATGCTGATAAAGGCGAAGTCAGGCCAAACCGGACCGTGAGGAAGAAAGTCGCGCCCCGAGGCTGGTGCAGGCTTCGCGAATGCTGATGCCCAGACCACGGGTACTTTCCACGATTTGTGTTCCTTGATACGATCAGCATTTGGACGTCGTACACGTATGAGTTATCTTAAGCACGAGGACTCACCGCGATTTTATTAAGGGAAATTTTGAAACAAATATAACCCGCGGCCTGGATACTGAGTCTTGAAGCGTCCCTGTGCGTGACGAGTCCTCCGTCCAAAATATTGATAATAAAATTAATGGCGGTGCAACTTGGGGACGAAACAATTCAATGCTTTACGTCCTATCTGTGCGATATCGAAGGCTTCTCTCTGAAGGTGGCAACGTGCTGATCGATAAGGTCGGTGGCCGCGAAATCATGCTGGGTAGTCGCACTCACCCACAGGGACACCGCCGCCGACCGCTTGGTACCGATATCAGCGTATCAACGCCTCCCGAACAAGAATGACGGACAATGGAAGTTGGAGGGCATACTGACCAAAAGGTACTCATAATGGTGATATGCCGCTATGGCGCCGTGGAAGGCGTTCCCAGGGGCCTATTCAATCGGTCGACATCCAACATGGTGGCTACGAAGACCGAGGAGAAATCGGGCAGAAACGGTCCCCGCTGGAGGTTCAAAAGCTCTCATGGGCGCTTGAAGCACCACGGAACGCCACGATGAGATTGCGCAAGGCTTGGCATTGGCTCCTTACCGTCATGTACTACGTATATTCCCAATCCAACGAGGGCTCGTCGGCAGAGACCATAGATTCGGGGTACTCCCTGGCATTCTAACTTGAGTGCGGAGAACACATCAATTGAAACGAGGAAGCCTGCTTCATCATGCAGAAGACGGTGCTGAGAGATGTTGGGAGTGAGTGGAAGAGCGTGGATGTATGCGCATGGCAATTTCCGAGGCTGACTTGAGACTCCGCGAGTGCCGCGCGCTGAGCCGAGAGGGCATTCGAAGTTCTCAGACACCACAGAAATCCTCGAAAAGAACGTGCCTTGGTCGACCGACTGCCTCAAAGACCACGCCTCCCTTCAACCTTGAATCAATACTCATCCTGGCGCCTGGTAATCTTGGCAGACATTGGGCCTTCGCGTCAAAATAACAAAAAGGTACTCATGTAAGTTTCAACGTTTATTCCGTCAAATCTAAAGTTTCAAGCACGCCAAGTTCTTCTGTTCTCCAGGCAACAAGCGTCACCTAGTCTGTTTTACAACAACTATTCTACCACACATGATAGAACCTTCCGCTTCCAAGGCAAGGGTTCCCGCCAATGCCTATACCATCTGGTCGTCAGTGACAGGGTTTACTTTCTTCCAACCTTGAGTTGGCACCTCGATTGGTCATGTCTCGTTCAAATTCCTGAGGATTGGCGTGGGCCTGTCCGGGTGGACCTTCCTTGTCCTAAGTGCTGTCAGAATAACACCCACTCTGTATCCTTCGAAGTGCTATCGACCAGTCGCCCGAATGGCCGCCCGTCGTCCGCCGATGTCAGTGGAAGTAGTGCCTGGAGGGAACAGCTTCAAGCTTCAAATTTGAGAATATCATCCTCAGGGCCGCCCTTTTCGCGACAGCTCGCGCAATTGGGTAGTTGACATCATGATCACCAATACTTCCCGGGCCCTCGAAAGCGTGCCTCGGAGCCGGATGAGTCGGGGTAAGTATATGGGGATTCGGGACAACCCGGACTTGATTCCGTGTAATTCCGCGTACAGTCGACTGTACATTGATCAGAGTATGTGCAGATCTTTAATCCTTTACCACTAACTACAGGCAGAAACAAGGAGGTCGCTCCCAAGGACTTGCAGAGGTAAAGTGTGTGTTGTATAACAAACTATATTCGGTATAAGGAAGGCTTACTTATCTGATTAGATAACTCGCGTGCGACCTCGTCCAGCCGGAAAATGTGGGTCAAATGACCCACTCTCTCTCTCTTCATCCCGCCTTTAACACCGCAATTCAATTCCAGCGTAAGGCCGGCCATCTAAAGTCGGGCACTCTCGGGACAAAATCTCTTTCTTTCTTGCCCTCATTCACCATCTCAGAGTAGGTCGGGAGAGCCGGGAGGCATCGCGAGCAGGTGTGTACCCGAAATACGCCCCGTAATATTCATCGTGCCAAATAATCCCTATCAGCTATACTCAGCTTTCTAGAATTTTCAATTCGTACCACGGATACTACTGTAGTACTCGGACCCTCAAATCAGGTCATCAATGGCATTTCGCACGAACCTCTTAGTATCGCACCAGGTGCTCAGGCGCCCGACGGCCGCCTCATCGCTTTTGGCTACCGCTTTCCGTCGTGAACTCGCGAGTGCGGCCACTCAGAGGCGGGCAAGGCACCAGGAAGGAGATATCTCCGATGTATTCACGACGCTCGGTCCTCAGGGGGCCGCGCAGGTGCTTCCCCAGCGGTTCGCGGAGCTGAAGAGGGCGATCTTGGATGGTTTCGGAACGAGCACGGCCGCGCTGGAGGAGTCGTGGAGGCAGGTTTGCGGCGAGCTCGAGGTGCGCGCCGAGGAGATAAAGAAGCTCGGAGGGGAGGTGAGCCGTCATTTCATCGAATACTGTTGTTATCTAGATCCATGACTCGTGCATATCCATAGGCCATCCCAAGAATCGACTACACGGACGTAGAGAAGGGCTTGTCACAGGACCAGGTAAAGCAGGTCAAGGAAGCAGGTGTTGTTGTCGTATCTGGTGCTGTTCCCTGCAAGGTGCGTTCCAGGCCTCTGGTATCCGCCCATCCATGACGCGAGTCTTCATTGTAGGAAGCCCTAGAGTGGAAGCGGTCGATCAGGGACTACGTCGCCGCGAACCCATCCGTACGGGGATACCCGCAGGATAACATTCAGGTGTACGAACTGTACAACACGCGGGCGCAAATGCTCGCTCGCACGCACCCGGCTATTCTGAATACTCAGCGTGCACTTCTCGAAATGTGGCACTCGTCTTCGCCCGAGGATGCACCTTGCGACTTCTCGACGCCCGTGTCGTACTTTGACCGCGTGCGGATACGTAACCCCGGCGACAAGTCATTCACACTCGGCCCCCATGTCGATGGGGGCTCGATAGAACGCTGGGAGGATACACTGTACCGCCGCGTGTACGGCAACATCCTGCGGGGCGGCGACTCGTGGAAGCGGTACGATCCGTATGATGTGCGCTACAGACTGAATGCCAAGCATGATCTATACCAGACGCCGTAAGTTTACCTTGAATTTCATCAACGATGCAATTCATTAACATCAACTACCAGAAACCAATGCACCGCCCTCCGCTGCTGGCAAGGTTGGACGTCCCTCTCAACCACAACCGCGGGAGAAGGCACCCTGCGCGTGCTGCCCATGCTCTCGCTGTCTACTGCTTACATCATCCTCCGCCCTTTCTTTCGTCCACGCGTGAGCCTCATGAGCCTGCGCGGCGCGTCGAGCCTCTCGCACGAGGCATGGGAAGTCGACCTTGAGACGCCGAGCTTCCCCGGCAGCCCGATACGCAAGGGCCAAGAGCTCAACGAGGTGACGCACCCGCATCTCGGGCTCGAGAACACCATGATATCGGTACCAAGGATTGACCCAGGCGACCAGGTCTACTGTACGTATTCCTTCCTCGCGCTGTCTCGGGCACCATCAGATCCAAACGGCTGGTAACTGATGCCGCCTATCTGTCTAGGGCACTGTGATACGGTGCATGCTGTTGAGAGCGTACACGGTGGGTCCGGCGACTCGTCAGTGATGTACATTCCTGCTGCACCTTTGTGTATCAAAAAGTGAGTGGAATTATTCATGTTCGCTGCCACATCTTCTGACCCGCCTGGGTGCAGCGCTCATTATCTCCGAGATCAACGGGAGACCTTCACGCACGGATACCCCGCACCGTACGTACCACCGGCCCGTGTCATTCCGTCAGGATTTTCACTCTAAATTCGACAGCGACTTCCCTGGAGGCGAAGGCGAGTCCAAATTCGTTAACCGCTACCTCCCTAGACATATCACAACAAGCGAGGCGCGCCAAGCGCTCGGGTTCGAGCCGTTTACCTCGACCGTCAATACTGCATTGACGGACGAGGCGAACAAGGTTCTCTTCGGATAAGCTTATTATGAGAAAGCTAGTATAAGGTTTCATTTATCACCGTGTATGTATGTATGTTCTTAAGAGGCTTCTGAAGGCGGCTCGAGCCACCAGCTTCTTGTTACCATTATTATGTTTTACCACCGGAATTTATAGCGAAGTTAGGATCGGCACGATGGTATGTGAATGCGGAAATTTGTATCTTCAAAACGCAAGGGAACAACGGCACACGGGACGATGACATTGTCCAATGGCATGCAAGCAGATTGTGTGGAGGGAACACGAGAGAACGAGAAGAAACTCAATTTTCAAATCATAAAGGCCGAAGCTATATGAAAGGCCCCAACGACAAGTTTGGTGTTATTGGTAGACCAGGGTCTAGCACCTCGTCTGAACTCTAGCTTTATTCTGTACCGAAGCTGCACGGAGGCTAGTTTATCCGACAATAAGGAGATGTTTTCTCAAGCTAATATGTCTTCTTGAGATTTGACAGCTGTTCTGTAGACCACTACTTGAACGTTAATACTATGTGGAAGATTTGTTCTACCGTTAATGAAAGCCGGGGCCCGAAGCTTGAACTACTACGCTTATCGCACGGTTTATTTTCTAGTCTCCGTCAAGTCTCGGTCATGTGACTGCTCAATGCTCATCGACATGGAAGGTGAACGTGGAACAGGATGTCTGCGAATAATGAGCGCTGAAGAGACGGGAAGGTTAAGAAGGGTCACAAAGTGCCAATATGTCGTAGTCATAATCGGCAGTGAGTAGTAAACTTAACAGCTTTTACCTCCAGCATCTACCACCAGATGCACAGGTCGTTTTTATTGGCCACTGTTATACATGCTGCTTCGAACTTATACTGAGACGCAGCTGAGAGACTAACGACTAAATAGGGATTTCTCGATATCGGACAGGCAGGTTCGTGATCAACGACATGTACATAGGGGATAGTGAAGTATTCATGAGCTTGAAACGTTTTGGTTTAGTGATCTACGCAAGGGGTTCAAACTTTCCAGGGAGATGCACCTCCTTATCAACGTCCTCATGTGCAATCTGCACCTGTACCCTTGGCGCGTCTGCCAACACCTTGAGTTTCCTGATCGTCTCGCGCGCCATGTCAGGGTCTACGTGTATGCAGAATATGTTGCCGTGGCCATCGTCATGGTGTGCGAAGCCGCGCTCGCCGTGCAAGATGCTCATATGGTGCACCGCGTCGCCTATGAGAAGGATCCAAGAGCCGTCCGAGGATGTGCGAACTAGGATTGCAACGTTGCCCTTGAGGTGCCCTGTGTTCCAAAGAATATACGAGTTGAGTCACCATTCATGCAGGCAAGATGAAACGAAACGAGGTGCCCGCACCTGGAATATCAAGAACATACATGCTCCCGTCCCCGAAGAAGTCGTGTGCCTTCAAGCCTCCGATTGAGGTCTCCCAGTTTACAATGAAGCGCGTGCGTTCGGTAGGCGCCGAAGTGGGAACGACAACGGGACTTTGTGTGTGCGGGTCCTCTCCTGTCATGATACCCTTGGCTTCGGCACCAAGAACAAACTCGGCCTTGGTGAACGGGCGGGCGTCTCCAACACTGGGAATAGTCATTTCTAGTCATTGATAACCACAAAGAAGAAGAGATAAACTTACTGGTCCCAGTGCAGGTGACTAATGACGACCACATCCACCTCCTCTGGCTGCACCCACCCCTTTCTGAGAGAGTCCTCGACACACCCATGTCCCTCATAGCTGATCAGTTTCAGCAGATTTCCCTCGCTCTTGTTACCAAGTAACCCTTTTGCAAAGGCTTCGAACTCCGGCAGCTTCGGGAGGTCCTCGAGTCTGGGCATGCCGAGATCATACACGACCCTCTTCCCAGATACAGAGTGGCGCAGGTGAAATCCGAGCAATGGTATGTTGAAGCGCTCGTTCGATGTCTTAGGGACGTCTCCGATGATGGTCCACGCAGGGCAGGAGAGGCGTCCACCATCGAGAGCCGAGACATCCATGTATGCTTGATTCGCTACGTGGGGTGGGAGTGCGATGTGGTTCTCCGATGAAGGCATGGTTTAGCTTTACGGGGGAAAGTGCGATGGAGAGAGAACCCAAAGCCAAGAAGAACCTGGGTGCCGGCTGGAGTTGCTCGTGCGTTGCTAGCTTTTATGCTTCTACAAAATCTGACCACATACCGGCATATGTCAGCACAATAAGGGGGATCTCCTTCAGGTTCGGGGAATGGCGCCATTACGATATTCGACATTTTCCCATCGTTCGATTGAAAGCTTAGAAATACCGGTTTGGGCCTTTATAGTCACCAGCCATGAGATCTGCACTATCCATGACTCAGGGGAAATCGGTACGGCCCTACTTAACCAGGAACGTCAGTCAATCAAGCACCCGAGACAAGCAACCAGGGCCGATCATGGTGGACGTTTGGTGTAGTAAGTTCAGAGCAAGCATGTGACCCTGTTTGTTTGGTGGGGTAGACACAATAGGAGCAGCTTCAAGATCGCAAGTGAGGTAAGTACACAGAAAATTCCGATGAACATAGCGTATCCACCTCATGCATGCACACCGTTTTTTCTGGGCGTTCTGCCTTCCATTCTCGATTTAGCGCCTCTGTAACGTGCCTGCTGTAGACTCAGTTCGCCCCCATTTCACTTGGGATTGCTCATATCTCTAGTTCCAGTGAGATGGTTATCTCAAAAGACGCTGGGTTACGATAACAGAAGGAGGAGTTGAAAGTTGTTGACTGAAGGAAGGGTTTCGACAACGCGCGTGATAGAGCTGCCTGTTTGTCAAATAGCCCCTATTTTAAGTTCCCGCCCTTGGCCCGCCCCGGCACTGCCGACTAATCTCTATCTTGACTATCATCACCATGAACAGCGCTGTCTGCATTCTCGATTTACCCTCCGAAGTGCTCGCTCTTATCCTTTATAAGCTCAATCTTGAGTCGCTCATCTATTCGAAACACGTGAGACCCTCTTCCCCAGTATTTGTTACCTCACTTAGAGTCGTTTAGGTATGTCGGCGATTTTGGAACACTTTCAAGAACAGCGCCCTTCTACAGTACCGAATTGAACTGGAGGAAGCATGTCTTCAGGATGACTCGTCGGATTATGAGTCTACTAGTGTTCGTTCTCGCCTCGAAAAGCTCAGAGCTCACTGTCGTGCTTGGAGTACTTTGTCCTGGTCTGAGCCGGAGGTGATCGATGATTGCAGCGACGCGGTATGCTGGGCTCTTGTAAGCAATGTGTTTTGCATCGGGAGGCCAGGCGCTGTTGTATGCCGGAATATCGGCCCTTCGATCCCATCTATGGGACGGAGAACTTGGACGATTGAACATTGGATGAGAGAGTATGATCTGACCATCGATCCAATGCAAGATTTGTTAGTTGTGATGGGGAACAGTGACGATGGGTGAGCACTGTGAATTAGTTCAATGCTTTCTCAGCCAATAATCAATCGTTACTCGAAGGTCTTCAGTACAAATAATCTTTCTGGAGTTATCATCAGGTGTACCTCATCCAGCTGCGAACGGGATAATTTCGGTCCACGAAACATCGATCGGCTTGGCTGAAAGACGATACATGGTTCAGATTGACGGGTCTAGACTGGGAATATTGCTCGAAGGTATTGATGCGACAACCTTTTTTAATGTCTGGGAGTGGACATCTGGCCACCTTGAATGTGTACGTGTATTTCTAAACTCTGAAATAGTAGGCGTGAATCTGAGTGAGGGTAATGAATGTCTGTTCTTACTCTAGGACCTTGAGCTGTCTTTTTTGCAGTCATTTTCCTTTCTTCCAGGCGACCTCGTGCTTTTCGCCATCGCCCCTGGTAAAGCCGAAGTCACGCAGCTCATCGTATGCGACCTCTCCACGGACACTTACCTCGGGCGTAAAATTGTCTTGAATACATCCGATGATATCGGTCACCTGCCCCACATCTGCAAGTTCAGGTTTTACGAGAACGAAGAAGACAAGACCATGCTAGTACGGGTTCATCCTACATTGTTACCCAGCCAGTGTCCCGTACCTCCTTCGACTGGGGACTACCCCTCTTTCTGGCCCAAGGCCAAGGCACAAGTACTTTCTATCACGCTTCTACTAGAAAGCGCTCGGAGTAGATACGAAGTGCCAGTGATCATTCTGATCCCGCTCTTCGAGATCATGCGCCATATCGATCGCGCCCGTTCCACATCTTTACTTCCCCTCGATATACGCTGGGACGAATGGGGCTCAAGCAGTGCTCACAAGGAGTCAGTGGGACGCTACTTTTACTCTGAGTCGACACACGGTACTCGCTTTGCATACCTTTACCGCCTTGCTGTGGGTATGAAGGTCAACCCTCGGGACTTCATTAAACGTCGGGAGTTTGTCTCTATCATAGACTTCAACCCTCATGCACCGCGATGCACTGACACGAGTGGGCCGCAAGAGGAGCTAAAGGGGAAGTGGAGCTCTACTCCCCATCGGCCCGGGACTACCGAAGCGCCTCAAGGGTTCAAAGGAAGGTATGCAGAGATTCTCTTGCCTTGGTCTCCACCTAGCATACGGTGGGAGAAGGTCCTACTAGGTTCCGACTCAATGGTTGCTATCTATGTACGTTCCTTTTTTCCGCCACCTTGTGGTACCTGATATCCTGATCATTTACAAACAAAATTGGCAGGATGGGCGCGAAGATGGTATAGAAACTGTATTCGCCATTGTCACGCTTCAGGATCCGGCAGCAACAGAATCAGACACTATGTCAGATAAATATACCCAGGGATTGGAGGATTAGTGCAGATTCTCCAGGCCCTGTTGAATAATGTAGAGCTGATATTTGACAATGTGCGACGTGCACACCAATCACATCATTGTTTATCTTCTGCTATCATCATCCTCAGGTTCCGGGATAGGATATGTTTGCCTCACTATAGTCCTCTAAATTTTCTAATATTTCTTCGAGACACGTCACACAAGTAGTCCTTTGCGGCGAAGCATACCCGTAGTTGCATACCGTTAACATTATCCACCTCACCGCACAGCCTTAAACGGCCCCGAATCGAGTTGGCCAGCGCATTTTCGCGTCGGCACATATCTATTTGTCGGTCAACATGCAGCAATAGTGCGCTGCGAACTCGCTTCCCTTCTCAGGCGATTAATTGTCAGGTATCCTGTGCGTGTCAACAGCAGGCTACCGTGGCAAAAGCTACCGTCTTTTGGTGCTCTCGAAGTAAAGCATTCGTGGAAGGGTGTACGCTCACGGACGCCTCTCCCCTGCGTGAGAACTAATTGACGTCGAAGGTGCCGGTGATTGTCCGCAGCACTGCGACGCTACCTCGAGCTGATCTACACGGCAAGTTCGTCCTCCTGCCTGCGTCAATCTAATCTCTATGGCTAGTGCTACTCTGCTGCAACTCTATCCGATGTATAATTTGCCTCTAGCCCCAAAAGTTATCCCGATGTTTCTGACAACCTAGTCAATAGGGGGCCCTTCGCTGTTCACGATATCTCATTTCCTAAATGAAACCTCCAGACGCATTTGATCTACACACAAAGTAAGCCAACGACACAGAGTCTCTGTTATCCACCCAATGTCTTCTAGCAAATGAACGGCTATCATACACTCCAATCAGAAGCTATCGATGCAGTTCGACAGGTCTTTGGCTGTGCTATGACAGGCGGGTTTCAATGGCCGAACCATGGCCGGGCCATAGGTGGCAGTGAACTACACGTCCTCGTTTTTCCGGGCATGGAGGCACATCAAGCTTGGGTCTGGACGTTTTGCACTTCTCTCCTGAAATACACAGCATACCATATCTCTGTATCGACGTACTGAGAACTATATGAGGATCACTGAAATTTATTCGAACGCTATCTCCTCGAGTTCGCCTCGCCCACCTCTCGTCTAAATTCTTTAACCCTTGTGACCACCGTCATCGACCTTAACACCATGCCCGCCAAATTCGCCCTCGCCGCCCTCGCCCTTGCTCTCGGCGCGTTCGCATTGCCTCAGGCCGAGTCTTACACGACGGTCACGACGTCCCCGGACACGTCCGTGCCGCAGTCCACGTACTCATCAGAGCCAACAGGCCCGACATCCACAGGCTCTGTGACAGTCTCCACGGGCTTCTTGTCGTCCTACAGCACCGACACCGTGGCGCCAGGCTCCTCCTTCTCTTCGTTCCCCGGGACCGGAACCGAGACTCCTACTTCAACCCTGGAGACCACCGTAGACCCCACGTCATCTGCCATCAGCAGCTGTGAGTACTTTCCATTCTGCCGAGCATAACGTGCTCTGACAAAGACCTCGTTTGACGTAGCCGTCTCCATCCCCAGCTCCAGCGTCAGCGTGACGTCCGGCGCCTCGAGCAGCCCGGGAGGCAAATCGAGCGGGTCGCCCTCGCCGTCCACTACCGACGGCGGCAGCAACGGTGCCGCTGGACAACTTATCGGACAGCACGGGCTTATGGGCGTCAGCGTCGCCTCGCTCGGCGCCCTCTTGGGTGCCTCGTTCATCTTCTAAGCGAGCCGGCTACCCCTCGAGCAAAGTGTATAAACGATATGTAGTCCTGCGGTGATTCGGCGCAGGTTATTCACTATAGACTTTAGCGATTGGACGTTATGTTTTGCCATTGCTTCGTAGGCTTCTGCCGTTGTCGGACATGCTCATGCTATGGACTATGTGGTAGACTTTTTGATGGATACCATACCTAGGACATTATTGTAAATACGGGTTACGTTCTGCAGTATTCCAGGAGTATGTTTCGCTATTACGCACGGCGCCATACCCTTTTACGCTATCCTTGTGCCTGGGTATGAGAAGGGCAACGCTGAATTCGAATAACAGTGTTTAGCCTTGGACCTTTCTCCATTATCAGGCACATTGGATGAGCGACGCTACATAATATTTTTGAGCCGCTGAGTTTTAGTTTCCGTCTGATCTTGAACTGAATTGTGTTTCGTGGGTAGAAGGAATATCCACCAATAATTTATGTGTGCACGACACTTGATACGTTGCGATTGAGTGATGTTTTGGTGAATACATCGTCAACCTCTCACGCGAAGTGTTGCTATGTGTCTAAGGTAAAGAAGGAGAGAGGGTCCATTGAAAAGCAAGATAATCCATCTGCTTATATTCCTGGATCCGAAGGAAGACAGGTGTCTCGCAAGAATTTGGACTTACCACCGGTATGACCGCCTCCGTAGTAGTACTTCACTGCATTAATTATTCGTTTTCCTCGATAGTTGCAACAGAATCGGGGCTACCTTACCCTATCATGCTTCGGATCTAGGTGTGCCCTGAGGGCCTTTTTCTGCCCACGGGAGGCAAGGACGTTCCTAGCTCGTTCCTCTGTGACTTCCACACACCACACAACTACAAATAGCCCCTGTCTGACGGCAAGCGTGGCTCAGCCAAGTTGCGCTGAAGGGAAGGCAACAAAACAAATCTAATCATGATCCAAACATAACTGCTGTACGAATATAAAAAACGTCACCACACGAAATCGACGTGTGCTGGCCATCCAATACAATAGTCCTACAAAATAGTAAATGTCCCCGGCGTGCGAATTCGCATCAGCCCACCGCAACGACCTCACACGGTCTGATCCAACCACAGCTCGCCACATCTATCCTTCCCTCCGCGCACCATACACTACACCCTTGATCTCACTCCTGCCCCTACAACACAATCACACCAAGCGCAAGCGCACCGACCATCGCCGCGGCGCCGACCACACTGCCTGCAACATTACCCCCGTAAGCCGGGACCGCGCCGCCCGAGTTCCCAGAGGAGGGGAGCGTGGACGTTGAGACGACAACGGTCGTCGCGCCGCCCGTGTTCCCCGAGGACGAAGGCGCGGTCGACGTCGACACGACGACGGTCGTCGCGGGCGTCGTCGTGCTCGCGGGCGAGGTGGCGCTCACGCCGGAGCTCGTGGGGCTGCTGGCGCTCGTTCCGCCCGGGTTCGTGCTCGGACTCGGGCTCTCGCTGGAGCTTCCACCTCCGCTGGACGTCGAGCCGCCGCCCCCACCGCTAGAGGCTGAGGTGGAGGGAGAAGGGGAGGCTGAGCCGGATGATGTTGCGGATGAAGAGGGGGATGGGGATGACGAACCGGAGGATGCGCTGGAGCTGGCAGAGCTAGATGGGAGGATGGTCGACGCGGATATAGGGATGGTAGATGTGATGACCGACGGCGAGCTTGAAGGTGTCGCGGTCACGGCCGAAGTGACTTCCGTCGTTGCGCTCGAGTCCGTTTGGGCTAAACCATGGTTGTATACACATGAGGGACATGGTTCAAGGTGGGAGGTAAGGAGTCAACGCATCGGAGACATGAGATTGATCAACGAGTGTCTGAGGGGTTATAGGTTGAAGAGGGAAGCTCACCAAGGGCACACGCTGAAAGAAAAGCAAGGAGGAGGGCACGCGTAGAGGTATGCATGGTTCGCAGCGCGAGCTCTCAAGCAGTATGTAGCGGTGGAAGGCGAGAACCAAAGATTAAAGGAGCTGTCGCGTGATGCTGGCGTACAGGAGCTGAGTGAACCTGCTGTTGAATGGGAGACACAGGAGAGAGAAAGACACGGAGGACGCGAAAATTGAAGAATGCGTTTCCCAGGTATAGCAGTTGCCTCATGCGTTTGTCGTGGCCATCTCCGAAACGAATGCCATTGTTCCCAGCTGCGCAGAGCCTCCGAGATTTCTGGTGTCTCAAATGAACCGGTGTGGGGCGCACAGGCGGTGCAGGTGATCAAGCGAGCACATGGATGTGGTCATCGTCGGGCGCTTCGCTTGCCTAAGAGCCACGGCTCGCGTCGGCCAAACGAGCCCGAGCTTGCTATTCTCGGAATGCTTTCGGCTTAATTAGTCAGCTGATGGGCGAACGGCCGGAGCAAGTCTCGAGGAGCACTTCCCCGCAAAGCGGTGCACCAGACCCTAGGACTCGATCAAGCTGGTGTAGAGTGCAAAAGTCAAAGTTTAAAAACATATTACATCCTTTGGAATCGTACGAGAACATGGCGAATGAATGAACACATGGCATAAGGACCACCACAGGCAGAAACACGGCAAACTCCACAAATGAAAAACCAAAAGCCCAAACTGAATCACCGGACAGTCCATCCTTGTCCACCTATTCATTCAATCATTCCCGCTCACCCCATGACCCATTCATCGAATCGTTCCTCCTTTCAAGTCGCTTCCTCCTTCGTCTCCAAATTGTTCTTCCGAAGGAAGGTACGTGTCGTCTAGAGAACGAGGACGGCACCCACAAGGGCGCCGATGGCAGCGACGCTGATGCCTGCGAGACCCTGCTTGCTGACGAGCCCGACGGCACCGTTGCCACTACCGGTGGAGGCGGGAGAGGTCGACGAACCCATCGGCATAGACATGCCAGACATGGAGCCCGTCATAGTCATCGACCCGCTACCGGAGGACATGTCTGTGAGGGCGAGGGAAACCAAACGTGCGTCAGCTAACAATTCCACAAGCGTGCACCGTGCGCCGTGCACCAAACAACGAAAGAAAAAAGACGCACATCCAGCACACTCCTGCTGCTGCAGCTGTGTCGCCGCCGACACGTCCGAGCTCGTGCAGTTCGCCTGGAGACACGACAGCGCCGCGCCCTGGAACTGCGTGCTCATGCACACGCAGCTCAGATCCGTGACGGACGAGCAACCGCCCGCGCTCGCCGCCTGCGTGACACACTGGAGGATGCACGAGTCGATGCCCGCGGTGCTCGTCGGCGCCGCGCTCGAGCCCGTCGCGCTCCCGCTGCCCGACGCGGATGAGGAGTCCTGCGCGAGGACGCCGAGGGCGAAGATGAGGGTTACGACAACGGACTTGGCGAACATGGCGTAAGTTTGGTGGATCGAGAAACTCGTGAGTGAGTGAGGTGCAGCGGGGAACCGAACGTGCTTGGAGGAAAGCTCGAGTCGAACCAAAGTCTGGGGGATCTTTATAGGTCCCGGAAGCGGGGGTCGCTGAGGCGTGGGAAAGAAGAACCCACCAGGGCCAGGCTTTGCGCATCGAGACTCCGCCAGGTCCATGTCAGCACCGTTGGACCTGCCAAGGGCCCTGCCCACAAGGAGCACATCTCGAGGGCAGGAATATCATTTTGCTCCATCTCCACGCAAAAGTCTTCTCATAAATTAGACCAGAGTCGCGGTCAGCACCTGGTGCAACTCCACAACATTGAACAACGTGATAGTAAGGTTTAAACGTTAATTCGTATTGTTAACTTTGTTGACTCGGGCCTTAGCCTCGGTAAGTCGAAACTCGCCACCGAGATTATGAAGTAGAGCTCACTGATGGCTGCCTTGAAGTCAATTAATCTAACGCGGCTGGTACGAGAGAAAAATTCCAGATAATCACCTAGTCGGTCTAAATCCTGTCCGTTCCATCTCAAGGGGGAAACCCCTACAACGCGTGTGTAGCCATGATTCACAGAGAAAACAGCTGGCATGCCGCACAATATAATCCATATCCATGAACTGTTCTTAACACATCCAGCCAAAATCTACCCCAGAGTCCACAAGTTCGCCATCGCAGGAGCACAAAGTATTCTCGAAACACATAAACCGCCTATGAAGAAAGGAATTATAAGAAAGTCCAACCGTCGACGTCTACTATTCAGAATCGCCGCCGAACCGTATATCACTCTATTCTATCCACCTCGCTCGAGGGGTCGCTGCATCGCTCAGAAGATGAACGAGGCACCCAAGAGGGCACCGAGCGACGCGACGCTGACGCCCACGAGGCCGTGCTGGCCGACGAGGCCAACAGCACCGTTGCTGCCGCCGGTAGTGGACGGCGAGGGGGACCCGCCCGACCCGGCGCCGGATCTGCTCGAGACGCTGGACGACAAGCTGACGCTGGAGCTGGGGAGAGAGACGGCTGCGGCACACGAAGATGTTGTCAGCACATCTCCATATTCTACTAAGTGGAGGCACTCACAGCTGCTGATGGAAGAAGACGTGGAGACCACCGTGGACTCCAGGGTTGAAGTGGGAGTGTCTGTTCCGGTCCCGGTGAACGACGAGAAGGAGGAGCCTGAAGTCACGGTGTCGGTGCTGTAGGACGACAAGAAGGTGGAGGACGGTCCTGCGGGGCCAGAGGACGACTCCGTCACGGTCGAGTACGAGGACGTGAACGCCGAGGACTCAGTCTGCGCGAACGCGCCGAGAGCGAGGACGAGAGTGACGGCGGCAGATTTGGCGTGCATGGCGCTAGGAGGTGAAAGAGGCTACGAAGAAAAAGTCGATTGCGAGGCGAAAGGGCTGTTTCGATGAGATAGTTAGGTTCTAGGAAGTCCTGGCTGACCTTTTTATATACCGTAGATCGAGCAATGCTGTGCTTATAGATTCGGAAAAATCGACAGGTGCTCTCCATCTCCAGGGACCCATGGTGCGGTCATTGCAAGCCGTGTGTTCCAGGTTTCATGCACACAATCGGCACAGCCACGGCGTATTCCACTATATTCGAAGTTTTTGGTTGAAGGGACTGATGACCGCCAGTTTGCTAGAAGACTATCGCGAGGCTAGCAGCGAGTTGTTATCATGGCTCAGATACGTCTGAAATTTCCACGTATGAAAGATGTTCAAAGTATAAGGAGCAGTATAAGACGAGCAAGGTTACCAAGAGACCCAGAGTAGTTTTAGAGACGAAGTCTAGAGTAGACATTGAGAGCGTAGCAGGTCCCGCATTGACATCGACAGAATGTCGAAGTTGCCGTGTAGAATAGGCTGAGACAATACCACAGTCAAGTGCTGCGGATTGCTGCGGACGATCATCGAGAGGACGAGTCGTTCCTACCTCGGGGAGGGGTGCCCGTAATACTTAAGCTTCGTCCCATGCAAAAGCCGCACGCCTAGAGAAAGGACGGTGGCTATGTCACAGTGGTCCACTAATCAGCTACCACTGCTGCACAGGATCACTATGCTTCCGCTGGCTCTTCGTTCCTTGAGGGGAGAAGGAACGAGTCGTATTGTGTGTTATCCGGGTGGAGGGATGTAAATCGACAGGTTCAGTGTTTGGGCTATGTCACTTGGGCCTGTGCTCTGTCGCTTTAAGGCTGTGCTATGAGCTGGCTAATGGATTTTAGATAGTATTTAGATGCGGGTACGCCTCACCTTGAAGCATTGCTCGAGTCTGCAGTCAAGTCTAGCGAGGGAGAAGGCTTTCTGTCCTAGAGCGACATCCTTGCGGGACGTTGACAGTCGGATGTAACGAGCAAATCGGGAGGTAGCGCGGCTGCGGCGTGTCTTCGGATTTAGCCGGCACGTTCACAAGGAAACACGCGGATAGGGGGTGCTCACGCGTATCTTCTGCTGGGCGGTGAACCTATTGCGCTCCCTGATGAGCTCTGCACCATTAGCTTCCTCGAGACTGAGCTCAATTAATTATATCATGCAATCGGGTAAGTTCCCCATGATCACCCAGAGGCCACTGCTTACATCAATAACTTGAACCTCAGCATAGGCTTGAATAGGTGTGTAGTGTTTATTGAACTCCAAGCGCAATGTAAACCTCGCCCGTTGTCTCTTAATGACACTGGCTGAAACGGCGTGGATGTGACATTGATTTTCGACATCCAACGAAGCTAAATCAATAATAAAACGTCAGGAGGCTCTCTTCCGGTTGACAAATAAACCATTCATCTGTGCAAGCCTTCAGGCAATCAGTTCTGTAAATCCGTGGAAGGCATGCTATGCACAGCTAGGAAGCAACGAACTCAGATACTGTTTTACCTGAAAATACGAGGTCCTTAACTGTACAGAACTGGCTGTTACTGCGATGGCGTGCTCTACCGTATACGTACGCGTTGTCAATGTGGCAGGCATGGATCAATAGCTCCCGTCCCTGCTATAGCTTGTAAGTCGGTTTGACGGTAACAAAACCGTACACCAGGAAAGCAATTGCTTGAGTTTGGTTGCTCTTCGGGGCTAAACAGTATCTGTTTGTACTTTAATCTCCATTACAACGTAGGTCAGAATCAAAAGTAGGTAATCATTGGAGGTACTTATACGCAAGAACATACATGTTTGTAACTCATAAAACCCTTCCGAAGATCATCACACACCGCCTGTTGGCTCCTCGCGCGGCTCTTTGAGTGACATGACCGCGAACAGTGGTCCTCCGGAGCGATCTTCCTGCAAGGAATGAATCAACTTCGTCAGCGTTCAAACATCTAGAAAAAGGCTGGTGACGTACGGATACAAGAACGATTGCGTCCTCGTCAAGTAGACATGAATCCCACCACCGACTAGAACCATCTACCTTTCTCCACGCGACTCGGAACCTAGCTTCCCAGTGCTTAGTCTCCGGCTGAGGGCGAGTCCAAGCCTCGCCCAAGTTAGATCGCGCGGCGTGTGCCATGGGGTTGAAATCCTTGACAGCCACGAGCCCATACAGTTCAAGGCGCATCCATTCCTCCTGAGAGAGAATGTGGTCGAGGACGGCAGCAAAGCGTAGTCCGAGTGTCGAGTCGCGGTACCACTCATTACGGCCGTATCCACCCTTCGTGCGGAATGTATCCATGGTCACCCGAGAGCTTCGTCCCCACTCGCTCCATGGGATGTCAACGCCTAGCGCTCCGGAACCGCGTACAGAACAGACGTGCTTCGCGATGATAGCTGCAGGGAAGAATACCCTCGTTGCGACCCCCGACCAGTGGATGTTCAGGTAGACAACAATCAACTGTGCTTCAGAAGCAAACACAAATGGCGATGCGCACTCCACGCTGCCATTACCCGTGACGTGCTTGTCGGCAGAAAGCGGTGTGGATGTGATAAACACGCCGCCACCTGCGAACTTTGGGGGAAAGCGCAGCTTGAATATGCACGACTGGTCGTCTTCGTTGTCCAGCGTGTACGGTACAGACTGAGCGGTCCGCTCAAGGTCGTAAACGCCTATATATGTTTCAATCACTTCATCCGGCCCTTCTTGACTGTAGCTCTCAACGCCGAGAAGGAGGAGGTCATCTGGGAGGAGTAAAAATGAATTGAGGATGGAAAGGGAACAATCGTCGATTTCCTGAGAACGGGTTGAGGTACAGCGTTGGATGAGCATCGAGAGTAATTGTTTAGCAGAGCTCACCATTTCCTTCAGCCCGGAAACGCAGTTCCAGACGGCGAACTTTGGTCGTTCCTTACAGTCGTGATCTTCCATAACCATACCAAAATGCTGGCCGCACACTTGTAGGGTGAGCCTCACGCTAAGATCCCAGTACCTGAATTCGGGTGCGTAGAGCAGCACCGAACTAGTGGCTGCAGGATGAGGTGCGCCCGTAGATAGTGTGAGCAAGTGGACCCTAAACGCCGAGCTTGAATGTCGATTAGTTTAGTGTATGTCTTCCGACAAGGTGACACGGTTATAGCGTGGACTCACTGTGACTCTTCCTCGTCGCTTCATAGGCCAGCTTCCTGTAAGCCGTGGCAAAAGTTGGAGCAGGCAGAGAACGCACCTTAGCTTGAACTCTCCAAATAGGACGAGAAGGTCCTGAGAAGGATCATGACAAAAGTCCCAGTTCAGGCCACCCTCTCCGCACGTATGGTCGATCCTCCATTCCCGCTGCTCAATTCCCCTGATAAGCGAAGGCAGGCAGATGCACTGTATGAAGCCAGATCCGGCGACGCAGAGGATGCCGCCGACCAGTTTCCACTTTGTGACGCCCGGAGGTGTAGGCAGCAGGACTGGCTCGGGGGTTGACCAGGAGAGCGCTTCCCAGGCTCTACGCCGCGCTCGGAGCATGGAATGGCGGGAGGCGGTACTCATATCTGAGTTCGGCCCGTTTTTCATGCACGCAAGCTGTAGCTCAACATGGTACTGAACGTGAACACTGTCCTCTATAATCTGTTGAAAGCGTTTGCACGTCTGTATGGCCAAATCGCCCGTGAGCTGTGTAGCGCTTGCTTGCAAAGAGGTAAACTAGAGAGCTTACTTGTCGACATGCAGTGATAGAAGCGATATTGAGGTCAAGGAAGGTCGCAACAAGGAGTTCGTCAGGGAGTGCGAGATTTCTGCCACTCATGATGATAGGTGGTAGATGGTTGAAAGGCAGACTCCGACGCGTTGGAGTCGCGTGTCGCTTAAGTACAGGACGCGTTGACATAAACCCCCTATCTTTAGCGGAACGCGTCGAGCGCGCCCCAAGTGCGCCCACAGATAAACGTAACTCTACATCAATCTTCTCCATGAGAACCTATACATTAATATGATGGTTTTCATACTTTAATTGAAGGTAATGGAATGCACCGAATGAGCACGCCATGCGCGATGAGCAATTCAAAGGTCGAACTTGAAGCAAACTTGAAGTGAACTGACACGTTTGCACGCTGCGAGAGAAGCTATGTCCAGCTCCAGGAAGACCAGAGTGACAACCTCATTGGAAACCATCTTAACCATCTCGCTCATTAGATCGTCGATGGAGGTAGCGGAAAGACATGGAAAGGCGTGATGGTCGATTCATGATAACCGCGTCACACTGGCAGCGTCGCGGCGCGATATCCAAGGGAAATAGCCCCTATGTCTCCCGCATTCTATGGCTGAAATTTGCGCTCGTCTTTTGATCTTAGGCGGCTTGGTACTGATACATTGTACATCTTACAATTTGACACTATCTCCATTCTCTACAACACCCTACGCCACACTTTAAAACTGGCCAAAGCGCTTAAACCACTCCACCATACCCCTTGCGCACTCCTCCTTTGCCCATCCTATCGCAGTCAACACATCGGGCCCTCAGCACACCAACTTCTCCTCGCACTCAAGAAAGGGAGGGGGGACTCACGTTCGTTCTCGACGTCCGGGTTCCCGCGCACGGCGAACCCGTGCGACACGCCGCTGAAGATCTGGAAGTGATACGTGTGCTTGCGCGCGACGAGCGCGTCCTCGGCCCGGCGGCGCAGCTCTTTCGGGAACGTGCGGTCTTCTTCGGCGCAGCTGAGCAGGATGGGGACTGTGTGGTGCGGTGGTGCGGTGGTACAGTGAGTATGTGGTATGGTGAGGTGAGGTAGAACTGGAATATGCGCACCTTTGAGCACGTTGAAGTGTTCCTCGTACAGTTCGCCGGGGTGTGCGATCGCCGCTGCAAACGACACCACATATCCATAATAAGCGCCCCGCCCAGACCCACTCTCAAAGCAACAAAGCCAATGGACGCACTCGCCACGAACGCATCGTCCACACACGCCTCGATCGCGTGCCGCCCGCCGAAACAGTGCCCGAACGTGCTGATCTTCGCGTGCGGGTAGCGCGCGCGCACCGCGTCCACCCACGCCCTGCAGAGGCCCGTTTCGCGCAGGTCCGCCTCGATCTTCGCGCGCCACGCTTTGCGGTCGAACGAGGTGTCCGTGATGCGCGCCTCCGTGTACGCGTCGCCGCGGAAGTAGTCGATGCAGAGCACGGTGAAGCCTTCATTTAGCGTTCGAGCGTGCGCGCGTTTTAAACATTCAGCATCGGGATGGGATCAAAATCATCCTCTCGCGAGGACGAAAAACGTGGAAAGAAAGAAAGAGATGAAACGCACCGTGGCCAGCGACGTAGTCCATCAACAGCTGGTTGTTGATGTACTGCGGCCCGAACACGTCGGGGAAGAGCAGCACGATGTTCTTCGCGCCCGCGTTGTCCGCGTCCGCGCCGGTGACGTACGTCTGCACGCCCACGACGACCTCCATCCGGCCGCGCGCGGTGCCGCTGTGTTGCACGGTCTGGTAGCACGCGTCGCAGGAGGTGTGGGCGAGTCTTGTTGGGTCGGACATGGGCGGGGT
The DNA here is from genome assembly GCF_000271625.1 of Coniophora puteana RWD-64-598 SS2. Taxonomy (NCBI): domain Eukaryota; kingdom Fungi; phylum Basidiomycota; class Agaricomycetes; order Boletales; family Coniophoraceae; genus Coniophora; species Coniophora puteana. The sequence goes on along the minus strand of NW_006913059.1, from coordinate 83,835 downwards.
TTCGTTGGGCGTGAGGAGGGAGGATGAATATCGAGGTCGAGGGACTCGGAGGTGGGCGCTCGGTTCTTGGAGATCGAGATGACGATGTGAGCTGACGGTTCGAGGGACAGCGCGATTTTATACGCGCGGTGTGAGCGTCCAGAACAGACGAGATCCCGACGAGATGCAGCGCGTTGTACGCCTGTTTGTGTCAACGTACGTCGAGGTGCATCATCTCGCTGTTTTGTCACGTGAAAAGGTAGAGAGAAAAGTGTCGGTGTGCTCGATGTATCGGTAACGGTGAAGGACATGTTATTGAGAAGGCTCGCTAAAGAGAAGGAGTGCATGTTCTCGGGAATGGTATGTGGTTTGAACAAGAGTTGTTTTATCTTAAGACGGGACTCAGTCGCGTCGTACATCGACCACGTGCGGAAAACATAAACTAGACGCTCGTGTCCACATATCGACTTACCCGCAAAAACTCGAGGTATGCTCCTCGAGGACCTCGCCGCCCACCAGCACACGAACGAAGGCTTCCATTCCACAAAGTGGGCGGGAGCTCCAAGCCACGTGTAATATCAACAGCATCGGCGAATGGACAGGTCAATCGAACATGTACACGTCCTCGGAGTTCACTGTAGCGTACGGTGCTTACATGGACAACAACGCGTACGTCAGGTTCGAATCGCTCAGAATTTACGACCGAACGATGGGGCGCATGTCCAACTCCGAGACATATACGGGCCCATCTCCGGTACGCCTCGTCAGCGACCGATATCGAGGGTGGTCATCGGCGGTGCAGCTCGTTTCAGGGTATACACTGTATTTATCAATATAATCAGTATTTATCCTCACTCTCTGCCTGCGTTACCACGTAGCCAGACCTGCGTTCGCGCGAGCCGGGCTCGTGGGTTCGCTGGAGAGTGAATGAGGACACTGAAACAGACAGTTACGGTGAACGCCGTTGCGAGCAGGTCGGAGTCAAGATGGGTGGGGCATCTGCGATCGTTTGCGGGCACTGTGATTGTATAGCGTCTCAATTTGTGTATGAAAAAGAGCTCACTGTGATGCGTGGTAAGTGACTGGCTCAGCACCAATAATCCACGGGAATATCGACGGCAAAAACCTCGCTGAAGCACTGGAACGTGCTGACTGGACATGCTGAGCCTGTCCATCAGCGTAAGGAGTATTCTAAGCAGAGCGGTGTGCACAGAGCACGTCCGCGGACGACTATACAGGTGGCAGCGCAGAGCGTCGGATGCACCCGGCAAGTGATCGCCGTGCTATATCGTGAGCTCGTTTGAGCGACAGTACGTTCAGATCGCGCTGATGTCCAGCCAGGAACGAGCTATGCCGCTAAGCCGCTGCTAACTAAGGTGAACGCGACTCCAAAGGCATGGGTCAAGGTTGCCGTAGTGCAGCGTGGTGGATCCACGGGCGCATAGATAGAGGCGTTTTGCGAAGAGGCCGGGGTTGACGTATGTGGAGAACAGGGAGAGCTGGAGAGACTGCGAGGTGGACTCCAGGTTGAGACCAAGACAGTCCGAATGGCTGGTGTCGAAGAATCAAGGATCATGAAGGGGCGGGGAGACACAGGCTGAGGAAGGCTGAGGATGAAGGGTGATGATGATCTGCAACACGGTCCGATCGATCACCCAATGCATGTCGTCCCAAGTAGGGATAGCACAGGACTGGATGGCCGAGGGTTGCGCGCCTAAAGGACCGGGGGTGAGCACGACCTTGGTGAGCTGGCCAGCGATTGGCAAGTGTAGCTGCGGGGAACGTGCCGAGTCTGGGTCATGGGATGGGAGTGTCCACGCGAGCAGCTGCATTCATTCTTGGTGGAGCTTGCATATGCTGTACATGTCGAGTCTGGAGCTGGGACACAGGCATAGATTGATAGAGCTGAGGAGTGAGATATTAGATGAGTGGAAGTGAAGAGAGGTCTGCGGGCGATGAGGGGACGTGGGCGGTGTCAGTAGCGAGGATTGGATTGCCTCGAGGTCAAACGTTTTACCAAATTTTGACGGCGTGGAGGCGACCGACCTTGGCAACATCCCATCCTCTGACACTCACCACCTTACACGACCCACAATTCCCTCTCTTGCTCACCTTTAACTGTCTCCAGCTCATCTTTCTCCTGCACCAGGCTGGTACACTCACTTGTTCGCGTTCTGCGTTGCCAGGCTAGCTGGAGACGCCGCTGCGATGGAGTCCTCAGTCGTGCCGCCCGAGATAACAGCAGAGCTCACTCAGATTCTCGCAAATCTCGTACTCGGCGATAACAACATACGCGCCAGGTCAGTACACCTTCCCCTTCCTTTCCTCTAATTTATCGACACAGCATGCAGCGCAGAAAAAGCCGTCAATGATCGCCTCGCCCAGACACCCGATCTCTATCTCCTCGCCCTCGCCCAGTTCGCGATCGCGGCAGATACAGAGATCGTGAGCCCCCATCTTCTGTCTCCCCGCCTCCGACCAACGATGGTCTCTCCAAAATATAGATGCGCTCCTTCTCCCTCGTCCTCCTCCGCCGTCTGCTCTTCCGTCCCTCCGCCGCACAGCAACAGCAACCACACCAACTCCCACCGAAAGATCCGCGCATGACGCTGTACGACCAGCTCCCCGTCCAGGCCCTCACGACCCTCGAGCGCCTCCTCCTCCACTCCCTCTCGCACGAGGCATCCGACTCTGTGCGCCGCAAGGCCGTCGACACCGTCACCGACCTCGCGAACAACGCCATGGCCCGCGGAAGGCCGTGGCACGCGCTGCAGGCCCAGACGTTCAGCATGGCCCAGGCGGACAGGGCCGGGTACCGGGAGTGCGCGTACAGGGTGTTTGGCGGGTGTCCGAATCTCGTCATGGATCTCCAGACGGACGCGGTGCTGAGTGTCTTCCAGAAGGGCCTGCAGGACGGAGAGAGCACCGAGGTCCGTCCGCCCTTTGCACATGCCTGTTCCTCTTATCTCACCTTCTCGCCGATCGGGCACACCAGGTCCGCCACGCCGCCCTCGAAGCGTGCGTCTCCTACCTCTCCGCGAGCGACGCCCACCAGCTCTCGCAGTCGCTCTCCCTTTTGTATCCGATGCTCGACACCCTCCCCGCGCTCCCGGACGCGCAGCTCAAGCTCTTCCTCAACACCCTCATCCCGCTCGCGTCGTCCCACCCGAGCCTCTTCGCGCCGCACCTCCCGAATCTGCTCGCGTACATGCGCGCGCTCATCATGCCCGCCGTCGACTCGGGCCCGACGCCCACTGTCAGCAAGCCGTTTCCCGGCAGCGCGCGGCGCAGTGCCGGCAGCTCGGGCTCGGGCTCAGGCTCTGGTCCCAGCTCCGGTGGAGGAGGAGGGGGAAGCGCGTTCACGTTCCCGCCCGAGGGCCACGTTTCCTCGCCGGACGGTGAGAACAACGGGAGCGGCAGTGGCAGCGGCGGGCGGAGCGGAGACGGGGGTGAAGAGGGCGACGAGGACGAGGAGGACAAGGACGCGGTGCGCAAGGCCGCGCTGGAGCTCATGGTTTCTCTCAGCGAGGCCAAGCCCGCGATGGTCCGCCGCACGGACGGGTGGACGCTCGCGCTCGTGCGCGCGTGTCTCGAGGGCATGGGCGAGCTGCCAGAGGACGGGACGGAGGCGTGGCTCGAGGCCGATGTGCGTTGTCCCCTTGCTCTTTCGTCGCCCAAATCTTATATCGCACACGGCACGCATTATTGTAACGCGCTAACGAACGCCCCCGAAACAGCCAGCAGACGAGACGGACGAGGCGTACCCGCACGCGTACGAGCAGGCGCTCGACCGGCTCGCGTGCGCGCTCGGCGGGAAAGCGGTTCTCCCGCCCGCGTTCCAGTACATACCGTCCATGCTCGCGGACTACGACTGGCGCCTGCGGCACGCGGGGCTCATGGCGATCGCGGCGATTGCGGAGGGGACAAGTAAGGTGCGTTCTCGCTCGGATCTGGATCGGACGGGCGTCGTTGACTTTGACTTTGAATTTGGTTGGGGGGACGCGCTAGGTCATGCAAAACGAGCTGGGCAAGGTCGTCGAGTACGCTGATTTTCGCACCCGTTTTTTTTCCGCTGACGAAGGCAAATGAATGACGCGTGGGTTTTATAGGCTCGTGACGCCGATGTTCAAGGACGCGCACCCGCGCGTGCGGTATGCGGCGTGCCAGTGCGTGTGAGTCGTGCAAGCTGTTCTCGTCGTGCTGCGTCGAGCGCCGGAAAGCTGATACGCCAGATTTTCTTTTCCCCCCCTCTTTCTGATGCAGTGGACAGCTATGCACGGATCTCGAGGTGTGTCTTCTTTTACTCTCAAGGTTAGAGGGAGCGGGAGAGCTGACGGGCGGTGCGTTGTGGTGTTTGATAATAGGAGATCATACAAGAACGGTACCACGAGCAGCTCTTCAGCGCGCTCATACCCACGCTCGAGGCGCCTGAACCGCGGTACGCCCCCCGTTCTCCTCTCCTTCTTCACCTTAGCTTATCCGCTCACACCACCCCCTCGCTCGCTCTCGCCGGTGGCAGAGTACACGCACACGCCGCGGCGGCGCTGATCAACTTCTGCGAGGGCGTCGCGCACGACACGCTCGTGCCGTATCTGGACCCGATCGTCGAGCGCCTGCTGAAGCTGCTCGATCCGCACGGCGAGCAGGGGCAGCGCGTGAAGCGCTATGTGCAGGAGCAGGTCATCACGTCGCTTGCGATGGTCGCGGACGCGAGCGAGGCGACGTTTGCTAAGGTGTGCGCTTGTTTTTGCTTTTTTTGCGAGCGGTGAGCGCTGTGGACTTGGAAGGGAGGCTGATAGGGGGACGTGTGATAGCATTATGCGTCGATTATGCCGCTGTTGTTGAATGTGCTGCGGAACGCGAATTCGCCGGAGTATCATAAGATACGTGTCAAGGCGATGGAGTGTGCTGGGCTTATAGGTGGGGTCTTTGGGATGTTCGATTCTAGAGCGGAGTTGCTGATGGTGGGATTGCTGGACAGCGATCGCCGTCGGACGTGACGTTTTCCGGCCGGACGCGAGCACGCTCATCGAGCTGCTTATCAAGATACAAGGTATGCAATACGTTCTTCTTTAGCACTCGGAGCGACAAGGCTAATTGGTGGCGATCTAGGCGGACCGCACGACCCGAACGATACGCTGCTCGCCAACTACCTGATTGCGACGTGGGCAAAGATATGCCAGGCGATGGGACCCGACTTTGAGCCATATCTACCCGTCGTTATGCCGCCGCTGCTGAACGCCGCGAACGCAAAAGCGGACGTGTCGGTGTACGGTGCGTCGTCTCATCTCCTCCGTACTTGACCTGTTCGACTCACTCCGGACGCTGAGCAGATGAAGACGATGAGAACGGGTACGAAGAGCGCGAGGGGTGGGAGACGATCAACATGGACGGGCGCATCGTCGGCATCCGGACGTCGACGATCGAGGAGAAGTGTCAGGCGTTCGAGACGCTGCTCATCTACGCGGCGACGCTCGACGGTCGCTTTGCGCCCTACCTCACGCAGGCGCTCGAGCTCGCGCTCCCGGCGCTGCGGTTTTACTTCCACGAAGGCGTCAGAGAGGCCGCGTGTCGGTGCGTCTCCAGCGTCTAAATACCGGACGGATTGAAGTGACTGACGGGGATGAAACAGACTCATCCCGACGCTCTTCTCGTGCGGCAAACACTCGTCGACGCTCTCCCCGCAGATCGTCAGCGCGTCCTTCCTCGCGCTCGTCAAGTGCATCGCGACCGAAACCGACCCCTCGTTCCTCGCCTCGCTCTACCGCGCGTTCATCGACGCGCTCCTCGTCATCGGCGGCGCCCGCGCGCTCCCGCCCGAGCTGCAGCACGGCGTGCTCGACGCGACGAAGCACCAGCTGCAGGCGCTCGCGGATCGGCGCAAGGGCCGCGCGGAGCGCGCGCCGCACGAGCTCGAGGACGATAGGCAGGAGCTCGCGCTCATTGAGGAGATGGAGGACTATGCGCTCGAGGACGTTGCGCGGCTGCTCCGCATGTTCGATGCGCAGCATCCGCTGCTGGTTGCTGTGTCGAGCGTGCGGGATCTTGGGTTTAATCAGTTTGATGAGGACGCGGATGAGGATGGATGATGGAGGACTTGAGATAGAGTGTGTAAACGAGCAGAGTACACAGGGACGTATTGGTTTTGAGGATACCTAATATGCCTGGGCGACGCTGACAGATGGGCACAGAAGAAGAGAAAAAGTAGTAGTTATTGTATTCCACGCACGCACGTAAAGTCATCCATGTCGTTTTCTGCCCTATTCACCAGCGCGAATCGCCTCAACCGAAATGACATACACACGAACACCGAGCAAGAGTTTCGAAATGACGATCTATATTCAAAACAAATTCCGAGACCAACTATATACTGAATAAGAGTAGCACCACCGCCTCCTACAAACTACCGCTCGCGCCGTTCCAGAGTCGCATAAGCGATGGATGGGATAAGTCTGTCGAGTCGTAAATAAAGCAGTCAAAGCAAGTATCGTATGTACGTGAGGAAAAGTAGGCAGACATGTAAGCGTGTAAAGAGAGAGATAGAGAGAACGCAGGCAAAGAGAGGGATCATCACAAGACAGACGTCCCCGTGACATAACTACTGTACATTGATTCTCGGAACGCGTTTTTTCGTATGTTCAGGTGGAGCCGACAGTCGTGCCCATAGACGCGCGAGGCAGAAGAGAGGAAGTCTTGGCGACGAAGCGACGGGCGGCATGAACAAGTCATCTCCCTTCTCCGAGTCCATCCCCATCCTCCTCTCCTACACACCTCACCTTCGCACCACTTTAGCTCCCGCCAATGCGCCTTCCGAACCACAAGACACCCCGCCAAAGCCTCGCCAGCGCCGAGCCGCGTTCGTACGAACCCGGCGCAGGGTGGACTGGGATGGGGATGGGGATGAAGCCGACGACGCAGGAATCTAGACGAGAGGGGCAAAGGACAATTCCGAGGGTCCGAACGGCCACCGATATGCTGTTCATTGGGGACGCGCGATATGTCCCAGCCGACGACGATGATGAACGCGTAGACGGACGCGTAGACGGGGCACGGAGAGACCTAAGAACACGACGCGGACGAGGGAAGGGGAATGTACAAGCGAGAGACGGCGGACGGGAAAAGAGAGTGGCGAGGCATCAAACCGGGCGAGGGAGGACGAGTACAACTTTGTGCAGATGGAAATATGCGACCGAAAAGTCGGACGCGGGGATGGAAGCCGGGTGAGAGGACACAGCCGAAAGCTGGGGCGCGGACGCGAGACGCAGGCAGCAGTGCCGAGAGCACACGCCGACAGCCGAGACGAGGAACGGAAACCGATAAACGATGAGGTGCAAATGGTGGTGCAATGGCAGGGTCACGACGTCGATCGCGTCCGCGCGTCAGTCCGACAGACGACTGAACGTCCAACCTGCTTACAGTAGATATGAGCAAATCCGAGCCATGACCGAACACGGAGTATATAACATTCGCGGAGGGAATAAGAGAGTCGTACGAGATGGCGTCGGCGTGACAGATAGAATAATAGACAAGTTGAGATGGAGGGGCCCAGGAATGATGATCGCCGTAAGTCGATTAGTAGAGTGCGGCTGCATTCCCAGCGAGCGACTGTCACCTATGCAGGACCAGGCAGGACGTAGAGGAGGCGATAATGTACGAGAGGCAGATAGATGAACAGGATAGAACGTGGAGACTTATGGTATGCGAGACAACGACGTATGAAGAAAAGTGAGCGACGAGAATATAAATGCAGCAGAGATATCCACAGGATGAGTAGAACTATCGTGTATACGCGTCAGCGTCGTGATAATGGAGATAAACGAGAGGGGGACGCACCGGAGCGACCGAGACACCAAAGATGGACGAGAGAACGCGCACGAACGCGGCGCGACGCTACAGGATGCCAGCGTCCTTCAGCGCGTTCTGGAGAATTGTTTCCTTAACCGCCGCGAACACTAGCCTGATATTTGACGTGTCGGTCGCTTGCGTAAGGCTAGTGAATCAAAATAGCCAGTCAGTCAGGTACGAGACGAGGGGCGAGCAGGCGAGGGGGGATAACAGGGAAGGACCATGTGAAGGCAGTGACTTACTGGGGGTAAACGCTGAGCCTCGCCCGGTTCGCCTGCATAAACCTCCACAAGATATACTTCGCGGCCTTGTTGATGTCACTGCCGCCAGTGTATTCCGGGAAGTAGCGCTCCAATGGGACCTAGACGTGCGTGGCCAACTCCGTCAGCCATTGCGCCCGGGCCTAAGCGAACGACGATGAAACATACCTTTGGGAGTTTAGTCTTGAACACGTCGATCTTGTTCAGGAACAAGATGATCGACGTCCGGAGGAACCACCGAGAGTTAATGACGCTCTCGAAAAGAATAAGACTCTCAGCCATGCGGTTCTGGTTCCGCTCTTCGAGGAGGACCTGGTCGTACTCCGACAACGCCGTGCAGAAGATGATGCTGGTGACGCTTTCGAAGCAGTGGATCCATTTCTTCCGCTCCGAGCGCTGACCACCGACGTCGAACATGTGCACCCTGCGATGCTCGTCAGCGATGCGCCACCCGGGAATCGCACGAGGACGGAGAGTACTTACGAGAGCTGCCCCATGTTAAATCGAGTCTCTGTAATACCCGTCGTCTTCGCTCTTGCGCGCAGCACATCCGTCTCCGTGGGGCAGTAATCCTGCCCGCCGATCCGCTTGACCTCGCTGAAGAAACTGTGGTGGGATCAACGTCAGTAAGCGGCGATAACGAGTGTAAATGAAAGAGGGGGATAGCGCAGCGGTGAGGACGGGGAGACGATGACGAAGCCGAGAGACGTACTAAGAGGCCGAGTCCATAAGGTAGAAGTCGCTACTCCGGTCCATGATCGAGGGAATGACGGGGTCTTGCCAGAACTGCGAGATGGCGAGGGCCACCTCCTCCGAGAAGTTGTCTGCTCGCCAGTCTAGTATCCGATCGGCGTTCACCTAGCGCATATATCCACATCAGAGACGAACACCGGAAAGGAAGCGGGGTTTGACTGGGGAAGGGCGCTGAACACGTACCCGGTTATTAGGAAGCTCGCAGTCAACATTGATCTTTCTCATGAACAGAACTATCCCCTGGGCGCTGTCGAGCGTGTTCTTGAAGATAGTTGCCTTGTACGACATCAATTCGTCGGGCGTGAATCCGTTTTGATGGATTATCTTCATTTGCTTCACAATCGTCGACTTTCCTGACTCGCCGGAACCTGCGGGGAAAGGGGCAGGTTAGCGCGGGCAGAGTGCATGCGAAGCGTCGGGAGAAGGATGGAGATGAAATGGTGTGATGAAGGGACGTTCATCCGCTAAGCGCAGACGAGCGTATGGCGCGCTGCCGCCTCGGTACGCTCTCGTTCGTTCGCGAAGCCGTCCCCATGGAACAGAGGGAGGTTGACACGTAGGAACAGAGGGGCACATGGGGGACGAAAAGAGTGGAGGGAGGAGAGGAGAAAAAAAACGCACCAAGCAGTAAGATTTTACATTCCTTGCGAAATTTGCGCGAGTCCTCCTCAATCTGGCGGTCGATCTCGTCGGACTTGGCCTTCTCGATGCGGTCTTGAGAGGAGGAGATACAGTTGCCCATAGTAGGCGGTAAGTGTTAGCGAGCGTGGCGGGTGGAGGCCAAAGTATGGATAGAGGGTGGGGGAGGAAGACTGCAAAGCTAGACTGGCGAGAGCAGGAGTAAAGCTAAGACGGGGTGCGGGTGGGTGTATGCGCGGGGATTGGGAGTTGTCGCCTCTGGGACGCGAGATGAGAGACTTTGGATAAGAGACGAGTATATGTGTTGAGGTGAGAGGGGGCCGGGTGACAGGGGGCGTCGTTGAGGGAGAGGAGGGAGACGACGACGAGGACGGTGGTGACGGAGCGCGGCTTTGTTCCCAATGAATCTTCCACCGCCGTCACGCTGACCCAGCTCAATCCCAAACCGTCACAATTTGTCACGCATATAGTCACACTCACCTTCCCCTGTCATATTTTTTGCCTCCGCGTCTCCAAACCCACGCCGCCGGGCACACCAACGCCCATATTCCTGTGGATTACGTAAATCATTTTTGTCGCAAATTCATCTACATAGCCCCTTTGCCACGTCAATCCTCAAGCCAAGTCCCTTTCCTCTCAGTCGCATCTAGTCGCATCCCTGCTCACTACTGACGACACCCGGTTGAGGTGAGACCGCCTGGCTCTTTCGCGCAGATCGTCTCAGTCAGAATAAAGCCCCCTTGTTCCAAATCAGACCGTGGCATCAACACACAGTGCACAGATCGGGACCACTGTCGACTGTGGCAGCGCAGAAGCTCGGCCAGGTCAGCCTAGCGATTACCCCAACCCAACCCCATTCAGCCACATTTAATATCACTAATTTTGAACGTCCATCCGGCGAAACGACGCCCCTCTTGCTCCTGCCGCAGCACTGTCGCTCGTGTCCTTAAATGACTCCAAGGTCCAGACAGACGCAGGGGCCATCAGAGCCGGAGCTAGTCAGATGAGCGGGAGACGCGTACGCCTTTTCGTTGTGGCATTGCCGGTCATATAGCCTCTTTGAACGTCTGACCCAATCACTACTTCTTCCGGAAACTATGACAGCTCAAGCGCTCGTTATGGGATCATGCTTACATCCGTCGTGATAGGGTGCAAATCAAGCTGAATCGCAACTGTCTGGCGCTGAGCAGATTCGAACCGCACTTATCAGGTGAGCTACCTGTGCTCCATCGTCGTCACGTCTTGCATAGCGTATAGCACATAAAAAATCCCAGATAATCTTTGGACTGCGCGACCCAGGGCACCGCTGAAGAGGATCTTTGCCATTTCGCGGTGATCGCAAAAGTGATCGTTCAATTTACCCTCTTGCCGCGGCTCGGCCCATGCCGTATATTTCCCACTTTGCATTCGTGTCCATAGTTTTGCCGACCACCGGAGAGAAACGATGGACTGCTATTCCACCTTATTCCACCAAGTCTGCCGCTCAGATCTTGTCATAAGGACATACTATGGCTGGTCCATTATATCGAGATTCACTAATCTAAACTTATTTTACTTTGGTTCCGGTTCAGCGTACTGACATTCCCTCTATGGGCTGGTCTATGTGCAAGCCTTCTAAAGTGACGCGTTGACGACCGGAGTGTGGTTTGGTTTCCTGTGTATGCGTCAGCATAGCTCTATCATCGAGCTATCAGACGGTACGTGGAAAGACTTTAAGTATTGGATGCTTTTGGATCTCAACGCGATGATCAGCTCTTGCTCACTTGTCTTCACCAGGTCGAACGTATGTTCATCTCCGTATTTTCAGGCTCGCGACATTTATTGGCACAGATCTATGACCGGCGCTCTCCGTGATTGTCTTCTCATTCCAGTGGCACCCCAATTCCAGACGCACATGTTGATTCATTTATTACGGTAAGTAAGTGAGTCCAGTGCAACTGGATCTTCTTCCTCTCGTAACGGCGCTAAATTCCATCAAGCTACGGTATCCAAAAAGCCATATCCGACTTGGCACCATCTGACGTTGTTCCAATCTTCGGGACTCAAGTTCGGCTTCCTGTCTGACGCTTCTCGCTCGAGACAAAGAAGTGCAGGTAAAGTAGAGTGTACGCACAGTTGTAGCTGACGCAAGAGCGAATCACATCACCTCGAAAGACCCCCTTCTCTATGAGACGGATATTTGCCGAGATCCGCCCGCAGCCCGAACGCGTTCCGAAGACAGAAAAGAAAGGAAAAAGAAAGTTTAGCAAGCGGACAACGCCGGAAGATATGCAACCTCCCAACTCCGCGAAGGTTTTGCATCCAGTCAATTTGGCCTTTCTTGGGCATAGCTCTCGTCTCGTGTGGATGCAGCTCGCCGCTTAGTATGCCGGTGTCGCATGTGCATACCCGAGTACTGGAGGTGAGCCTCGCCGACCGTCGCAGTGAGGTTCACTTGTATACGCACCTCCATGAGACGACAGATAACGCTCAGCCTGCATAGCTGCAGCTGGCCGGCTCCTTTGTGATTTCTCACAAAGAACCAACTTAGATCAGCTTAGATCTAGGCCGGTTCATGCTCGCGTTCTCACTCGAAGCCGTCGAACGTTTTAGCTCCCAGCCACGGAGCGCCACCGTAGCTATCGAGACGCGCACCGTTCTCCGCCGACGCGGTCGAAAGGGCCAGTGCAGTGTGTAAGTACACGCTGGTCATCCCAGGCTCGAGTTAGCCGACGGTTCTCAATCTCGGGGCCCCTCAAGGCCAGCTTCTGAAATTTGAATCCTAAACCCTTCTCCGCCTTCCACGCGCGGCGCTGGTTTCTGCAACATACAGTAAGTAGCTGTTCCAAAAGCTGTGATGATCTCCGTTTGCTTGCCCGTTGAGTTGATAGGGACGCATGATACGGTAAGCCGGCGGTAAGCGCGGAACTGGGCATGGCGATCGTCAACACTGTGCTCTCTTGTTGGTGATGGCGATACGACGCGGTGAGGCGGTCTCAGTTGCAGCAAACTCAAGCATTTGGGTTTCGCAGCCGAGCCGATCAGCGAGGAGGGTTCGGGCACTCTGCGTTCCTCGATACGGGGTGCGTCCAGGTTTCCTTTCGAGTTTGTGTCCTGCTGTTCAGGGGCGAGTGAGCAGGTCGGCGGAGATCCTTCAAGTGTACTGCAAGCTGGGTCATATTCATAAGTAGGTGAAGTTAGTATCGGGTTAGAGTTGCCGTACACTAGTAAGTCGCCGTGCGGTTTGTATCCAAAGATGGGTGATTTACTGAGGTTAGAGCCGAACTTAGCCATGAAGGCTGTTGGTGTTAAGTGAAGCTGTCACAGCGGCCAACCGTGACTGCTTTGATGCCGTGCTGTACTGGAAGAATTTGAGCCACCCGAGCGGTTCAATATCACAGCCTTTCCGACTTATACGGTCCCCCGAGTTGTTCCTGCGCACTCAACAGCCTGAGCTAGCGCTGTCAATGAGGCTACCTGGCGATGAGTCTGCACTATAGCATGTTTGCATCCCAAAGCTCTTACGACTGAATGCTGCGCTCGTGTAGCTCCGAATGAACAGTGACCTCTTGCGTATAGCATGGTGCAAAGATGTATAACAAACTGGGCTGCAGACCAAAAGGTAGGCTCGAGTTGGGCGCGAATTCTGACCACAAAGTGCGATGGATAGGGGTTATTTACTCACGCGACCACGCAACGTGTGGCAAACCGAGACGCCACTGAGTGGCAGCCAGTGGCACCACGTCCTTAACCAACACATCATATGTACGATATACGCAGATCTCTTCCTGACGAGCAAGTTGTTCTGGTTTCTCTGGAGCTTGACATAGCTTCACTCATAGCATGCAAACGTGTGAGTTCATCTTTGCCCCGTCGCGCGCTTGTTTAGCTTAACATATGCCCTATCTATGCACGTTCGAGTTCCCTACCTTGACGGGCCTCTTTCGAAACATGACCATGCAGTCTGCGCCCGGCCTCGTGCAGTGCTCTTGCGCGAGCACGCTACGCAGTCCTCCATTCATACCCGACCCGGCTTCGCAACAAGTTTTACTAGTCATGGTCTCTACAGAGGGAGAAATATCTGCTGAAGAAAGGTCCTTGGAAATGTCCCTCTACCTTCCGCCATCTGTCGTGTCGCACCACGTCTCCTCCGCACGCGCTACAAATCAACAACGTGTCCATATTAGCGGGGACTTATGGGGACCAGCCGCGTTGTTGAGGCTGAATCGCGATGATCCTTTCCTATTCTGGTTTTCCGACGCAGCGTGCTGTTTACGCTCAGCCATTTTGTTCAGAGGCGTGCCTTTGCAGAGAAGAGCTGACGAAGTGATACAGCATGTGCTCTTTACAGATTTCAACGCTTATGCAGCTCGGCGACACTTATCTCGTTCAATAAGCCCTGACGAACCGTGGCGTCCGTTTTCAGAGCAAGGGCCTCTCGGTCTTGAAGGTAGGATGGCCCTGGTCCGACTACCGGATATGTCATACACTGGGGAGTTGGATATACTGCTCGGCCAAGATTCGATTGTGTTCGTAGATGTGAGTGCTAACTGTCGTATACGGCTATGATGGTTTGACACTGTTCTTCATGATCGTAACAGCGCAACTCCCGGGAACGCCAGCGAACTAAGTTTAAATTCATAGTTCTTCGTGATCCTGACACTCCAGGTCGTAGTTAAGCTCTCCGAAAAGCGCTGATGTGCACGACGTTAGGTTCTGGGCACCATGGTCGCATTTGCAAACGTTATGTCATGTTCATATCTATACTTCTCATTGCTTTATTTAAAATTGTAGTGCAACTGGAGAGATAGTACTTCTAGACCTTCCCCCCAACGTCTTTATGTTTGATAAATGGCAATTTTGAATAGCTCAGCGATGAGCTACGGGCCTGAATAAGTATTCCCTGGTATCGATGTTGCTTCCCTTGTAACAAATATAGACGTTGTTCTAGTTCAGGTTGCTACTAGACAAAGGTTTGTAAGCGCATGTTGTTGACTGTTTCAATAATTTTATGGCGAGTATGATCGATCACCAATCCAATTGATCACAATGACAGCCATGATGCATATTCAATACTACTCGGCACTAATTAGTGATGCGTCTTGACTTTACCCTTATCTTGAGAACCACTTTTTAGAAAGTTGTATGGTAGGAAGATTACAGCTATTTGCGAAAAGGTTGACAGGTGGTCGCTGCGGCGCGATTGAGTGTAAAAATACCTAAAATCAGAAAATGGCATGTACGTTGAGTAGCCGCAAGCCGTGGCTGCGCAAGAGAGTGAACGAGTGCTCTAAAATATGCTCCTCTGAGTCGAACGTCTTAACTATGCCATACTGTGAAATCAGCCGAAACGTCAAGATTGCCGCTCTCAACCTCCACGACAACTGCGACATTCCCACTGAGACTATCCTGCAGCGCGTTGGCTTCTCTGAGAGCACATTCTACCGCTCTCTCAGGCTCAGGGATGAAACGGGTGATGTTGTACGTCGCAATCTAGGTGCCCCTGGCCGCCCTCGCACCCTCACACCAATGTCCTCGACCGCGTTTTACGGGTTCAGCTTGCACGGGTTGGGCTGGGGTTTCAGGTTCGATTGCTTGAATCGCTGCCGGGGCCTCATCGGGAGCCTCACTAAGAGGACTCGGGCTCCTTGAGAAGCGTCGTTGCGAATACTTAGACAACTTAGAGACGACTTGGATAGGGGGTGCAGAGGGAGTATATGCGATGGACAAGGTCTAATGCTCTAACAGGTGCAGTACAGTAGCGAGCCGCGCGACGCGCGACGAGCAATTTAGAAATTTCCATTTTCTTTATTTGAACACTCGACCCCGCGCGACTGTCAACCATTTAGCAAATAGCTGTAATTCAGAGTTGCGTTGTATTGATTCTGGGGGTACTCGACGCGTTCTGGATATGCGCCGAAATGTGCCAAAGATAGTAGGGGGTTAGTATGTCGACGCGGAAGCGATACGCGACAACGCGTCGGAGTCCGCTCTTCCTTTCAACCACCGCTCATCATCATGGGTCGCAGCCATATCGCACTCCCTGACGAACTCCTTGTTGCGATTTTCCTTCGCCTGGATGTCGCTTCTATCAATGCATGTCAACAAGTAAGCTCTAGCTTGACCCTCTGCCAGCAAGCGCTCCACTGCCACAGCTCACGGGTGAATTGACATACAGACCTGCCAACTCTTTCGATGCATTATAGAGGACAGCGTTCATGTTCAATACCATGTCGAGCTACAGCTAGCATGCATGCAAAATGTTCCAGCTTCAGATATGAGCATAACCTCTCGCCTTTCCATGCTCAGGGCACAGGGTCGAGCCTGGGAAGCGCTCTCTTGGTCAACCCCCGAACCCGTCGTATTGCCTACGCCTCCGGGCGTCACGATGTGGAGGCTGGTGGGCGATGTTTTCTGCATCGCCGGACCTGGTTTCATCCAATGTATCCGCCTGCCTTCGTCTATCAAGAGGATTGCGCAACAGGAGTGGAGGATCTACCACTCGTGCGGGGAGAGTGGTCTGAACTGGGACTTCTGTTATGACCCTTCTCAAGATCTTCTCGTCCTGTTTGAGGGGTTCAGGCCTAGGTGCGTTTTCTCTCTCATTTCATATATATACGAGGCTCATAGAGAGCTGTCCACCAAGCGGAGACCAAGAGTCATAGTGAGTACCCTCGCGCCATACCATCAGACACTTACTGAGGCAGTAATTTTCTTAGCTTGGCGTTCAAAACCCACGTCCTCACACTATCTACGGGCTCACCCCATCCTGCAGCTACTAGTCCCGTGCTGCTCTACGCACCTGAGTTTAGGTACCGGACCCTTCACGTGAGGTTAACACTACAAGTGTGCGACAGACATTTTGCCATGCTCATGGAAGATACGAATCACAAAGAACAACCGAAGTTCGCCGTTTGGAACTGGATGTCCGGGCTGAAGGAAGTGGTGAGCTCCGCTAAACAACTATTCTCGATACTTATCCAACGGTTTATCTCAACCTGTCCTCAGGAAATCGTCCACAGTTTCAGTTACATCTTCAAGTCATTTTCACTCCTCCCAGATGATCTTCTCCTTGTCGGTGTCGACCGTTACATGCAGGACACGCCAGGGAAACCGAATGAAGCATATATCAGCGTTTACGACCTTGACAGGGCCACTCACACTGGTCCGTACACGTTGGATAACGAAGACGACCACTCGTATATATGTAAACTGGACTTCGACTCAGAGTTCGCAGGCGATAACATGTTTATCTCATCCACGCCGCTTTTTGCCGACAAACATACTACTGGTCTTGGCAACGTGGAATGCGCATCACCATTCACGCTTGCTCCTGAAGCACAGCTAATCGTCATCAACTTGAATATTGAGGCGCCGCTTGCAACGCGAGTCTTCCTCCCTGTGTCCGTCATCATGCAGTATGTCTCCTCAGCGAGAAAGTCTGGAGCGTTGGGCGTCGTTATCCCGTGGAGCGATTGGGGGTTAAGCCCTCGAGTTTTCGTAACTTCATTCCGCACTCGGGTATGGGGACGCGGTCGTGCATGGCACCGCTATTCGACACGCGGACTACGCATTGCTACTGTGCTTGACCACAATCTCTCTGACGAGGAATGGACACGTGGTGAATTGTATGAGCTCGTGGCTATTATGGATATTAACCCCATGACACACGCCACGTGTTCTGGCTTGGGCAAGGACTGGACGCGCCCTCAGCCGGAGAGCGAGCAGTGGGAAGGTAGCTTTCGAGTCGCGTGGAGAAAGGAAGTTGGTTTTAATCGGCGGTGGACTTCGTGTCTACTTGGCGATGACTTGATTGTTCTTGTGTCCGTACGTCATCGGCCTTTTATTGGGCATCTAAATTTCAATGCAGCTGACTCAATGCTCGCAGGAAGATTGGTTCGAGGGACCACTTTTTGCGGTCATGGCACTCGAAGATCCAGGCGAGGAGCCAACCAGTGCTGCATGATATTATTAGAGAGGTTTTAGAAAGCGAACAAATATGCATTATTGCGCATGACCGCAAACAATGCGGTGTACACTCTGGTCTAGTAATAAACTACTGGTATGGGGCGGAAGAACAGTCGAGTCTGGGTACTATTCGATCTCATAATGGCGCGCGTGGCGCACACAAGAGGAATGGCTTGCTTTGTGAAGTCACTAGTACTGCTGAGGCTTCCACTAGGATGGGCAGTGCTGGTGAACCTCCTGCACTTCCTAATGAACTCTGGGGCACTCTCTTCCTCGAGACCGATCTTATTCTCGTTGTAACATGCACGCAGGCATAGTTTGGGCATAGTCCACCGAGGTCGTATCAATTTGCCAGCTCGCCTCACCTCACCTCCACCGTGAGGGCATGCTTCAGCCGGGGTAAAAAACTGAATACTATTGCATCTAAGAGCCGTTAAACCCAGGCAGTCATTTTCATGATGTGATTTTTGCTGTTACAGAGACAGGGGCTATTTATCCAATCCTGTCAAATGCGTGCGTAGCGCACAACGCACACAAAAGTTTCTCCTAACTTTCTTTCGATGGACCCAGTCACCAAATGCCTCCATATCTCTGGAATCAGTTCCAACATCACTGCAAACGACCTTTCGCGTCTCATCTCCGGCTATGGCGCTGTGAAGTCGGTGGATGGCTTCGGCGCAAAAAACGGACTCGGCGAGCCAAGACCCTTCGCCTACATCACGCTCGAGACGACCAAGGGGCAGCTGGCCAAATGTGAGTAGAGTGCGTATCTCTGCGTCGCCCTAATCATTGCACTCGGATGTATTGGACGATCTCTAACCTTGTGTATTGCTCGGCTACGTATGCAGGCCTGAACGTCCTCAGCGGATCAATATGGAAGGGCACGAAGCTGCGCGTCGGAGAGGCGAAACCAGACTTTAGAGAGCGGTGCGTCTCGTCATCCCCCAAAGCAATGCAGCTAGACCAATGCATTCCTCTTCCCTTTGTCCCAGAATCTCCCAAGAAAACGCTCAATCTCCCTCAGACATCACCAAAAAGAAGCGCAAGCGCGGTTCGACCGCCGTGCACGCACAAGATATGTCCATCGTCACCCCCGAAAACGTCTCCGGTCGCGCAGGGTGGCACGTCACTCCCCTAGGCCGCATGGTGCGCCCTCTGCGTATGCGGCCTGCGCGTCCGCTCGAGCCTCAGCTCCACGACACACCCAAGGAGGCAGGAAAGCCGCGCAAAAAGCCGAGGGTGAAAGCTCCGTTGACGAGGGCGCGCCGGCGAACGATCGACCCGACGAAGTGGGACTCGACCCATCTCACGGGGGTACTCTTGGATGCGGATACGGTCGTTGCGTCTCGGGGTGACCATCCGAGTGTGTCGTCGCCGATATTCGTCGATGCCCAGGCGATGCACGCGGAGTCGGACGAAGAGTCGGTGGACGAGGAGGAGAATGAGGAGTCGGGGATTGTATCTGAAGGCGATCAGGAGGATGAAGGCATGGACGTCGAAGAGGAACACTCTCCGCCCCAAAAGATAGCTGCTATCCCCTCACTCACTTCCGCTACCGCAGTCGTTCCTCCACCTCTTCCGGCTACCAACGCATCAGATGACATCGACGTGACACAAGAAAAGATGTCGGCCCTTAATCTCCTGCAGTCGATGTTCGGCGCCGCTGACGCAGATTGGGACGGGCGCGAGAGCATACCTTCTGATGCGGAAGATGAGCAACGCATGCCCCATGGGAACTATGCAGACGAGACGTTTGAGGAAGTCCCCGTTTCTAAAACTATCGTTATTCCACAGCCGGCATCAAACCGTACTGTTGAAGACGATGTCGAGGCTCCCCCGCCGCTTCACCATCAGTCTGCAACCGATGCGTCGACGAGCTCGGTGCAGCAAGAACAAGCTGCCGCTCTGCCAAAAACGAACCTCAAGGATCTCTTTGCGCCTCGAGAGGAAGATGGTGCGCTACTATTTCGTTCGACGTAACATATACTTACAGTTCTCGTTCTATTAGCTGGGTTCTCGCTCCTCGGCCATCTCGACCTCGACCTCGACATGGACATGGACGAAGACCTCGCCTTTGCCATCGCCCCCTCCATACGACCCACTGCTGCCCAGCCCACATCCGACGCACACGTATTCAGCGAACCCACTTACACATCTCCGGTCCCAGCATCCACCGGCGGTACAGCGTCATTCGACCCCTCCCTCCCCTTCTTCTTCCCTCTCTCCCCTACTACACGCTCCCAGCTGCGTCCGGCTGACCGTGCGCGCGCCAAGGACATGTTCGACGTCGCCAGAGAGAAAGGGTGGTGGGATTGGCGTGCGGCGGGGTTCTGTCGCACCGAGAGCGAGGACCAGATTCGGGAGCGGTGGGACAGGGAGAAGGGAGAATTGACGAGGGAGTGGAAGAGGCGGCATAGGGAGGCGACGAGGGCGAGAAGGCGGAGGGGTGCTGTGGATGGGGAGTAGGGAGGGTCGGTGTGCTGAGGTGCGGTGTTGTTCTGGGTTTCAGGTTGCAATATTCATAAACAATCTATTAGATGTAGGGAACGAGTCCCTTATCTCCTTTACAAAACTAGTCCTGTTTTTGTCAAGATGCTGACCGATGGACCACGGTACATTGCATGTATGACAGCTCAGGACGACACGATGCAGTGAACATTATCCGATTGATTCTCTTTGTTTTAGATAGGGAGGTGTACACGTTCACATTTGTGCTAGGATTCTGCCAAATGGGTGATGGAAGGAACGGCAAGCTCAAGGCCGGCTAGTGAACCGCTTGAACCACTGCACAATCCCTCTCGCGCACTCCTCTTTTGCCCAGCCTATCTCACCTACGTCAGAGACGGAACATGATTCAAGAACACGGATAACACTCACAGTCATTCTCCACGTTCGGATCACCGCGCGCAGCGAACCCGTGCGAGACGCCAGAGAATATCGTGAAGTGGTATGTGTGCTTGCGCGAGACGAAGATGTCTTCCGCGCGGCGTCGTAGCTCGGCCGGAAAAGCGTGATCGATTTCGGCGCATGCCAGCAAGATGGGGACTGAGAAGAATGTCAATTAGTGGATGCACATTATCTGTGACTCGATTCCGGTGTCGCGTACCTCGTAACGAAGTGAAGTGATCCTCGGTAAGCTTGGATGGGTGGGCAACCGCAGCTGGTATTCCTGAGCCTGTGTGCATATGCACGACGGTAACTTCGCCAGAGAGATTGCTCACCGCAGACAAACGAGTCGTCCTTGCAAGCGTCCATTGCATACGGAGCGCCGAAGCAGTTTCCTGATTATCCCATGAATTTTATCCATGCTGCTTCGTAGCAACAAGCGAGTGCTGAGTGGAAATGCGCACCGACTGTACAGAACTTGGCTCCGGGATAGCGCTGCTTGATGGCCTCTATCCAACCCGGTATTCGCTCCTCCGCGATCTTCTCGACGCCAGGTCTCCAAGTATTGCGATCGAAGTTCTTGTCCTTCAAGCGGGCCTCGGTGACCGGATCCCCGAGGAAGTAGTCGATCCCCAGGACTGTGAAGCCTTTCATTTCAAATGGCATAAGGCCCACATATTTATAGCCATGATTGCGGAAGACATAGCAAACATGCCGCTTGACAGATGGCGCACCTTGAGATGCATAGTAGTCCATCAACAGCTGGTTGTTGATGTAGAACGGGCCGAACACATCCGAGAAGAAGAGCACGATCGCCTTGGGATCCGTCTGGTTGGCGCCGGTGATGTACGTTGGCATGCCCCCGACTTGTTCGGTTTTGCCGATAGCGGTACCGGTGTGCTGCACGGTCCGAAAACATGCGTCCCCGAGCGGATGGGCGAGGACGTTTGAGTGAGAGGCCATCGGTGCAGCGCTGGGAAGAAAGATGAGAGACCAAACAAGGAAGTTCGGAATTGGATAGGTCTTGCTGGTTATATATACGTAGACTCGTGACCAGTCTCAGCTTGTGCGTGCCTAAATAGGCAACAGACCCCATGGGTCTTCGCGCCAGCGAGACTGGGGGATAATCTCGACTTGCTGGCTTGGGCCGCCGGAGTTTGAAAATTAGCTCGGCCCGAGGAAAATCAATGGCTGAAAGAGGAAAATTAACCCCTGTAGATTAGATGCGTCGCGTCTAAGTCCCTTCGCGTAGTACTTGTTATCTCGTATACTACTTCCTCGTCGACCGTCCCTCTCGTGTACTCGTCATGAATATATTCGATCTACTACCTACCGAAGAACTTTCCCCGAACGCGCAGAAATCGCTCGAAGAACTATCCCCATCGTTTGTCGAGAGCCTCTCCTTTGAACAGGCTCAGATCGTCTTCAAGGCTACATCCTGGTTCGACAAGCAGTTCAATGGTACTAAAACTCCTCGGGAGTTTCAACTACAATCCACGGTGGCCACTCTGTCTGGCCAGAACGTTGTCGTTCGCGCAGGAACCGGGTACGGCAAGACAATGGCTATGGTACTACCCCTGCTGCTCGGCGACCAGTCAAAAATCGCGATCACCATCTCACCGCTTAAATTGCTCCAAAAAAATCATGTAAGTCACTATATACTTCTATTCTGTCAGCTAACCAGTCTCTAGGTTCACGAATTCGAGCAATATGGGATCAAGACCGTTCAAATCAACGAGGACACACCAGATGATAAAAACCTATGGAAGGTACGTGTTTTCGATCTACTATTCGCATTAACATGCCTTACTGTTATGCAGGATATCGCCCAGGGAGTGTACAGAAATATCCTTGTCGCCCCCGAGCAATTCTTTCGACACAACGGACACCTACCACGCCTCGCCTTCATCATGCTCACGTCGCGAGCTTTCGTGAAGAGCATCGGCTTTCTTAACTGTGACGAAGCCCACATGATCCAGACGGCCGGTCTACCTCGTCGAGGTGAGGAGTACGCCTTTCGACCAGCATACGGCAAGATCGCAAATATTCGAGCCCTTCTAGCCAAGGATACACCAATCCTTGTGCTCTCAGCAACACTTCCACCACCCACCCTCTACACTGTCCTTGGATCGCTACGCCTTGATCCCGACCAGACACTCAAGATCCTGCAGCCAACTAATCATCCGAATCACTTCTATGCTGTCCATGAGCTTCACGGCAGCATCTCAAACCTCAAAAATTATAATTTTCTTATTCCCTTGTACTCCAATCCGACCATGCCACCCAAGACTGTGATCTTCGTGGAAAATCGCGAGGCTACGGCTACGATAGCGCGACATCTACGCAAACATTTCCCTCCCTCTCTGCAAACTGATAGGATCGTCGCTCATCTTCATGCAGGAATGTCTCCCGAGTACAATGATGAGATATACAATGACTTCATGCACACGGACAAGATAAGTACACTGATCTCAACGTCTGCAGCTTCACATGTAAGTCTTTAATTTTACTCTATGTACAGCAGCTGAATAGAATTATTACAAGGGCATCAATTCGCCCAACATCGCTCGGATTATTTGTGTTGGGGCTCCCTGCGACGAAATCACCATGTTGCAAATGTTCGGACGCGGAGGCCGTACCCCGACACTCGAGACTGTTTGTCTCGTTATCGCAGAGCCGTGGGCATTAACGACAGAGGAGAGCGACAAACCGAGCGCTCGCGAGAAGCGAGCCGATCCAGGAATTCGCGAGTATATCTCGCTCAAGACATGCAGACGAGCGTACCTAGCGGCGAAGGACGGTGATACCAGCCCAGAAGGTGCGCATATACTTACTACCAATGGTTTGTACGCTAACATGTATATAGCCACCACATTTCTAGGCCCCCACTGCTGCGATAACTGCGGCAGGGCGAGCACCTTTGATCCTGCCCAGCTCTTCCCCCGTCCATTCCACACGCAAAAGGCCACGTCTGATGGCGAGACGCAGTCGCAGAGTCAGCCGTCGACTCAGAAAAAGAAAGACAACATACCGAAGCCCAAGACACGCTCGCGCACAGAACACGACGAACTTCGACAGCGCCTCGAGACTCTGAGGTCCGAAATAGCGCCTCGACTCGACTATGCATGGCCTGAGAGCTATCTCCTCAGCAAAAAACATATCGACACCGTTGTTCTCTCTCCTCTAGATGCGATCCCATCCACCGCCGCTCTCGTCAAACTCCTCAGCGAAAATAGCGAGTGGGCCGAGGATGTTGCTCCCTCAGTCTTCGAAGTTATCGCAGCCCATGACGCCGATCTTGCTGCACGCAAGGCTGAAGCGGCCGCTTTGAAGCGACCAGTGCAGCAACATTCCCAGAGCCAAGCTGAGTACTCTCAGCAGCTCTACTCGTATAATTCGTCTATTAATTTAAATGGCTGGACACATGAGGACCCGGCTGCTAGGATCGCAGCACAGGAGGCAAAGGACGCCTCCAAACCTCAAAAATCGAAGAAACCGTCAAAAGCGAAGGGGAAACGCAAGAATACTTCAACACTCTCTCAGCACGACAGTGGTGACGCCGGCCCTTCGCAGACCAAGCGGCAACGAACACGATCTCCCAGTCCCAGTCCATCTAACACCCAGCCTCGAGTCCCTCGTCCGAAACCACGCCAGAGAACAAACGGACCTGTAGAAATAGATAAGGAGTTGTATAGTAGCATATGAGTACAGTAGACAGCTGATAAAATTATCTACGTGCTAGTGGGTATATGCGAAGCAAAAGACATTGAATTAGAAAGGTTTGAACTGCGTTGAAGCGCAGTAAAAAAATCAGCATCATCATCGCCGTCCTGATCAAGGAGTGCATCAAACATAAGTGTCATAGCCTCGCGCTCTTCCTCAGCTTCTCTCTCGCAAATCTCGAAGTCAGCGGCCGTCTCGGCACTTGGGTGGTTAATCCAAGCGAGGTACGCCTTTACAAACCTCTCGATCGCTGATGACGACACGATCTCTGCACCTTTTGCTAGAACATCAATTGTCCGAACCTTGACCTTTCTCCCTGCATGATATTCGCCCAGCCCATGCTCTTTGATGCCATCCATGGTGTTCCGAATGTCCCGGCCCATATCAGGGTGCGTGTGCTTTGTTCCTCCATACGCAGCGCTGTACCATCGAGCAAATTGATTTTTGATCGGCTGGTACAGCGGCAGGTTAGTAGCGTAGACTCCGAGCTGGTCCCAGGACCCGTGTATGCCTTTAGATGAATAATAGAACTAATATCAGTCGCATCAAGAACAGAGATATAATGTAGTGAAGCACGTACCTTTATGAGGTTAATGATATGCTCGAGGTTCATGTCAGAACCCATGAAGTGCCCCGGGTGTCCTGTAGTATTAACGAACATGTGCCGGCGCATCACATCGCTTCGGAATTATCAGTATATAATCAGAGACAAAAAATCGAAGGGACAAACGCGAATGCAGGCGTCCAGACCTTCTTGAGGTTCTGGATGAGATGAAAAAGCTCGTTCATATAGTTGTGGCACCCGCCACCAGCAAACATTTCGGTGCAGGTCCCGAGGAAGAGTTCCACACGCCCAAAGTCGCCAGAAGAGACGGAGAGAGTAAGCTCGTAAAATAGTAATAAATCGCGATTGAGGAGAACGACGTTACGAAGCAGCTCGTCTTCGTTATCGCCCTTGCCACAAGAATAGAGAGAGAAATATTTGGCGTGCATCTGACGCGCAAGATCGAGTAGCTGAGCAGCGGTCGGCTTCTCCTTTGAAAGCTCGTCAAGCGATTTTCCTGTGGTCAGTTCCCAGTAGACTAGAACGTTCGCTTGTAGAACAACAGTAAATAGATCGACCAGAGTCTGATAGTCGGGCTTCGAGTTTCCGAGTCGAGAAAGCCCTAGGCGTCCAATGTACCATGCAAGGCTACCCGCCTGCTCGATAGCACCTCTGTGAGTCGAGAGGATCATCCATGCAAAGTTCATGAGAAGGTGAAATAAACCGATGCCGAGTTGAATGTTTTCGATGCGATTGAGAGCACAGGTATCCTCGAGACGCCTGTGCACAGCACTTCGGATGCGAACGTTCGTTAGCTGGTCGTTTACAGAGGTAATAGAGCGTCCCTCGAAGTGTTCTTTGAGAATCTTGAGGATCTGCGTGTAAGTTACATCGACGATCTGAGCGTTCCCGTCGGTAGTAGACTCGTCGATGGTCAAAGTGGGAAGGGTATATTGCTCGAACTTTTCCCCGGCGTTGCACGGGCAGTAGCTCGAGTGTTCGAGCTCGTCTGGGTCGCCAAGATACTCGTATGCATCGCCCGAAGACTGCCGAAGAATTTTGACGAGGTCCAGTACGAAATGTCAAAGAATATCGGCGCGCTGAGCTTTATTAGTGCGAATGTCGTCCTGGTAGTTTATTACCTCGCCAGTCGCTCGACGAGCAAGAATATCAGGGAGGCACTCGGCGAGATCGAGTGGATCACCCTCCCTGACATACAAAACAACCTGAGTACCTTTTGTGAACTTGGTAGGACCTTGCTCGCGCTGAGTCGCGTGCGTGCTGAAGATAATCTGCACATTATCCCAGCATATACAGTGAAAGCCGAGCGCAGCCAGACGAGCGCGAAGGATCTGCTTCTCAGCGAGCTTTGCATTCGTACGCTTGAGGGAAGACCACGACGGACATAGACCAAGCTTTGCCATGACTTCGACGGCGCGCTTCGGCATGTTGAGACTGAGTAGAAATATACCGAATTGATTTTGAAACAACATGTTCTTCTGAGAGCGCAGGTGCGCGAACTGGCAGATAAACGTTGTGACACCCTTTGCAGGGAATTAGAACGTTAGATAGACGAGCTAGAGACCAAGGAAAAAATACCGCAAGAGTATCTTGTCGTAGATCGTCCAAGCGTTGGGCCTTCGTTCGAACAAGCGCAGAAACAAGCTCGAATGTCCTCGGCATAAGTTCCTTGATGCGCTCTGAGAGGTCCTTGTTGAGATCGAATGATTCCAGCATCTCTGGAGTGAGCTCGTCGCCCGAGACACCAAGGAGAGCTTTCGAGACTCGAGTCATTTCCTTGTCGACAAAGGTGAGTATATGCGCCAAGTAATTTGCACTGAGCCAGTCTTTTAGCCTTTTCTTCCATTCGTTCAGTCCCCCGAGCCCATTCCAGAGGAATTCGATAGCGTTACTATTGAAGAAACCAGTCCGATAGACCGAGAGGTACGATTTTTCGTCGGCATAGATGATCTTGAGCAGCAAGTCAGTAACAGATAGTCTTGTAGCTTGTAGTATTTCCAGAGCAGCCAAGATACGAGACTCTTCATTGCAGTTATTTTCGTCGGCGAGAAAGAGCTTGATCACAGTGTATCCAGCCTGAGAAATAGCCCATGTCAATGCGAGGATGATTTGGTCGACTCGGAGCATGTGGGGTGGTATATTCCACTGTACATAGGCCCAGGGGGGCAGATCGTACCGCTGGTTCACTGGGACACCCTGTGGGTCCATTCGGGCTACTCACGCGCGAGGGGAGGGACAAAATACGATTATATTGCTACTATACGGCGCGTCGAGGCGCGTCGAGACACGAGAAGGTGCGCCGATCCTTCGGCAGCCCCTGTGCCGGCTTATCTTATCTCTTCCCATCTGCTAATTTTCAAACTCCGGCGGCCCAAGCCAGCAAGTCGAGATTATCCCCCAGTCTCGCTGGCGCGAAGGCCCATGGGGCCTGTTGCCTATTTAGGTACGCACAAGCGTTGGCTGGTCACGAGTCTAATATATACGTAGACTCGTGACCTGTCTCTTCTTATGCGGCCTAATAAGGCAACGAGCCACAGGCTCTCGCGTCAGAGAGACTGGGACAAAATGTCGACTCGCTGGCAGGCGACCAACGGAGTTTGAAACTTAGCTCGGCCCGAGAGAGATCTCTGTCCGAATAGGGAAGATCAGCCCCTGTAGATTAGATACGACGCGTCTGAACGCGCTCCCCCGCCTCATTAACGCGTCGAGCCCATGTATTTATGCACTTATCCCTTACTCCGCTCCCTTAAATAATAAACAACCATTTTATTATTGATATACCCGGGGCCCTGTCCAATAACGCGCACGAGTCGCTCAAGAAACTCCTCCGATCATTCCTCGATAATCTTACATTCGAGCAGGTCGAGACAGTCTTTGCAATGACAACATGGTTCGACGCTCGATTATCAGGCGAGCGAACGTTACAGAACTTCCAAATCAAAGCTAATATTGGAATTATAGCCGGAGAGCACGTTATTGTCCGTGCAGGAACAGGCTATGGCAAGACATTAGCCATGATCCTTTCATTAGTCTTTGCACGCGCTCGAAAAATCACCATTACAGTTTCACCACTCAAGCCTCTCCAGAAGAATCATGTAAGCTTTATTCCAGCTATGAACACTTCCCTAACCATCGCAAAGGTCTAAGAGTTTAATAGCTACGATATCTGTACCATCCAAATCAACGAGGATACACCCGATGACAAGAAACTTTGGGATGTGCATATATTCTGCGCATATATCTATTAATCTTTATTCTACATTATCCAGGACATATTCAGAGGTGTTTACCAGAACATACTGGTCGCGCCGGAGTAGTTTTTTCGTTACAAAGGACACATACCTCAGCTCGGCTCGCTCATGAGTCATCATGCGAGTACACTCATTCAGCAAAAATATCGGCCATCTTCTCCTCAACGAAGTTCACTGTATTCATACCACTGGGTTCGCTCGCAAGGGCGAGAAGGCTCCGTTTCATCCTGCATAGCTTTGTCGACTAGAATATCCATGGCAAGCCGTATCTTGGTCTCTTCTTTTGCAAAAGATGGGTGCGCATAGACGAGGTCGATCGGTTCGACCCCAGCCTCCGACAGCGCGCAAGAGTTCGTTCTTCCTCTGTTCCATAGTAAGAGTCCCTAGCCAGCTGTAGTCCCAGATGAGCGGAGGAGCGGTCGCCTGAGAGTAGAGGTGACCATAGCTCCAGTATGTCGCCATTAGAAAGCTTCACGCGGGGAGGGATAGCAGGTAAAATCGATTATATTCAGCTAACTAGGACGCGTCGGTGGACGTGTCGAATACCCATGAGCTAAGATAAGATTACCGGCGTCGA
The DNA here is from genome assembly GCF_000271625.1 of Coniophora puteana RWD-64-598 SS2. Taxonomy (NCBI): domain Eukaryota; kingdom Fungi; phylum Basidiomycota; class Agaricomycetes; order Boletales; family Coniophoraceae; genus Coniophora; species Coniophora puteana. Next base: position 55,410 of record NW_006913059.1, on the reverse strand, counting down.
TAGCCTCGGCACCACGATGCCGGCTTCGCGAAGCCCTTACCAATCCGTTCCCATCCGCTAATTTTCGAACTCCGTCGGTCGCCTACCAGCGAGTTGACATTTTGTCCCAGTCTCCCTGACGCGAGAACCGCTTGGTTCGTTGCCTTATTAGGCACGCGCATGGGAGACTGGTTACGAGTCTAATATATACGTGCGCCGTGCCGTGGAGCGCTCAGGATGAGCTATGGGATGCCCGAGTCCAGATTAAGACTAGTTCTCAGGCAAGTGGAATACGCGCAGGATTCAGGCGTACATCGGCAAATGTTCTGAAAGCGCCTTTCCCGAAGCAATCTAATGTCAGAGAGCTGCCTGATAATGGTTTTCCTTTTCTCATCAGGGAATGATAGATGTAGACAATGATGTCCACCCGAGACGATTGTGACTGGAAGAAACAAGAGGCGCGTGTTCTGTTGAACCCCGTGTGAACAAACCGTGGCAATTTAAAGGCCGTCGAACTCCCTTCAACCCGATGTGTACGCAAGATTGTCGTGCCAGCTCATGTCCAGAGGCAGAGCAAACCTCAGTCGTAGAGAAAAATCAAGAAGAGCTAATGCGCCAGGGATACCATATAGTACATGATTAATACTCGAAAACATTCAACCTCAATTCTTGTGTGGATTTTCCGGATCCTCCAGAGTAATGACTCCAAACTCTACTTTCATCCCGTAATGAGCCTGACTCGTTGATCCGATCGGTGTCAAGAATAGGACCATAGAAGGAATAACTCACAGATATAAAGACAACTGCATCCTCCCCTGAATGACGCTGTTCCACATCGGTTTGTCATCTTCCCTCCACGGGATTTTGACCGTTGTCTGTCTTCCCTCAACGTTGGAAGAGTCAATCCCTATGTTGAGAACCCCTTTCCATATCGCTTTCAACGCTGAGTCGGGTTTACTCCAGTGGCGACATGCTGCATACGGATTAAGATCCTTGATCTGCATGTTCACGTAGAAGCCGCTGTGATCTTGTTCCGAGGCCTGAAAGGACAGAACCTCTTTCAGCAGAAACGCGAGATGCGCGTCGTGTAACTCCTCGTCAATGACAGCGGCCATGCCAAACATGACGAGATCTCCGGGAAGAAATGTGAAGGACTCGACTTTATAGTGTTCAAACTCGATATGCTGCATATGAAAATATGAATATAAGTCTTTGTACAGATGGGTACGACGAGATCACTAACGCAGACGAGCTTCCCAGTTGTCCAGTTCCACGCCGCAAACTCTACTGGGAGACGTCCATTTGATTCTTGTATAGATATTCCAACGTGTGATTGGTAGACTTCAACTGATAGGTCCCATTCAGGACTAATATCACCCCAGGATTTCTCGGGGACATGGTACAGAATTTCTTCAACTGCAGCGAGGTGGCGTAGCCCGTTCGAAAGGGAGAGTAGGTATATTTCGAACGCCAGCCTTCGACAATTATGCGATTAGATCAAGAAATCCCTAGACGCTACATCAGTGATGTATACTCACCTTGACTCCGTTTCTTGAACTAAAATAAGTAGATCCTGTGATGGATCAGCACAGAAGTCCCAATGCGCTCCGAAGGAGTGATCAATCTTCCATTGATGCTGCTCAAGTCCTCTGATCGGTGACGCTAGGCGAGTGCAATGCACAAAGTCATTGCTAACTACGCAGAGATTGTCGCCATATAATTTCCAGAGCCGAACGCCAGAGGATGTTTGCAGATCAACAGGCCTGTTCGTTGACCAAGCAAGGTACCCCACGCTCTTTGTTGAGCTCTCAACGCGGCAAGGCGCGATGCCAGACCTTCTTGACCTGTGGTATCAGGAGAAAAGAGATGGAGCTTGCATTGGGCTTGGAGCCCAACATCAGGAAAATGACAAGCCGCTTTACCGGCATTATCCTGACTTTGCCGAGATGAACCTACTTTTTTGGTATTTTCGGCTCTTTACTAGAGAATATTTGGCTAGAAAACCACATCAGTGGCACTGAAGCTGCAAATCTCATTAACAAGAGTAAGCTACAAGTCTTTCAGACCGATTTGGATCCTCAAATGTAGCAGAATTGTGGTTTCAAATTTTGGGAAAGTAGGTTCACTCTGGTAAAGACAGGAAAGTGCGGTTAATACACGTGTCAAAATCCTGATGAAAATGATACTGAACCGTGACGCCGACGTCGTTCTCTACAATCAGTAAGAAGCGTTGGCAAACCTAAATCATGAGGTTCTCGATGTAAGCATCAATTTGCGGACGAGCGACAGGATCTTACTTGCTTGCATGTTACGAGGGAAGCAAGATCAGTTTCAAGCAAGATAACGACCCAGAGTTCATCAGGAACTGCAAGTGGTGAGTCACCGCTCATCTGGAATCCTAGTGACTGCACGAGGCAACTTGCCATTAGTGAGCATCAATAGACTTGAAAAATCCTTGTCGCGGCTTGTACAAGGTTGTGCAACTCTGCGCAAGCCAATAATTCGACCAGGACGCCGAAATCGGCAAGGTAAGTCTATTGACGCGGCAAGCTTGCTTCGGAGGAGCGGAGTTTACACGGACAAGCGTCTACAAGGGAAAGAAGTTGACTTCGCTCAATCATCCAGGAGTATCCCTAGATCATATTCCGGTCCTTAAACATTGTATGCAGCGTGGGAATATCGGAGTAGTAAGCATTAGATTGTTTCTAGAATTCAATGGTGTTACATGATGCCTTGTCACCTTGTCACAAGGCCACAAGGTAGCAAGAAATTTGCGGTTTTACTGATGGGCCCTCGGCGCCCATGGCTCGATATCCTCTTGATGATAAAAGTTACGAGTATATAGAATGACTCCGGAGGTAGAAGGGGTAGCAGGATGGGGTATGCCTGCTGTCAGCATAAGTAGATGAGCCTTAAGCGCTTAAGCGTTTAAACCTTGAACTTGTAACGTGCAAATACGAAATTATTACGCCAACCTTACGCCACAAATTTGACCTCCTCGGACCCCCAACGTCTTCGGACCTCAGCATTCCTAGCTCCATGCTCTAGAACGCCCTGCTCCTCAGGCCATTCTCTTTTGAACGACAATCCTTTCCTTTTGTAGCCCAGGTATGCTGCTTCCTTTCTTTTCTCGCTTCTTACGGTTCTTTGAACCTTTCATTGCTCTCTTGCTATGCTCGCCGCAATACATACTTATACCTCGCTCACTGCGCGCTTGTATGTCCCATCTCTTCTTCCGCCTCTCGTTTTTCACCTCCTTTATTCGTTTCCGTAACGTCTCTCATCCAAACTGCCGTCTCAGTTTTGGTCTTCGTCCGATCCTTCTGGGTGTTCCCCGATTCCAGCGTTCCAAGTAGATAAAACAATGGCTGTTCCTCAGTCTGCTCTTGTGCCCTTCTTCCGGGCCATGAGAACTGCGCTCGGTGCTCAGGCTGCTACGACCAGGGTCTCCGTGCCCGGAGGCTTGTTTATGCAAAATCTGGGGCTTCGCAACACCAACGTTAGTGCCATTCACCGTTTACGGTGCAGAGTCCGATTACTGACAACTGGGCATTAGGACATCGATGTCGTCCTCAAGGGAGAGGTGACTATTGACCGTAAGAGACTCCGCAACGACATTGTCGCTTTGGACAGATCCTTCACCCCCAATTTCGAGAAGGTCTGTGGAGTGACCTACCGTGATCCCGTCACGAAAGTCATCATCCCCATCGACATCATCGACGAGGGCGTGGTGAGTGCATACTTTATATTGCTCATCGTGGCTCGTACTAATACACTGGATACGTAGACCGGGTTTATGCCCCTTGGAGTCCTTCTTGGAGAGTTCAAGGATACCGACGTCCCGTGGCCCGAAGTCAACGAAGTCATCAAGATGAAGATTCTGTCGGCTCCGGAACGCGAGGACGGCAACAAGGGAATGCGTGATCTCGACGACGTCAAGGCTCTTCTCTCGAAGGGCGGTGTGTCCACGAGGTACAGGAACGATGCTGAGAAGGCTACCATCAAGGCCGCTCTTGAAAAGGCCCTCCCCATGTATCTCGAGAAGGAGACCGAGTGGTCTGAGGAGGATTGGAAGACCAAGCTGAGTCTCGTTTAGGAGGTTGTTGGTGCGGACGGGTGCTTTGACCAGTGGATCGCTACGTCAAGTCCGGTTCGTCTCTTTCTTCCATCTCACCTTCTCGGACTTATAACTAACGACCTTCACGTCTAGGCCTTGGACTCGTGGACTCGTCGTTCAGGTTCGCCTTGTTTTTTTCCCTTTCCCCTTTTCATAAAGCTTATCACCTTCATCGAGATTTAGGCCCCCATATTCGTGGACTCGTCGTTTCGGTTCGTCTGGTCGTTTGTCTCCTCTCTTTGCGCAACCGACGCCTTTGGCGCCCAGGTTCCACACGAGTTGACACGATTCGCTAGAATACTACTGGACTACCAGTGTTGGCCACGCTCGCGACCTTTGAGCGGTATCTAGTAGGCGTTTGCAGGCATTTTCGCGTTGTTTACTGTAGCTTCTCGTGATCGGACACTCGAAACTTCCCCGTGTACTATAAGTTATATGTTTCCCCTAGTCTTTCCCGGTCGCTTGTCTATCTCCACTCGCTTGTTACTACCTCTACGTGTTGAATGGACATTTTTTACGTTGTTTTAAACCGCGCGTGGTGGGCTGAAGTTCGATGCCTAGGTAATGTCTGAGTTGGGCACTTGGTACTATTCTGGTAGTAGGGTACCGCATTGAGAGTAGAAGAGAGGAGAGGAATTCAAGCAGAGATGAACACATCTATATAGGTATTTATTTAAGTTGAGGATGTACTGTATAGGTAATGACTAGAACAACTTTGGAATCCTGCCCCAGTGCAAGCAGGCGCGGCACATTTTTTATTTATTTATTTATCGCAATCTCTCTTTGGCTACAGGCAACAGTGGCACTTTCATAATCTGATTTACGCTACACCTACAGACAACCGCTCTCAACCGTCCTCCTCCGTTTTCATCCGGAGGCATATTCACTGGGCTTGACAGTGGAATCCCATCTCCGATCGATTATGGTCTTGGTAAGCGTCTCAAGAATCAAGAATCACAAAGTCACAGTACAAGAAACGCACACAGCACTAACTGCAGCGGACGACCCTACTACATCAGAATACAAGAAGGTTATATATTAAATCACGCTGTGATGAACCTGCGATTGTGTATGCACAGTATTCAGATGGTAAAGGTGCATCTCAGCCCACAATGGTCACTCCAAGGAATCTCGACAGGTTCCTCGCCCGGCCTGGGCACCTCAATAGGACCAGGGCGGAGGACCTCCATTTCCTTAGCTTTTAAGCCCATCATTGCAATCTTGTCCAACCTGCCCGGCCCCAGTCCATTCCGCCGTTCCACGCCGACACCCCACGTGGCTCCATCAGGGTCTGCCCCCCCGTGCAATGCGACCCACGCATCTACCAGTCCGTTCTTGTTGACGAGCCCATCATCCTCGGGGCTGATGGCGTTGAAGTCGCCCGCAATGACCCCGCCACTGCATCCGGGCTCGCGTAGGACGTTGGCCAGTATCTCCATCTGATGGGTGCGGTAGTGTAGCGTATCCCCAAGCGAGTCGAGGTGCACGTTGATGAGACGGAAGAATGTGCCCGGCGCGGTTGGGGGAATGATGTCCACATAAAGCGCATCCCTCCTGTACTTGCTCGGGAGTGCCACGCGGGAGATGCGCCCGAGCATGAAATTTTCCCCTCCCTCGATCCCATCGCTTTCCTTTTGCGAATCCAGGCCGAAGGCAAAGCGCGCGCTGGACAGCAACGTCATGGTCGCAAAGGGCACGTCCTCAAACGACGTTTGGTCTTCGGCGTCAGTCACCAGGAAAGCAGCGCGCACTCTCGCATCGTCCAGGAGAGAAGCCCGGACATCAGGCGTGACTTCTTGGAGAAAGAGGATATCAGGAGATTTCGGTCCCTCGAGGATATGGCTGAGGATGAGTTTGGCGCGTGAGACGGGCCGCGAGGAGAAGGCGTCGATGTTCCATGATATGATAGAAAGCCTCTGCGTCCATAAAGTGTCGATTTTCCGTGATGTGGGAGAAAGCCTCTGCGTCACTTGGCTTTGTGTGTTTCGTAAAGGTATGGGTGCCCATCTTCGGGTGGAGCAGTTGAAGGCAGAAAGAGTACGCCATAGTCTGTTGGTGACCATAGCGGTGTGTTGTAAAGTGGGAGTCAACATCTAGCTCAAGGAGAATTTCAACGAGCAATCTACCAGGAAGTGCAAGATGTCTAGTGTTGAAACGTTGATCATGCGCGCTGGCAGGTGGTTGGAAGAAAAAGGCAGACTCAAACGCGCGCCCCCTACGCATTAGGAACCCCCCTATCTTGTGCGCAACACAAATCCGTTTGCCCCTATTTTGCAGTAGAACTTCAAGGAGACTGAAGCTGAAGCACCAACATGCCTAAGAAAGTGTCCTGAACACTTGCCATATAATTACAGGTTCAATATATGAGGGTCAGCTCATCTTCGCCTTGCATGTTCGCGGGTAGAGCACCAAGGAATCAGCTAATCACTAGGTGTTGTTCACGGGCAATGCCCAGCATCACCGTGACTGTGGAATATTCAGGATGTATGTCAACAACACAGAATATTGCGCTTGATAATACGAGAATGTAAGATGAATTGAGTACACATACAACTGTTGTAGTAAGAGATAATGCTCAGTACACAGGTCCGCTATCATCGGACGCGCGCTGTACATGGTAAAATACAAATATAAAACCATCGTCCGCATCGTCCGAGACGATCTGAGGGGCTCAAGCTACCCACAGGCACATGTACTTGAGCTTATTTCAGTCAGTGATAGACCGGCGTGTTAGGTCATGCATATGTATGTGGAATATTCGAGCTTAAGTTCGAGCCCTGAGAGGGAGTAGAGAGCTTGTGGAGAACGTAGCAGAGTAGTGAAGTTCGTGAATGCAGGCAAAATGCAGGTGATGTATCGATCGTTGCCATTGATTATTCCGGCGGGAGAAATAGGTGAATAGTCAGAGGTGCATATGTATAATACCCGTCGAATCGTCGGATGCTACAACAGGTGCACGTTCGGGTACGGCAGGTCTCCCAACAACCAAATCGGGCACGACCGGTAGCAGAGGACAGCACTAAGGCCTCAACCATAGGAGCAGGGATTAAGAGTCAGCTGTGACCCAATCAACCTATGAAGCACTGCGAGTACATAGACTGCTAAAAGCGAGCATCCATGCGTGCACAGTTGGGCGTCCTGTTCTCGGCAAGGTGCGGGAAGTTGCTACAGTGATAAATTTAGTTAGCAAAAGTGCAGACGTCAAGCATTCAAAACCAAACACCCACTCATGCATTCCCAATCGATGGATACTGTCACCGCATTCATCCACTTTCCCTCGTTGTGCCAACACTTCACACTCAACGCCCTTGAGCTTGCAACTCCCGGATGTGCCCACAAACGTGTTTGCAGTCACGACGGGCAGGCTCTTCAGCGGATGTTTTTCTTCGGTCAATTCTCCACTGGCTTAGCTATTCCACACTGCAAGCAATTCTTGATAATATCAGCAGTATTACTTGAAATTTATTTTAAAGATTAAGGTGAATGGGTTTCAATAACTGGTTCCTCATTATTTATCATCTTTATCAAAGACAGGGCTGTTCAGCTGTCAATAACGGGTGCGTTCCTTTCCTGTATTTGATAAATTCTTAAATAATGAGGAACTAATTATTGAAACCCATTCACCTTAATCTTTAAAATAATTTTCAAATAGTGATACCACTATTATTGAGAAATGTTTGCAGTGCCAGCTCTTCTGTGCGATACCAAACTTTTCATTACCAGACCAGAATATAGTGTACAGTTTGGGGCCATGTACGGGAACGAATTTGTTGCCATATTCTAACACCTTCCGAATAAAATCATGCAGCACTTGTTGGCTCCTCGGCTGGCTCCTTGAGTGTCATGACCGCAAATATTTGTCCTCTGTGCCAACTTTCCTGTAAGGAATGAATCCACTGCGTCAGCATTCTGATCCCCAGAAAAAGACCGATGACGCACAGACACAAGAACAATCAAGTCCTCGCCAAGTAGACATGAGTCCCACCACCGGCTATGTTGATCTTCCTCTCTCCATGAGGCTCGAAACTTGGCTTCCCACCGCTCGCTCTCCGGCTGAGGACGCGTCCAGACCTTGCCCAAGCCAGATCGCGCCGTGTGTGCCAAGGGGTTGAAATCCGTGATAGCCACGACCTCATAAAACTCACGACGCACCCAATCCTCATTAGAAAGAATGCGATTGAGCACAGTAGCAAAGCGTAACCCGCGTGTCGAGTCGCGTTGCCACACATTGCCACTCCCCACATTGCGGAATGAATCCACGAACACCCGGGAGCTTAGTCCCCAATCGCACCACGGGACGTCGATGCCCGATGCGCCAGACCTTCGAGTGGAGGAGACGTGCTTCATGATGGCCGAAACAGGGAAGAATACCCGTGTTGAGGTCCAACAAGCGCCCAGGTAGACGACAATCAGTTGTGCTTCAGGAGCAAGCATGAATGGTGATGCGCGCTCCACGCCTTCATTATCCAAAGCCATGTGCTCGTCAAGGGGAAGCGGCATGGATGAGATAAATATGTCTTCATCTGATAGCTCTGGGTCGAAACGCAGCCTGCATACGTATGAGCAGTCGTCCACATCAGTGAGAGTGTACGATCCGGAATGAGCGGTCTGGCCAAGGTCGTATACGCTTAGGTGTACGTCATGCTTCAGCTCTTCAATGTATCGGGCAGCACCGACAAGGACGAGGTTGTCTGGGAGGAGTGAGAATGACTGGAAGCTGTGATTAAAATCGTAGGAGATTTCCTGGGGACAGAGCGCAATAGAGATTTTGGATAAGCCTCGAGAATCATTGGTTAAGCAGAGGGGTTACCATTTTCGTTAGCCCTGATACCCAGTCCCATATGACAAATTTCGGTTGTTCTTTGCAGTCGTTGTCTTCCATAGCCATAGCTAAATGCTGGCCGCACACTTGTAGGGTTAGGCTCACATTAATGTCGCAGTACCGGAATTTAGGTGCGTAGAGCAGCACAGGACTAGTAGCTGCGGGATGAAGTGTGCCAGTGGATATAGCAAGAAAGTGGATCTTGAACGCCGAGCTGGAACATCGACTGTTTCAATGCATGTCCGACAATACAACGCGAAGGGGCTCACTGTGACTCTTCCTCGTCGCTTCATGACCCAGTTTCATGTTAGCCTTGACAAAATAGCAGAGGAAGCATGAAGCGCACCTAATCTTGAACTCTTCAAACAGGACGAGAAGGTCCTGAGAAGGGTCGTGACAAAAGTCCCATTTCAGGTCATTCTCTCCACACGTATGGTCGATCCTCCATTCCCGCTGCTCAATTCCCCTGATTGGCGAAGGCAGGCGGATGCACTGGACAAAGCCAGGTCCGTCAACGCATAAAAAGCCGCCTACCAGCTTCCACTTCGTGACGCCCGGAGGTGTAGGCAGTACAACGGGTTCGGGGGTTGACCACGAGAGCGCTGCCCAGGCTCGACGCTGCGCTCGGAGCATGGAAAGGCGAGAGGCGGTGCTCGTATCTGAGTTTGGTCCATTTTTCATGCACGCAAGCTGTAGCTCGACGTGGTACTGGACGTGAACGCTGTCCTCTATGATGTGTTGAAAGCGTTTGCACGTCTGCACGTCCATTACTCAGTGCACCTGTAGGGAAGAGGCGAACTAGCACTTACTTTCTGACATGCAATGATAGAATCGACATCCAGCTCAAGGAAAACAGCAACGAGCAGTTCATCCGGAAACGCGAGATATTTAGTGCTGACCATACGCGCTGGCAGACGGTAGAAAGAAAAAGGCAGACTCAGACGCGTTTGAGTCGCGTGTATTAAGATCCTATTTGGGGACGCGACGCGACTTCTTCTCACGTGTTTACTCAAGTGCCTGTAATATATTATATCTCTTCAGCAGAAACTTGGAGACTCTCGATATCCAGAATACGTGTTGGGATGGTCAGTCCCGGAGACGGAGCCGACGAGAGTACTCGTATAGCAGGGATGAGTAGTACTTAGCTACGAACATGCGCGAACACGCTATGTACTGCTTACGCTGTCCATGCCGGCCCTAAACTATTCCATTTCCTCCGGAGGCTCGGCTCGACCCTCCCTAGGCCAGTGTCAACGAGTGCAAACTGAACGTGAACTGCCATCCCTATTGAACTAGAGTCAATATCGTAAGAATATGAGTGCGTATACAAATCTCGTGGCGATAGTACAATGTTTGGCGCTTCAAGTCGGTCGTCGGCGCCGCGCGCTGAGATATATAAAATGATATAAAAATGTTGTCCGCATCGTCCGAGACGACCCAAGGGCCACCAGTTTAGGCCGCAAACGACCACGCGCATCCAATTGTAGGAGCACGGGTGGCATACTGGAAATCCAACCTCTATCCGTGTGTGCAGCATTCGACGAGAATCAATAACACCTCGAGAGTATCAAGCCAACATGGTATACACCGAACCGCACAAACATACAAAGAGGGCAGGCATCCCACCCGGACCTAACAAATAACACAATCTTTCGTCGACTCCTCCGTCGTCTTCATCAGGCGCGCCTCCAACCGTCCGCGGAGAGTACCGTCAGCCGAGAGGAACGGAGAGTCGCTATAACACGGGGGTGCATTAATAAGCCAACGAGTCGGGAGTTGCAGGTAGCGGGCGGCACGTACTCGTACATCAGCGACGACCCCGGGCCGTCGCACAGCGGAACGACGAGTCGGTTGATATAGTGCACGTCCTTCTCGGTCCACGTCTCGGACTTGGTCACGTTCTTCGCGGACGCATCCTTCGGGCCTAGGATGCCCATGCCTTAGCTTGCCTTATCACACAATATGATCAAGAAATGAGACGCACCAGAATCCCCGTCCTGTCCCTTCCCGCCCTTGGCCTTGCGCGCGAGCTGGCTCTCGTATGCGGTGAGACGGTACATGATCGCGCCGCCCGCTTTCGCCGTCACCTTATCGAACGGCGTGTTCTGGTCTAGCAGCCTCATGCTCGCGCCCGGGCTCGGGGTCTGCAGAGACGGCGAGGAAGAGTGCGCGAGCAGCTCGCCGTACTGCGACGCCGCGAGGCTCACCTGGCTCCCCGAGCGCGACGGCCCGGGTGTGGGCAGTGAGAGGTACGGGGAGAGCGATGTGCCTGCGAGCGTACCGTTCCGGAGAGAGCTCGTCAGCTCGCGCGTCGTGAGCGAGACGCCGGGGTTGAGCGATGCGCCGTTGTCCGGAGGTGTGATAAGCGGTGGGTACGAGCTGGAGTGGTGTGGCCGTTGGTCCCCGGGCTCGACGATGGCAGGTGGAGAGAAGGAGGCAGTTGCGGGTGGGCTGGATCCGCCTGAGGTCGTGGTCGAGGGCTTGGGAACGTCAACGACGAGCAGCGAGTCGACATGCGTGGGGGAGCTGTGCTCGAGCAGGGAAAGCGACGCGTACCACGAGCCGCTGAGCTTACGAACAGCCTTACCCGGTGGAGCCGATGATTGTGGGACGGAGGAGAAGAAGGTGATTTGCCAGAGGCGACCTGACGAAAAGCCGTGAATAGGCCGTGGTGTTGAGGAGAAAGCGATGGGTGCTCACCTCTGGCGATGAATTGAATCGAGACCTTCCCTGCTACTCGCAACCGCTTCTGCCATAATGTAATTTCAAATGAGGCGATGAACGCTCCGTCGCCATCGAGCTCTTCCACTTGTACATCGTCCGATTTAAGGTCGCCAAGAACCAGTGCGTCGGCGGCTAATTGCGTAGTTTTAGATACTTTTCAGCTCGCGACGACATGGAGGGTACTCACCGTTGAGAGCAGAACCTGGATCAGTAAACGACATCGAATTGAACGGATACCCCCTCGTCCGATATGCCTGATACAGTGGCTGATCTGACACCGCCAAACACGCCCTCCGGATGTCCGACAGCGATTGCGGGTTGAGCGGACTCGCACACCTGACAAGCGGTGCAAGCAGTTGCTCTCGGCGGGGCGAGATAATCGCCCAGTAGATCGGGGTGTGGCCCTCGATCGAGTACTCCTGCAGGATGGTGGACAGGTTGAGGTCGTATGAGCTGCAAATTTCGCGAGCGCGCGCAAGAACGTCTTCAGTTTGAGGCGACTCGGGCCCGTTGGGGAGGACGAGGCCGCGGGCGAGGTTGAGGACGGTGGTGCGGACCTGTTTGGTGTTCTTGTTGGAGGAGGGCATGAACATAGAGAGCCAGCTGCTGCTCTTGGTCGATCTGAGCGTGCTGGCCTTGGGACTCAGGGCGTCGAAGGGGCAGGGAGAGGGGAGGGGTTTGGAATCGGTCTTGGCTGTTGGAGGTGCATATTTGAGAGCGGGGTGGTCGACGGCTCCGGAGGTGCTCGCAGCCTTGTTGTGGTTTGATCCGCTGCGATGTGGATGTGCTGGGAGAGCCGGCGAGGAGGAGAATGAAGGTGGTGGAGACGAGGAAGAGGGTGTGCGTGGTGGAAGAGGAGGGGATGCGCGAGAGCTTGGACCAGGACGAGACGAGCTGGGCCCTGGTATGTCGGGAGGGAACTCGGAAACAACAAGGTCGTACGCGGGCGGTGGTTGATCACCGTAGTCGGGATTCGTCTCGCCGCTTGGAAAGCCCTCCTTGCCAGACTTTTCTTCTGTCGGAACTACGACCATGATGGTAGGAAGAAGGTGGATACGCTTTGGCAGACGTCGCGCTCGTTATGTTGCCCCAGACACATACCGTCTTTGCTGTGCAGACCTTCCCGTGGCAGTGTTGGACTTAGTCTACCCGCAGCTCTAACGTCCTCGCCCTCGTTTCTTCGCTCGGCTACTACACTTCAAGCCTCCATTCCGTCAGCAAAGGACTTCCTCCTTTCATGCACTACGATTTCCATTTCATGATCATCGTTTCCCTCTCCAGCTGAGCGCTCCTTGGACAGCCCCGTCGACGTCGGAATGCTAGCCTTGTTTTCAAGTTTCCCATCGCTGCGGTCTCCACCCCCTCTTCGATTCGGGCTAACGCGCACACCGATTCGAGCTCATTGTCATCATGCTGTGCTCCCTTTAGTTATAGCCTACAACGGCTTCTTGTTACCGCGAGGCACTGCGTCTTATTCATCCTGTGGGCTACATCATCCCCACGGACTATGACTGAACCAGGGGCTCGGGTCAGCATTCGGTAACAAAGTATCTCGGGATGTGCTCGGAAGCCCTCATGGCATAGTTCAGGGACCTATTCTGCTTTCTGGCGAAATCCATATACTGAAAAACCACGAGGTAGTCCTCCTGGCGAAGCACATTGACCCTCGGCGGACATGGTGATAACGAGCTCTTCTCGGCATTCATATCCTCCCGCCCAAGATACGATCTCTCTCTCAGATATACCTCGAGATCATCCCATAGGCACGGCTTCGTGGAGAAAATCGCGTACCGCTCATCGACTTCTTCTCAGGCGAGACATATCGTGAGTTGGCTGTCGGGTGTTACCACCGTACACAAGCCACAGCTGTCCAGACGCACTGACACCTTGAGCGTCTATGATGCACATCACTGATATAAAGGAGTCTCATAGTTGAACACAGTGTTGATCGGATTTCATTCACTCTGGGATTCGTTGAACGTCTGAGAAGTACCGTTTCCCTCTTCATTGTTCTCATGTAGCACATCACCCCGACTTCGAGACCATCACAGTCGGCAGCCCTATTATATATGCGCGCTCACATTGACTTCCACTCACCTTTCCCTCTTGCATGTCTGAACTGTGGCCTTCGAACTATATATCGACCGAGGTCGGACAGCAGACGGCAAAGGTGCGTCCCTCACTCCAAGTAAAGGCAAATCAAGCTAATGATGACGCCTCCTCCAGTACACGAATTGTAAGTTCGAATTCGTCTCGGTATACGGCATCCAAACTTATAACAGTTATGCAGTAGCGGCATTGGGTCTTCTGGTATGCACAATGTTTCTCACATCATTATGCGACGCGTCACACTTTATATCTAGGTCTATGACTATTTCTTGACGCTCCCGGGCGAGGTATGTCTTCCAGCGTTGTCTATGATTATGTTGTTGACGGGTTTCATAGGCCTACTGGATATGGGGCAAGCCATGGGATCTCGTCCGCGTGTTGTTCACTCTCTCGCGCTACCTCCCTTTTGGCGCTGTTGCGATGAACGGCTATGGTACGTACTAAGATCACGTATCGATGATCATCCTGATGCAAATGTAAACGCCTTTCTTCAGCTGCGTACGCCAATCATGCTCATCAAAACGTAGGCGTGTTTCGTCCTTGGAATGTTGTCATCGCTGCTTACCCTCGAACAGTGCACGAATTTGAACGTTGGCTCATTTGGTGCGTTTCCATAACACGGCCCTTTGGCAGACCACTGATTGAGGCCGTCATGCAGTTGTACATCTACTCGGTATTGTTGCGGTAGAAGGTATATTCCTGTCAACTTCAGCGTTCGAAGGCTATGGCCTTACATCCTCACTCAGCTCTATTAACTATCCGAACCTGGGCCTACTGGGAGCGCTCTAAACGAATGCTTGTGTGTCTGGGTATCTTTGCCACCGTATGTCTTATTATTCAACTACGCTTCCCTAGCAATCACCTCACGAGCGCATTGGGTCAGCTCTGTCTCGTTGCTGGCGCTATAAGCTCTGTATACGCTAGAGTATCCACAGCTGTGGAGTTCGGCCACGATCCATTCGGTAATCAAAAGTCTCTTCATTTCGAGCCGTGTGTGTTGCTAATCGATTGACTGAAGTGGACACGTCGTGCGAGTACCAAGCTGACCGGAGGACAGGCATGGCCTACGTCTTCGTCTTCGTGTACGAATTGCGTACGTTGACTTCCACTTAGCACTACCTATCCATCTGCGGTACTCAAACCTGACGTGCTAGTTCTTCTGATATTGACGGCGTACCGCCGCTTTTACATGAAGAACAAGTTTCGAAGTGTGGTCCTGGACACGCTCTGCTGGGACGGTATCAAGATACTTCTCTGTCAATTACGTAAGTGCCTTGTAGACGTCTTGTTCATACAACGTAATGACGGCTTGAATTATCTACAGTGCTTTCCGTCTTGACTATCGCCACCATCCTCGGCTTTCCGGTGAGTTGATTGAATCGTGATTTGGGTCGGAGAACGTCCCGTGCTCACGACCTACGCTAGATCTCATACGACGAGTCCTTCGACTGGTACGTGCATCACTGCCTTCCAGGCCAAAACGGCTCAACCACAAATGTGTCCTTCATGCACGTTCTAGTCCACAGGTCGTCATACACAGCGTCCTCGCGACGCGCATACTATTTAATTTACGAGAAAGCGACAAACATGCCCACGAGGAGAGCACGATCGTGCCTCGGGCGCGTGCACGCTATACGTACGATGCCGGCGTGCATCCGAGCGCAAGTTCTGATGCTATACCGCTGCGTTCGATATAATGGCGGCGATGGCTATCTTGTTTGTAAAATGCACGTTGGGACGGTCATGCTAGTACGGGTGTGTCAAGTGCCTATTGGGCTAGCTTTTGAATGACGAATGATAGCTGCTTCGTCGATGTTCCCTTGATACCAACAATCCGAAATTGACAGCATTATTGCGGCAGAGCTCGCTCTGTAATGGCAAGATGGACCTTCTCAAGCGAGAGCATCACTACGTGCCTTTAACCCGATGACGGCCCGCCATAAGAAGAAATATAGAACCGCCGCAACCCCGAATTGCGTCAGCGAGATCTCCGCGCGCTCAAACTCGCCGGAATCTGCCAGGTACCCGCTTGCTCATTGTTTTGTGGACGCATGTAGGGCCTTGTGGTGCCCAAGTCACATCGCTCCATATCTATGGCTCCTGCTATAGGACAAGACGCCTTCGCTTTGTGCTCGAGGGCTGTCACAAGCCAATTCATGGCCTTTTCAGAAAGGCTGGAGCAGTACTTATGTCGAGAGTGTGCTCGGCTCTAGACATGGACGCTTACGAAGCCGTCCCAGAGTAGGTCCCTTGCATAACACTACACGGCTTCCAACAAAACGTGTTATGAAAAGTACCTTCTAATCAACGCGTCTACGACCTTTCCTCAACAATAGGGAGTCATCTGGAATCAATACTCAATACGAAACGAGCCGACTAGGAGAACAGCGTCATTGTAAGTACGCGGAGATTTCCACGATTATATTTTTAGCGTCGATCTCGAGCGGCTTGCCGTAAGACTATGGCGAATCAGGTATACCATAAGCTTCCTCGGGTGCTTAGGGCTGGTATAGGCCGTCCGAAATTATGTTTAATCGGTCAATCATTGGGAATGCGACAAGATGGTCAAGGTAATACAACAACAGAGCCACTCGTTTAGGGCAGAACGGATAAGCGAGACTTCTTGGGGGTACCTTGGCCACGACGTCGCATTTGCAACGAAAGATAGTTCTGAGAGTGGTTCCAGTCAAATCGTCGGCTGAGAGCAAGTCGCCGTACAGTGGCTGTCAAGGTTGGTCAAACCTACAGTACGTCGGTAATCATCCAACACCCCGGCTGTAAAGCTATCCCTCAACGGTTTGAACCATCCTATTCAAATCCTGAGACTATTAAACTTTGAGTGCATCTGACTGGACCTTCGGTGTGATATTCGTTCGTTAAGTGACCAGATGCTGCGTCCACCACCAGTTTCATCTTATTGAAATCGAAGATAACACTTATGTGGAAACCACGTTAGAAGGCGTCGACGAAAGCGGGCAGGACAAGGGCAAAGTGCCGCTCATATAACCTTAGCGGTGCTCATAGATTTGATCCTAAAATGTTGCCCAAGCACTTATCCTACGCCACATAAGGATAAGGTTGCGGTGACCCGGGTGGGTTCACCCCACCCCTTTACGGTGCCCTCGAGGCAAGTTACAACGGTGCCAACGAGTAAGATGAAACCTTCCACTCCACGCCGACAAGGCAAGGCCCGAGTTGTCACGGTGATCAGCGCTCAGCGCTCATGCAGTAATCATGAGGGCAGTTATCAAACCATTGTTGGGAACTGGGAAACTAGACGTCTAAAACTGTGTAAACATGTTCGCTCCGGTCCCGTTCATTTCATATGGATGACAATGACGCGATGCTCCAAGTGCGTATAAAAGTCCAAGACGGGATGCACCTTTCCGTTCAAAGCGCTGTGCATTCCCCATTTCTTGATCTCCCTCCCGCAACCCCCCTCTGTCACGAGTTTCTCAGTCCTGCTTATGTCCTCGTCAGTGGGCGGTTTCCGAGACAGTCGGAGCTTGGTCGACATGGTGAGTAGTAGGCAGTGGAACGCCCGTGATAACCAGGGGCTCTTTCCATTCTAGAGGCGGAGCTGTGACTGATAAGTGCACTGCAGGAGCATTCCACTGCTCAGAGATGTCTTTCCGTCTCTGAGCTTGCATATCATGTCTTCTCTTATGTGGACTGCCCATCGACGCTTGCATCTCTCGCCCGAACATGTTCCATGTTCCAGGAAGCTGCTATTCACACGCTGTACTCCGAGGTCACCGACTTGACGTCGTTCCTTAGATGTTTGCCCGATGACTTATGGAAGCTGCAAGGGAGAACATTTGTTCGTGCCAACGTCTTTGTTATCGGAAGCAACGGCTGACGCTCTACAGTCATTCAAACGGCAAATGCAAGCCGCCGACTGGACTGTGCTACTCCGCTACTCCTCCTTCGTGAGGAGCATCATTCAACGCCTTAGCGAAATTGAATTGGACATGAGCGTCTACGAGGCTTTATGTCACTGCCCCGTGCCCTGGTTGTTCCCCCGACTTCGCAGACTCGAGTGGCGTCACGCCGCCAGCGCCAAACGCCTCGTGTCTCACCTCGCCGGCCTCCTCTTTAGTCCCGAACTCGAGCATGTTGACATCGCCGCCTCCGGCACGCTCGTCCTCGAAAACCTACCATCGATCGTAGCCCGCTGCCCTCTCGTCAAGATGTTTGACTGCGCTCCACACCGCATTGACCACGACGACGCGCTTTCGCGTGCGTTCTGCTCCTGGAAACACCTCGAACGGGTCTCGTGCGACAATCCCTCACCTGAGACGATGCGTCTTTTCACCGGGCTCAGTTCACTCGGATCGCTGTCGCTCACAATCTCCGAAAAGACCGAGTGGCTTGGGCTCAGCGGTCAGGATGCGTACTTCTCGCTGCCCAGCCTCCGCTCGCTCACCGTGCACGCGGACACATTCAACACCTGCATCGCATTCTTCGATGCACTCACCGCACACGAGCAGCACCGACTCACGCTCACGAGCCTCGTCCTTGTAGTCACCAAAGTATCCGAGTCCGCGCTGAGCGCGTGCCTCGTCAAGCTTCCGCTCATCCTCTCCCACCCGACGCTGCGCACGCTCGAGCTGCACGCCGGCTTCCCATGCGGGCCACGCGTCACCTTCGCCGACATCGCGCCCCTGCTCGTCTTCCACATGATATCGTCCTTCGCCCTCTACGGCCCGTTCACGCTCGCACTCAACGACGCGCAGCTCGACCAGCTCGGCCAAGCATGGCCCAACCTCGAGACCTGCCACGCGAACCCGACCGCGCGTGACTCGGTTGAGCGCGTCTCCCTGCGCGGGCTCACCTCCATCCTGCGGTGGTGTCCGCACATCCGCTCGCTCTCGCTGCTTATCGAGGCGCGAATGGCGGACGCAGATGCCGTGATGAGCGGGCAGGCAGCAGGTGGTGTTCCCGTCCGGAATGATCGGGTGACCAACCTGCAGCTGGGAGACTCGAGCGTCGTGGACGAGGAGGGGGTAGCCCTGTTTTTAGCACAGATGATGCCCCGCTTGCGCCGGATCATTGCCTATGGCAAGTTCAGGGCGCAGTGGAAGGCTGTTGAGCACGGCATTCATTCCCAACGAAACGCTTCTATATGATGCGTCATCGGACCAGGTGCGGGCCTCAAGTGATAGCACTTGATTGGGCGCAGGCGAAACGTGGTTGCTCTGTTCTCCTATGCATATTTTCGTCAGCATTTTACATTTTCAACTGTTTCTGTGACAATTCATCTCAACATGGTCATTACACATTACATCGTGAAAAAGGTGTCCATCCATTGTAACACCCGAGAGAACCCTAGTTGATAGTGAAGCTGGAGCTCGTGCCCGTGAAAGCGGATATTTTCCCGGTGATTGACTTGGAGTCGCCGTAGTACGTGAAGCGATACGTCCCGGCTGCCACATGCTTGTGTCAGCGCGCATTCACGGTACAGTACGTCAAAACACTCACAAGGCGTCCCCGACTCGATAGTCCAGTTCACCGTAACAGCGCTATAACCCAGTACGACATTAGTCTGCACCCACTCGTACGTGGTCGATGGGTGCGAGTCGGTCCTGTATGTATTCCACCCGCCGTTCGTCTGCTGGTCTACGGTCAGGAACGTCCCTTCGAGACGGAGGTTGTTCTGTTTGAGGTGCATCAATCAATCAGAAATGCTATGTCAACTCTGAAAGACTTGGAGACCGTGCGTACCCTTGGGTTCGCGCCCACGAATGTAGCAGAGACGATCTGGCCGGCGCTGTACGACGAGGTGGTGTTCACATCAGTGGTAACATCACCAAACTTTTTGCCGATGGGAGCATTATCGACGATGACACCGGTCTGCGTATGTATGTAAGTCTGCAGTCAACCAAGTTATATGGATCCACGAACCCGGAGGGAAATCGCCTTGGAGGTTTGCTCAGGAGGAGCAGGGTCCGAAGGAGGGGTAGTCCCGGTAGCGTTCTCCGCAAGATATCCGACCAGACTCCCGTACTTGTCGATGTACGCGTCCAAAGTCGCTACAGACCTCATTAGTGCACGCACGTGACATAATAGACGTATAGACGTACAGCGCCCATAGATCGTCGAAGCACCCTCATAACGCTGCACGTCGTACTCCTCCGGAGTCGCGATGTAATGCGAATATGTGTTTGCGGGACCAGCCACGACGACGTAAGCATCGTCGCCGAGCACACCCTGCGAGATCAACTGGGAGCGCACAGACTCGCGGATACGACGGCCGGACATGGTCGTCAGTTCCCCGGGCATCATCAACACGACGAACTGGCCAACGCGGAGCATTTGAATGTCCACTGTGCTGGGGGACCATTCGTATGGGAAGTGAGCGTAGCCCTATATGCGAATGCCGTCACCTCATAAGCAAGACAAGGCAAAAGGATCAAAGGGACGCGTACGGTGTTTAGCAGAATCGGCTTGGGGTACTGGCAGTCAATCTGTGCTTGGGAAGGGTAAGGTGTAACGGCGCCCTTGACGATCTGCCAGAAAGGGTTTCTGGCAAGAACGATACTTCAATAAAAGCACTCAATAGAGCTTTATATTGTATGCTCACTGCGATTGCGAAGAGTTATCACCCTGAATGAAGTCGAAGGCTCCGGGACCGTCACTGATACTGGTGAGGCCAAGGGAGCCCAAAGACAGTGCTGACACTTACGTAGTACCACCAGCAAAGGAGTAGCCTATGCAATAGCGAGTAAGAATGAGTACTTTACCAACTATATGGCTTGCAGCACGTACCCATGGCAGCAGGGCAGGTCTTCGCCTGGGTCCCATTCGGAAGCGTAAACGTATGGTTCGCCCTACGTCATCCATGTAATCAGTATCAAACGCAGATAACGAGAGCTGAGCAAACCAACATGTCGAGATACGTGTGCACCCAGCGCACAGGCCCGCTTACGTTCGCGCGTGCGCCGTTCATGATGGTCTGCGCGCCCTCGAACTGGTACTGTCCGATCAGCGCGTTCGAAGCAAAACCGTACGGGGATTCCGTGAATGCGGGGCCGCGCCCGTGGCAGTCCTCAGTCTTGTTGCCGCAGGTGGAGTGCTCGGCCTCGCAAGGCTGGCCATCCCAAGATTCGCCTGGGCTTTCGCAGTACGCTCCGAGGCTAAAGGGAGGTTAGAGGAGAGATGGGATATAAGTAGGGTAGTGAGACGTACGTGTTCGGGCTGGTATCTCCAACGTTCGCTACGGAAAACTGTGTTTAGACCCGAGGAGCATCTAAAGAGATGTCATACCGTTAGAGAAGCCGGCGATGAACGAGACGTTGCCAGGGAGCGAATCAGGTTCCACCATACCTGACAAAGATGATCAGTGGGGAAAATGCGGTACTTGCCAGAACAGAGACGCACTCTCGTAGAGATAGGCGGCATAACCCTTGTTGTCGGAGCTAATCAATGTGTTGTTCTAATAAGCAAGATTAGATACTCGACTACACCACACGGGTCATGACCGACCAACATACCTCGTAGATACTCGTGCCATGAACCGCGAAGAAACTCAAGAAACCCCTCGCGTTGCCATTCGAGTCGTCAAACCTGAGAAGGGTCATGTCCTTGTCTTGGTCGTACTGATACTTCGCGCGCTCCTCTGCCGGATTCGCAAGGTAGGCCGTCGGGCTGCGGTTCCTGTTCGTGTTCAAGAGAGTCGTGTTGCCGAGACTAATATAACCAGGCTCGAGATTCTCGTGTGCGATCTGCACGGCGCGCACCGAGCCGTCGATAATCGCCTGTGCGGACTCATTCACGTATCCGAGAGCGGTGAGCTGCGGGAGGAGGTCCTCGAGGTAGCCGCCGACGCCCGAGTGCTGGTGGGTGCCCTCGAGAGCGATGTTGTCGTTGTGGTAGATGCCAGGGTACATTGCTGAGAGCTGCTGCACGATCGAGCGGCGGACGCCGGTGTCGCCCATGCATATGTCTGCGTGCATACAGTCAGTCACGCACGCGGGAGGGTTCGTGGCAACTCCCACGAAGAAGCATGAGGATGGTAACGAGGACACACCAGAGTTGATAAAAACAACTCGGTTGGACGAGTTGGACGCGTCTGCTATGATGAACGCTCTGCTCCTTTGGCGCATGTGAAGCCCGGTGTCCGTCTGCGGCAAGTTGGCGTATCCCTGTCGAAAACTGCAGTTAGCTCCTGAAACACTTGGGGGAGGTGCTTATATGCGCACCATCATGTTCGTCTCAACGACAGGCCTATACGAGTAGCATAGTTAGAGTAGCAACACTCCAATGACCGTCTTGCTCACCCAGTAACATCGCCGATACCTGTCGTTCAGCCAGAACAGTCAGCGTTCATGAGACAATCTCAGCCGCAGATTACACCAGCAAAAGTCGCATTGGAGAAAGCGAGCAGCCCATCACGGGAAGACAATGTCTTGGATCGTCTTGGCGAACCACAGACGCGCGGAGGCAAGCGTAGATAGAATAAGGCGCCATCCTCGAACGCCATATGTGCAGCAGGCTCCCCGCATATAGATAACCACCGCTCACACTTCCATATCCATCCATCCATCTAACCTAACCCAAACATAGCAAAGAGCTCACCTAGGCCGATTAGGTATGGCGGATCCTGGGCGACGACAGCGGAGGCTGCGACGAGCGCATACAAGGACAACAGTCCGGTGTACATGGCTTGGACGACGCGCGAGAGGGGGTTGGAGAAGGAAACGTCGGCAGGCAAGACGGGCGTATACATCTGTGCTCGTGAATCAGAACCTGAACCCGGCGGGTGTTGCCAGCATATAGCATATGATGGGTTTCGGAAGTATTTGCGAACCTTGTGCGCTTCGAGGTGGATATGTATGGCTTCTTCACGCGGGTGAGCACATGCACGCGGGGTCACTTGACGGATGGATGCGGCTGGTTGGAGGAGGAGGACAAGGAGGGCAGACAAGGAAGGACTTCAAGGGCGTCTCACACGGTGGAGTTGTTCGCGTGCGACGTTCCCTGTGGGCCTGACCTTCTGTTGCTGGATCCGCTGAAGACAGGAGAGTCGAAGTGGATCTGCCCAACGTTTAAATTGACAAGTCTTAGCCTCTCTTTACAAATCTCACTATTATCTGGCGAGCAATCGCAGACTACCGAGGCCCTCAGAGAGCATGACGCGCGGTGTCGAACGCATCTGTACGTCTCCGGCTCATCGGTACTGGTGACGCACACCGCCACGGATGTAGCCGGGCCAGCCGCGGCACCAACAAGTCCGAATTCCGCATCTCTGGTGCTTTCCGAACAACCCTGGTTCTTTTCTTCAGCGGCGACTTCATTCTGCAACAGCATCGGGACTTCTCAGCGCCAGTTGAGAGTACACCCGGCATCCTATGTCGCACGAATCCGAGCGTCTTACAAGAACATGGGAAGCGGTAACTCCGGTGAGCCGCGCGATTATCACAGACCCTTGCTATCGATACAAATGCTCCAGTTCTTGTCATAAGCCAGTTGCTCAAGTTGGACCTGCGTCGACGGGACGTGGCTGAGGGCCACAGCTTATGGCCTCGGTGATCTCAGTCTGCCAATACCCTGCACTCGAAGGTATGGGTAGCTGGTGGAACAGTCCGTGTCAGTTTCTTGCCACTCAATTCGATCCCCAAAGCTTTCTTTGAAAAGACATTCCTTGGAGTGACCCAATGCCTGTTCCGAGTCGCTCCTGGAACCAGTATCGGCTCACCTTAAGGAGTGCTTCAACATCACTGACGCTCAGTGCCCCCAGATCATAGTCGGATCGTCTCTATCCTATGTTGGTTGAAGTAAGGTATGATACGGGTAAATATTTACTCTCTTCAGAAAGGTCCACGCACCCTCCTCAAAGAGGAAGCCTAGGAGCGCACTACCGGCAGATAGCGTTTGTTCATCAGCTTCCATCACGGCCTTTAGAACCTGTCCCTTCTTCCTGCGCAGTATCATCTATGTAGATGATTTAAGGTACGACGACGGCTGTCTCGAGCCATGACATTGAGCTAAGTCGCGAAGAGGGAGTGAATGACCCACACAGGCCATCGGTTCTCTGACTGTTATCCCAGCTCCGAGTAGTTCAATTCTTCTATGCTAAAGTACAGGATGCAGGTATATACACAAGTGTTAGCGCCTGGCGCGATGCCCAGCCTTACCTTTGGTATATCTTCAGCGCCTAACACGTTCCAACACGTTCCAGATCCTCACACAGCCGCCCCCAATCGACTTCGTGCGTCGATTACTATATCTTCTCGCGTTATAAGCTAAAAGATGAGCACAGTCTTACTCGAGAAGGCTTGACACTCGCCATCTCTCAGTTCCCCGACGATGTCCCTCAACGCATCCTCTAGCGGCGTCCCAACAGACGAGACCGCCCAGCAGCTCCTAAACGACAGACTACATCTTATCGGGAGCACAACTGTCGCGGGCACGTTCTACGGTATGATGTGCATCACCTACTTCGCCTGCCTCCGTTCCCTCCTATCTGGCCACTCTTCCAAGCGCAAGATGGCGCGAAAGCTCCATCTCGCCTACGCGAGCGTGCTGTTTGTGCTGGGCACGATATATATCGCAACGCTCGCGCGCGGTGCGCAGGTCTCGTACGTGGACCACCGCCTGTTCGAAGGCGGTCCGTCCGCGTACTCCGACCTCGACTTTTCGAGTCTCGATGGGATACTGGGCGATTTGGCGTTTGATACGAGTAAAAACGTGGCTGATGGGATCATGGTGCGCGTTATAACTGGCCCACAGTGGTATGCCCATTACTAACCGGCCGATTCTTGGCCACAGGTTTGGAGATTCTTCATCGTCTGCCGCGATATGACGTTGTTCAGATACGTCGCCGTTTTTGTGTGTCTGCTCTATGCTGCCTCCGCAGGTTGTCATTGATCGATTAATTGCATAGAGCGCTTGCTGATGTTTCAACAGGAATGGGCCTGACCTCCGTAGTTCAGTCGTCTCTCCCCGGACACAGCTTCTATTCAAGCTCCACGATCAACTTTGCGACACCAGCTTTCTCATTTTCTGTGGGGCTCAACGTTATTGTCACGTCATTCATCGTCGGGAGAATCATCGTGCACCATAGACGCCTGAGGGATGCCATGGACGAGCTGTCATGGAACGCTATGGGTACGTATACATTGGTATCAGAGTTCAACCCGCAAAGGACTGAGAAAACGTTCATCATCTGTAGGTCACGGATTCCAGGCGCAATACACAACCATCGTAACGATGATGATCGAGTCCTCCGCGATATTCACGGTAACTGCGCTGACATTCATCGTCCTCTATGTACTTGACAACCCGGGCCAATACGTCCTCATCAGCTCACTCGAGCAAGCTCAGGTAAGCCACGCCCGCGCAAATTCCGGTTCAGTAACGCATTCAATGTCCCTGACTGTGGACGCAGATCATTGCTTCCCTTCTGATCATCTACCGCGTCTCGCGCGGGACGGCGTGGACGCGCGATACCGGGTCCGAATCGATGTCCTCGTTTGCTGTAAGGCGGACTGTCGCAGATGTGGAGAGCACCGCACCCGAAGGCGCTCTCTCGGACTTCGGTGGGATGCATAAAGGTCAACAAATGCGGAGTTTGACATCTATGTCGTTCGCACTCAACGATGGCAAGTCGTGATGGTTACATAGATGTAGGTAAAACGAGGCCAGAGAACTTTCGTTCGAGGTGATTGGTGGAAGGAGCATTGTAAAGCACCGACAAATATTGGTGCATGCCCCTTGACGCCTGAAGAGTGAGATTCGCATACGGATATTTTTCACGTATACGGATGAGTAATAAACATATGGATTGCGAGTGGATCTGAAGGGGTCGTGCAAGGGTCGCGACATCGTGTGCAACGCACCACGACATTTATCATCAGAGAGCCTCAGTAACAAGTTTATCCGACTACTACCTACGGTGCCGGTATAGTTCTAAGGCATCTCTCCAAAGTGTACGGAAAGTGAGTAGGTGTTGATTCTTACAATTAGCTAGCGGATGGACCAAGCCGTGTATTGTATCCGTCCAAGAACGGTGGACAGGACTGTATTTCTGTTTATGAACTATAAGAAACCGTCGAGGAAGATGGTGTGGATAATGACAGGTATTCGGAAATCAGGGGGGAGGAGAGGGTGGCGAGGGATATATCACGTGACGGGAGGGGAAGCACGCAATCGCTGTAGCAAAGAGCGCGATCAAGGTGTTTTATAAGGCGGGGCTCGAGAGCAGGAACCTCCCTTTCCCCCTCCCCAACAATCGCCTGTCTCCCATGGGATCTCCATCATCGGGACATCTCCTTTGATTCGTTTACCCGCTCAATCGCCCTCCATCAAATCCACTTGTTACAGCGCCCGCACTTCACCTGTCCTTTCTGTCGCCCTGGTTCTCTCACTGCTGGTCAGACATACTCAAACATATCCGCGCCCCCGGGTCTCTGTTCGCCACTTGGCCAGCCATCGTCGCGCTCGCCTTGCTAGAGCAGAGTAGATGTCTTCATCAGCACCCGCCAAGTGCCCGTCTACCACTCAGGGTGCCCTCGCTGTCACCGCTGGATCCCGCTTATCTCTCACGCCGCGTGTCTCACCCCGGAAGGCTCTTATCACTTGACACGAGGCCCACTCTATTTGATATACGTCGCTACAAATTGGCTCTTCTGATCTGGACGTCGCCGTGCTCGTCGCCACGTTCTTCTGGCTTGTTCGTCTCATGAGGCCTACGGCACTCCATACGCCCTGAGATTTCTAGGCAGCTCTAGTTCTATGTTTGAGAGTCTGGGAAGGAAGCTTTCACGCTCTGGCTGGGAAGACGTACTGCAACTCGGCTTGAGACTCAGATTGTGGTCTTATCTCCACACCTTTGCGGTTGAATGCAGGTCCATCTTGTCCATACGTGGCCAGCGGCCGTCCATCAAGACCGCTCATTTCTCTTGTTCCATCGGCACTGTCGCACCAATGTAAATCGGTTTCGCCTATCCGCATTTGATGCATCATCCATCCCCTTGCCGTGTGGTCTCATACGTCAACGACCCTCGTTTCGGAGTGATATCTCTGCAACGTTGTAGCTTCTGCCCAGCGCCGTGCACATATCCTGACTCGTGATGGCCTCTTTGTCCCGCGGTGTTGGCGTGGAATGGTACTGAGCACCGATGCCGTACGTGGCCTAGTCAGATCAGTACCGCTATCTCGTATCCGTTTGTATTTGTTGTATATTTTCACCCCTTGCAATGTTATTTCCCAACTCCGCTTGCCTTTCGAGTCCACACCCCAGTTTTGCGTATAAAAATCCGCTGCAAGGTGGCGAGACGATCTCATCGTTCCACTGCGCACCAGGTTTTCCGCTTGAGCCAGCAGCAAAAACCATCCTTTCAAACTCACCGTTAGCGTTGAATTTTCATTTCCTCGCACTCCAACATGACCGCCACACCTTCTCTCTTCCCCACCACTTCTTTCGCCTCCAATGCATCAACGACTTCCTCACCCTCTGTATCCTCCCGAGCCTCCTCTGTCGCCTCATCAGCCTCTGCATCCCCTGCACCGGCATCGTACCCTATCCGTCTCCTGACGAGCGCACAGGCCCCCTTGGCTTACCTCGCTGCCAAATCGGAAAAGGTTGCGGGTGTATGCGGTGTAGTCTGCGTCCCCAACAACGCTCAGGCATGTGCCCCAGTCAATGCCGGCGAACGTGTTAAGGACGTTCTGAGCGTTCTCGGCGCTTGGGAGGCGTCCGTTGAGAGCGTTCAGGTCAGAGTTAGAGAAGGTGTGTTAACCTAGTGCACATTCGTTGTTACTGCGCGGTGTTAATGACGTCTTCAGGCGAAATGTACCTCGTCGAGGGCAAGAAAGGATCACCGGATGAAGATCTCGTCAAGGATCACCTTTTCAAAAACGTTCTCGGCTCTGCCGCTTTCTTCACTCACGCAGAGGTGCTCGATTTGCTCTCGCTCAACGGCTTCCGTTCCATCTATCACTGTTCCGTCCCCGTTTCCACGTCTTCATCGTGCACGCTCTACTTCGTTGAGCGCCCTCAGGTGTCCTTTCCTCCTGTCGCCCCTCTCACCGACTCGGACGCCGAGAAGGACCTGTTGAGCGCCGTTTCGAGCGCTACTTCGCTCCGCGGGCCTCCGTCAACGGCTGAGTGGCACGATCTTTGGGCAGCATGGGACCTCGTCACGCTGAGCATGATCCCGCCAAGCATGCTGCACCAGAAACCGATCGACCTACGGCACAAGTGCTTGTTCTACATCGGCCACATCCCCACGTAAGTCCCATCCTTCAAAAGTGCATAAAGGGATCAGCTGAAGTGTTATTAAAGGTTCCTCGACATGCTCCTGTCCAAAGCCCTGGACGAGCCCAACACGGAGCCCAAGAACTTCACCCAGATCTTCGAGCGTGGGATCGACCCGCATGTCGACGACCCAGACCGCTGCCACCGACACTCTGAGGTGCCCGTCAACGACGAGGACTGGCCCACTCTCGCTACCGTCCTCGACTTCCGCACGCGCGTGCGGCAGCGGCTCTTGGCCCTATATGCCGACGTTGCGGCAGGCCGGAGGCAACTCTCGAGGCACATTGCGAGGATGCTTTGTATGACGCTCGAACATGAGGGCTGGCACGTCGAGACACTCCTCTACATGCTCATCCAGCGCGCCGGCACCGGCACGCTCCCTCCGCCGGGCTTCACCACGCCACCTTGGGCCGCTCTTGCGGAGCAGTGGAACGCGAATCCAGCGCCGGAGACGGCCACTGTGACCCTCGGCCCCGTTGATGTTACGCTCGGACATCACGATTCCGAGGCGGAGGACTTTAAGTCCTCACCAGACACGGACGGGGACAACAACGTGTACGACAACGTCATGTCCCACGTCTTTGGGTGGGATAACGAGTCCCCCGTTCGCACGGTGCGCGTCGGCGCGTTCCGCGCAGAGTGGAGGCCCGTCAGCAACTCCGAGTTCTATGCCTACTTTGCCGCCTCCAGCGGTAGCGTGCCTATCCCACCTAGCTGGGTTATGAGCTCAGAGGACGCGATGCCGATGGTGCGCACGTTGTATGGCCCGGTTCCCTTCGCCGTCGCGCAGCACTGGCCTGTTCTAACGTCGTACGACTCCATGGTCGCGTACGCGCGCTCCAAGGGCGGGCGCCTGCCCACCGAGCCTGAGCTCCGACTTTTCCTGGATACCTACGACGTCGGGCACTCTGGCGGCGCTAACGTCGGATTCAGGAACTGGCATCCCGTCCCTGCCACTGCTGGGCTCGACGACGTCAACGGCGGACGCGGGTCGAATGGGGGTGTATGGGAGTGGACGTCGACGGCGTTCGAGGGGCATGAAGGGCTCGTGGGAACGCAGCATTTCCCTGGGTATTCCGACGATTTCTTCGATGGGAAGCATCAGATTGTGGTATGTCTTTCTTCTCTCCATAAAACGACTCAGTTGCTGACGCAGTAATCATGATAGCTCGGTGCATCCTATGCGACTATACCCCGCCTCGCAGCGCGCCGCACGGTACGCAACTTCTACCAGCACAACTACCCGTATCCGTGGGTTGGTGCTCGTGTCGTGTACGACGCGTAGACACTGCCGATATATGGTGTACTTGCTTCGTATTTGGACCCGTCAACGTCACTGTACCTGTATCACATCTTATGGTCTTATAGTTATCCCCGCTCTGTCCTTAGATATCCTTATATCCCGACTATTATGTAGAATGGAGCCTGTCGTGAATGTCATTTCTTGCATATATCCTTGGATCGATTTTGTCCACCGTTTGTTCAGTCTCTGTGACGGTGTAATACTACTGAAACACCATGTAACAACAGCAGACACCAGGTACAAGCGGGTGATATACTGCATAGCATAGTGAGGAAGGCAAAGTGGGGCACATCACCTGCGCCGGACTATTTCTTCTTCTTGCCCTTACCACCCTTGCCTGACGCGCCGCCTCCACCGCCTCCAGAAGGGGGCGCATCCGCAACGCTGCCCTGTGTGGCACCACCACCTCCGCCGCCGCGCTTCTTCTTGTGATGTGGCTGTGAGGAGACACGATACCCGTTAGTTACCCCATGTCGTTCGCTGAGAATCAATAATAGCATACCTGGATCGTCCGCTCACTCTTTCTGAGCCATCTCTCCGGGTCCGGCAGGGGCGTAACACCCAGCACAACGCCCTTGGGGAGCCGTGACTTGCGCGGGGATTTCGGCTTTGTTCCATCTATGCCTTCCTTTGCAGCGGTGGTATCATTGGAAGGCAGGTGGCCGGCGAGCTGGGTCTGGGCTTGTGTCGTCGGCTGCGGAGGCGGGGTTTCTTCGAGCGCGTTGACGACTTGTGGGGGGAGGGCGTCGAGTGCGCGGAGGTAGTCTGTGGAGATGAAGTCCTGATGAGTTTGAGTCGCGGTGAGGTTCGTGAGGACGTCGGAGTGTTCTTCGGTGTTCTGTAAGATGGAATGAGATGATGTGGAAGCGATGTTAGAGGAGATAGTGAAAGCTTGCCGGTTCGGCGGTGTCGAGAAGTTCGTTGTATAACTCGAGACTGCTTTCGTAGGATCCTTGACGATAACCCTGGAGAACTAGCTTGAGCACTCTACGCACGAAGATATAGTGTGGTACACACCAGCTGAGCCTCAAGGTGTATGACACCGCGCGCAACCAGGGGGTCATCATTCTCCTTGCCCTTTATCTGCCCAAGGACATCTGCGGCCTCCTCTTCGCGTTGAATCCTATAGTAAGCATATGCTCGTTCAAAGTTCCGAGCATCAGACGGCGAGCCTTCGCCAAGCAGCTCCAGAGCCGCGGTGTACTGCTCAGTCTGGAGAAGGAGGAAGAGCTTCGCGTTGCGTGCGTCGACGTCGGTGGGGTCAAGGCGGAGTACTTGATCACTTGTGAAAAAATGTACTGGATATCAAGGATTTTGAGTAACATACTCTTGTTACAAGTCTTGAGCGCATTCGGGAAATGGCCTCCATCGATCTGCGCGCATAGCGAACCGAAGAGACGCTTGATACGATCTAGGACGGGTGCAGGCTGCTTGGGCTGCTTTACGCGAGATCGTTGGCCCTTTGCGTTAGATGATTTCGACGCTGCTGGAGGCTTTGCCTTGGTTCCCTGCTGTTTTGGAGGCATCGCGGCTCGGAGGCGGAGGATAAGGCGGGAGGCGGAGGTGCGCGGCGCGACAAGAGCCGGTAAATGTTTACGTCAGCAGTTTTCGTCCCTCTTTCCCTCCCCACCAGCGAGCAGGTCAACATGTCCAACGAAGGGTTAGTCTCCTTCATGTCGACGTGCAAGGAGAATAATGGAGCTGATACAACGTTGTATAGCTCCCCAGTGGTCGAAGACGCCAAAATGGCTGAAGAGCAGCCACCAACCCCCGCCCCGGAGGCCACTGAGGCCATCGCCCCAGCTGCGGCCACGGTCAGGAAACGACCGCGTATCGACCTCGGCGGCCTTGGGGAACGGAAACGCGGCAAGAGCATGTTTGGTATTGTGCTAGGTACACTGAACAAGGCCAAGATTGAGGACAAGGAACGCAATGCTAGCGACGCGGTGCGTTTATCTCTTTCTTTCGCGCTTTTCTCCTCCATTGACACGTGGACCCTGTAGGCGAAGAAACGTCATTTGATTGAGCAACGGCTACAAACGAAGCTCAAGAGGGAAACTGACTCGGTACGTCGCGCTGAAGAGGCCAAGAAGGACAAGACGAGCGCGACTAGGAAAGAGGAGGAGCTGCAATTCAAGGATTCTATCGTACGCATCCAGTTTTCTCCCTGGCCTCTTTCATCCTCCTAATACCACCCTTCGTCTCCCTTCGCATTCCCTTCTGGTCGTGTAGCAAAAACTCCGTCGTACACGCTACCCCATTCTCGCCAACTTCCTCCTCACCTCCGACATCATCCCATCCACCGACTCCGAAGCCGCCATGAAGACGGAGGACTCTCAGGCTGAAGGAAGGCCACCAGTAAAGCTGACATCCCCTTCTCGTTCCCACCCGCCACCACTGTACTATCTCCCCGCCGTCCTCTTACCCTCGCAGGAAGCCTTCCTCACCAGGCGCAAGGCAGAGGTTAGCGCTATCCCAACTTTCATACCTTCTCCGTGCTAACCGAGCCTTGTTCAGGTTTCGAAAGCTGCCGAAGCGGAATGGACCGCCTTCCGCGAAGAACGCTCCGCAGGCATAGAGGAGATCCATACCCTCCGTGAGCGTGTCGCCGAGGAAGACGCTCGCCGGCGGAAAGAGCAGGAGGAGAAGAAGCTTGCGGCGGGCGAAGGGCTGGATAAGGAGCTGGACGAAGCCAAGGCGAAGGACGAGGATATGAAAGACGACTCGCCGAAGGCAGAGACTGCGGAAAAGGCTGCAGAGGCACCCAGTGCACCGGCCCCAGCGGCAGCAAAGGAAGACGTGGAGATGGAAGTGGACGATGGCGCGCCGGCTGCCAAGAACACTGGCGCTCCAGAGCCTGTAAAGGAGAAGGAAGGGCAGGAGCGTGCGGATGAAGAAGATGCTGTTGAGTATTAGAGTCTCGTTCTCGTGGTTCTGCGTTTGGTGAGTTTTATCTTGACAGGTACTGATGTATTATTCGTATTTGCGTATGAGAGTAATTGCATGTTCTTGTTCGCCAGATTTCTCTTTTGAACTTCGAAACAGTCTACAGCGCATAGCGGTTGGCTTTTTGATTGACTTATGCCCTTCTCTTTTACCACAACTTGGGCATATGCAAGACTGCTTGACATTAAACTGTACTCGTCATCGCACAGACAGGTCGAATTCGGACCGACAGTGATCTGCATTAGACTGTAGGAGTCATTTGACCTCATTTTGCGAAATTTGCTTCCCTTTGACTACGGACGAGCAAGACCAAGTGGCGGGAACCTGGCCTATAGGACACGTCCTTTTCTAATTTCGAATCAGTCCTAACGCTATCTCATTGTAACATTTTGTAGCTAGATAACCCAGGTAGGCGGTCTGTGCATTGAACTCATGTTCATCGTTGGTTGATTATCTGCTAGTCGTTTCAGGATGACGTGGACGCCACCACTTGCCACCGCCTCTGTATAGTGGGACGCCTAGTGAATGCACATCAACGCCTATATCAACGCCCAGCTAATTTCTGGCCGGCTTTATATTCGCTTCCTCAAAGCTTCCGATATTTCAATGTCCACTCCGATCAGACAGAATGGCAGATCGACCCGATCATAATATACTTATCATCACCGCTTTTGCATAGAGCGTTATGTATTCAAGCCCCTTGCCGACCTCGGTAGCTATCGTGCCGCTTTCGCACTTGTTCACTAGGCTGGGAACCGTTGTAGAGGTCTGTCAAAGGCGCTGAATGCATTATGTATTGTATCCAGGCCAAGGGAGACATGTGTGAGGTACGCCGAAACTCCACTATTCAGTGAACCGACTTGAACCTTATGGATTCGTATGTGGCTGCGCCTGAGTAATAATCCGATCAACCAAGGGGTCTCTGAACGGGGCTCGGTTTAAACTTTCGTAACCTTGCTCCAGGCGACGTCGCGGGCTCAAAACGACCAACGACTGAAGGCGGCGAGAGGTCTTTTCCTCTTTTCCATCAAGCTCACTCCTACATCAACATGGCCGGGTACGAAACCACGTTCGGTACGTGCACTTCAAACGCCTCCCTTGATACTGTATCATCTGACTGCCATCTGTGCGTCTTAGGGACGCTCCTCCTAGGCATCATTTGTGAGGGAACTTGCTGGAGCTATGGCTAATGTGGATAATGACTCCTTACCGGCGGTTTCAGTCAACACATACCTCTGCGGGTTGGTCACATATCAGTTCTGTTCTTATTGGTCGGGTAGTGAGTGGCGCTTACAATCTTTTCTCGATTCTTGACTCATTGGGGATAGGCAAGGACGACACACGTACTTCCAGGTGGGGAGAACCCGTCCAACACCTCGACCTGGTGATATGACTTCTCAGCCCCCGGGTCCATAGGTTCCTGCTGGCCTCTGTGTTTATTATGGACACGGCCTTCAGTGCTTCGTAAGTGTTTTTTTCGTGCAATCCCACAACAAACCAGAATGAATTGCTAAATCTTAACGTTAGGGTTCTATATCTCGCATGGGTACTTCTGTATGCTCATCCTTGCATATCTTCAAATTATCACCCTTAACACTGTTTTTAGCGTCGACGGGTACGGTACCGAACACAAGCCCGGAACCCTCCACAGTAAGCTGTGAATGCGCTGAAAGCCGGACCATCTCTGAAAGTAACCCTTAGTGGTGGAGCTTTGGCCTCTTCACATCTATCCCGTGCCACTGGGGTGGTCTGCCTTTGTGACTCAGCTTTACCTTATCCAGCGGTATGCATTTGTTATTGCCTCATCCCCCTTTCACAGATACCACTAATCGACGTACAGGTTTTTTCGGCTAGCATCGAAAAGATTTGTGGCTATTGCGCTCACCTTTTTGGCAACGTGTTGTCTTTTGCTTGCATGCGCTTTTACAGTCCGATCATTCGTGTCCGAGCTGTAAGCACATGCGGCGCTTTAGCATCCAATGATCACCATTGACCTTCTGTAAGCCATTTGGAACA
This sequence comes from Coniophora puteana RWD-64-598 SS2, assembly GCF_000271625.1. NCBI lineage: Eukaryota > Fungi > Basidiomycota > Agaricomycetes > Boletales > Coniophoraceae > Coniophora > Coniophora puteana. Next base: position 21,134 of record NW_006913059.1, on the reverse strand, counting down.
ATCGTCGGTTGAGACGTCCAAAGCACAGGGGACGTCATGGTTTTTTATCACATTCATCACGGATTGTTTCGTCACAGGTGAGCTATCACGCCGAAACGCACAGAAACCACTGTTCACCGTAATCAAGGCTCTCTGAGCGTAGCGCTATTGAGACTACGCACTGGGGCTAAAAAAACCGACCATATCATTCACCGGGTATTCAGGGGCGCGATTCAAACCGGCATATTCGCCGGAATATTCACCTTGGGAACGATATTATCTATTTCTCTTTGGCCTGATTCGTTTCTGGACTTGGCCATAGCAATTCCAACGGGACGCGTGTATACCACCGTAAGCCTCTTGTCAAACTAACTCTGATGCACCCTAATAGTAGCACAGACACTGTTGTACTCGGTTTTGTTGAGGAGAGAAGCGCAAGACCGTTGCAGCGGGGGCGGACGCGATACGGTTGGGTTCTTCTTATCTTGGTCATGTATGTAAGCTAACCGACGGACTCAGGATTTTGATACGTCTAATGCAGTGCAGTTTACGTCTGTCATCACCATGGGTGAGGACGCGACTACTAAACAGACAACAGGGGTCATTCCGCCAGAGAACATGGCATGATTAAGGCCTAAAAGTAACTTTTGTCTCGTTAAGCCTATATATATGTTTAGCTCGTGGTGCCAAGAAGATACAGCACTCTAGTACAACCTGGCATTCTTATGTTATTTGTGCATCAATATCAAGATCTAACATTCAAATCATAATCGTACAATTATACTTTTTAACGGCGTCTTTGTCCCTTTGAGTTTTTGCCGCGACTAGTACGATACTTGGCGTCAGGTGACAAGATGTGACGGAGAAGGTACCTAAGCAGCCCTGTCTGATACGCACTGTCAGCGGGAAAGAACTTCCCCTGAGCCATCGTGTACGAGCTGAGGGCTACCTCCGAGTCGAAACGTTCGACGGAATTGCCAGTTCTTTGGGTATCGACTAGATCGACGAGGTTTACAAATGTGAACCGGATAGCCTTATACCGTACGTCTGATTAAGATGGCAGCTGATAAACGTGGAATAGCTCACTCACATCGCGGCATTCATCCAAATTATCTGGGACACCATCCAACTCCACAGCCTCGCATAGTGATTGCCAGGCTGCAAGTTCGTTCTCGTCCTCCCCGTACATGACACTGAATTGCTGCGTGAGCGCATCTTTGAACTGCTCCCGCGCTTCCTCTCTCTCAGGGTCATAGCGATCCCATTCCATGTGGCGGCAGAGGCGCCTATACTCGTGGTGAGAGGAGTTGTGAGGGTTGTAATCGAAGCCATTGGAAAGGTACTGGGTAAAGAAGTCGTCCAGAGGGGCACCCTCGAAGCGACTCGTCACGACATTGCTGCGCTTACGATGGGATCCACCTCTCTACACAACATTGAAATCAGTTTCCCTTTCGTTAACGGGCGCTGCGCGCGGTTAGACGGATACACTTACGGGGCTAGTGACGGATCGAGCGGTATGCTTGAACTTGCAGCTATCTCCAAAGCGACAAGTACCAGTGTCAGCGAACTGGTAGCAGATTGAGGATTTCGGGGATGGCATCTCGATGGAAAAGAAATGAGGAGAATAAGCAACAAGGGGAGCCTCGCTGTTCCCAATTATACGTCCGCCACATAGGAAAGCCGCTAGGATGGTGCGTGTCTTTATATTCCTAAACATGGGGGTGAACCCACGTAACTAGGTGAGCATGGATACCCGTCACCGGAAGAAGCCGAGTGAGATAAGGCTTCGTATGAGCGCCACTTTACTTAAACTTAACCTCGTGTTTTAGTTCAACTACGGGGTCACCAAAGGTAACATAGAAGTCGGACCGGATACATCACGCCTTGTTGGTCCATGGGAAGTTAGTACAGCACCGTGATGCCCGCCGTGATGACAGGAACGGCTTGGTCCCCCCCCTTTTCTGTATCCCCGTTGGTCCTCTATACAAGAAGCGCACACTGTAGTCAGGTGCAACTCGGGACGAGAAGCCATTGCATCATTGATGCAGCTTTTGTCTGAATATATAAAAACCAGTCTTCTTACCTTTGTAGGCGCGACAGTGGCAGGTGTAGAGACTCTTTGGTAAGTAGGGGCACAAGATGTCGAATGCGTGACGCAGTTGCGACATCTGACGTTGAAGCTTCCAGGGCTTGAGCTTGATGAGTCGTGAAGCGCCCGGGTTCCGGAGGTGCCAAGCTCCAGCCTTTTGGACCCATTGACGGAGTTCGATGAGGCTAGAAGTTGCTCTTTTCTCAGAGAGAATCCCGACGTCTAAGAGTGGCGCAAGGGAATGCAGCTGAGTTCGAGCGCTCGCTAAGCTTACTCGTGCATGCTCCGGGGAACGCCCATTGCGAATCACTTTGCTTGAGAACCAAGATCCAGCGACGGTACTCATCCGTATCCTTTCGATGCTGGACTCAAAATGAGTTTCATCGTGACAGACTGAAGAAAGGGTGAAAGGCAGAGAAGTGCTAATGAGGCATGTACAAATCGGATGGTCAGTGTCCTAGAGTGTCCGACCTGAACGGCACCGGCGGTCCGCAGGAGAGACACGTGACTCGGAAACCATTCTAATCGCCGCACTTCGGTGACGTTGCAACTCGGGGACTCGACACGAGTTTAGCTCATTTTCTTCCGCTGCAACCTTCTCACCCACAATGACCTGAAAGAACTCGTATTAACCTTCTGGATCAGACGATCGTTACCGATCAGTGTGGATTCGGCTCTGACATCGCAATCTCGAGACGGGGTCAAGCTCTGATCTACCATCGCGTCCGACTCGGTCGCATGTTGAATGCACGACCTCGTCCGGCGGCAAGTGACGGTGCAGAGCGGCGTCAATGCAGCTTAGGAGCGAATCTGTGGTATGTGACATCTAGCTCCTGTCACCTCCGAGGATCCGTAACGCTCGCCATGTTCGGATCGTTTTGCAATAGGAGGTGCCAGCGGCAACGTTGAGCTTGTGTTCATATGATCAAGGCGTCCACAAGTACACCACGCGTCTAAGCAAACTCGGCTTTTGTAGTACTGTACGTCTTCTCAAGCCTCTAAACCGGGCCTTCATACTCGCATGCTAAACTTTGACGGAACGGGACAGGACAGGGTGCTGCTCGGAGGCCTTGTTGCCATTGGCTCCGGGATGCCCAAACAGAGACCATCCGTTCCACTCTACCTCGGAGGATGTTAATCTGAAGTCCTCCTCCGGGAAATACACCTGCGCCCACTCACGTTGTATCCATCGCATCGTGTGCTTTTATACCGAGGGTTCACACTAAGCTGACCACCAATTTCAAGTCTTGGAGGACCGAGTGCTTGGGCAACTCGTACACCTAAATCTACGTTCGCCTGGTCTGACTGAACTGTATCCGAGCGCGACATGCAGTAACGCTCCGGATCTCCTCCTTTTGCTTGACTCTGGCGGTGTTTCATGCACTCACCCGCCCTTGGCGCAAAGTTCGACGATGTGTTTTAGGTCACAAGCTCTCGTAAATCGCAACGTCGTCCGAAAATACGTGGCTTAGGACCATCTGGTTGAGGAGCTTGTAATCGGATGCTGTCAACTTCTTCGGGACGCCTGTCCCGTTCGACATTACGCCTCCGTCCGGTTGTCCAGCCATACGCACTCGTCCACCCTGTTCCGGATGAAAAACTTCAAAGGCCTCCCACATCGTCCAAAATCGGAAACTGGAGGCCATTGGGTTAAAAGCCTCTGCCTCTTCCTCGTCTTTTAGTCTTTCCTCACGGACCTGTTCGCATTCCCTTGCCTGCTTCAGCCGTACTTGATCCTGCGAGTATCTGAGCGAGAAAGACATCAACTACCTCTGACAGTCATCATGTTCGCCCCTCTCTTTCTCGTTGCTTTGAACGCGCTGCATGTCGCTGCGTACTCGCGGACGGCTGCTCTCTACGGCCAGAACTTCCTGAACGCGTTCACGTTCCAAAGCATCGCAGATCCCACGAACGGCAGAGGGTACGTTGCAACCCCTCATTGCTGGTCATGGCGATACTAACTTGACAAAGCAACTACGTTGACCTTGGTCAAGCCTGGAATGACGGACTTATCACCGTCAACGGAGGCTCGCTCACTCTCCGCGCTGATTCTTGGACAAAGCTCGGCGCCAGTGGACCAGGCAGGAACACCTTCAGGCTCATGTCTAACACCCAATACAACAACCACGTTGCCGTGTACGTCCGCTCATACACGCATCTAAACCTCCGTCCGCAGCACCTTCAGGACGCCACTGACGGTATGATGCCTTGATTAATAATAGATTTGACATCGGCCATATGCCCACGGGATGTGGGACTTGGCCCGCCGTCTGGGAGGTCGGACAAGATTGGCCAAATAACGTGCGTTTCGTTTTTCGCCGTCGTCTCCGAGGTTGTCTCCATTGATGCTGTCTTTTATGGATGGCGTTTTTGTAGGGCGAGATCGATATCGTCGAAGGCGTCAACAGCCAGGAACCCAATCAGTCAACGCTCCACACGAGTAATGGTACGTGTAGATTCGATTTTCCTCTTGGATAATATTTTCTCACTCTGAGTGCCACCATTGCAGGCTGCACGATGCCGGCGAGCCGTAAGATGTCAGGGTACGTCTTCTTTCGTCCCTGAGAACATCGATAGAATATTTAACTGACCCGCTGATCTCTTCGTCTATCTACCCCTATCTTCCTCGCGTGGCAACTTCCTTTTCCTCCACTGTACCACATGCGTACGCAGATACGCTACCGGCGGGCTCGACTGCAGCGTGTACGACACGGATAACACAGGCTGCGGGACTAAGTATACCAAGGCTAATAGCTTCGGGCCTGATTTCAATAACGCTGGGGGAGGGTGGTACGCCATCGTGAAGACGAGCACCGCGATCTCGATGTACTTCTGGGGGCGCAACGACGGCTCGGTGCCCAACGAGGTCAGGAATCCGGGGCAGACAGTCAACCCCGCATCGTGGGTAAGCACCGTTCCGCTCACCCGGCCGGGGGCTTTACAGACCCAGAATTCTCTTGAATTTGTTCCGTGTTCTTCTTTGCGCTTTGCATTTGCCTTCCTTTCCTTTGTACCTCTGGCAATACTTCCTCGGAGGCGATATGCTGATCATGGGTGTGCTCGCTTCCGTTCCGACTCGGAATCGGATCACAGGGAACGCCATCGGCGTATTACCCGAGCACGCAGTGCAACTTCAACACCCATATCGGCTCGCAGAACATTATAATCAACTTGGCGTTCTGTACGTAGCCTGTTTCTCTCTTCATTCTCGCCTCGATAACTCATCGTGATCTGTGCTGCTTTGTTCGCTTTCGATGGGGACACGCGTTTACCGTGGGTGTAGGCGGCGATTGGGCAGGCGCTGCTTCTGTCTACGGCGCCTCTGGATGCCCGTCGACCTGTACTGGTGAGGAGATCAGCGATTTGTACGTTTTTGTGATATTACGCTAACGATGCTCGTCGTCGCAGACTATGTGAACAGCAACCCTAGCGCGTTCAGCGAGGCCTACTTTGAGTTCAACGCACTTAACATCTATGAGTGAGCTGTCGGGCGCAGGAAGCTCGATCATTCGGTTCTTGGCGATTATTCGCTCATTTTCGCTGTCCTTCTTTCGTATTTGATGTATCATCACTTGTCACGTTTGACATTTCATACATTTGTATCGCTAACGATTCACCCACGACTTTCTCTTCACGAGCATCACGACACGTCCTCTGCATTGTTTTATAGGGTTACACTTTGTGTTTCTAGGCTCAAAAATTATCTGTATATTGTTGTACTTATAGAAAATAAACGCACACTTGACGTGCATCGGTGGTGTTCCCCTCCTTCACGACCTAGTATATTAACGGTAACCGCTCGGCCGTCCTCTCGGAACGTTCAGAAGCAGTGCCCGAAGATTCGCAGGCTTGGCACTATGAAGGATGGGCTGCGCCTTAGTTGCGCCTTACGCCCACCTTTGAGTGCGTCCTCGGTGCCTGTACTAGACTCGCGAAGACGATCACAACGCGGTTCTGGGGACATGATTCTTCTATTCCATCGTTCCTGCTTCTAGTTCACGCAGCATTGTGGACGTTAAGAGCCGTCCATAAATCCGTGCAAATTTATTAGGAGGCAGTATAGCACCTAGCGTAGCGGATGCAAGGAGGTGTACGAGGTTCGGTGCACAGCCACAGCACAGTATGCATGCTCAGCGCTCGGGGTTGGAAGGGAAGGCGAATATTGTGTGGACGTAGTCAGACATAAATCCGACAGCTACATACTGGGGTGGAGACTACCTTTCTAGTCCAGGACAGCTAGACAGATCGACGGGCAAGAAAAGTTTACCTTGAAATACTGAGAGTGAGTGAATTTGCGAGTGAGTTGAGAAGGCGAAGACAGCGGGACGATAGGAGCAACAACAACAACTAAAAACATGATATTAGTGTTCTAGATGGATCGAAAAGAGTGCGGTGCGGAGGTGACGAGGGATAGAGGCGGTTTGGGTATTCAGCAGGAGGATAATGTTAACATGGGCTGCTCACGACCACGTTTCCTTTACTTTGCCTCTGGCCTTCACGTCGCCTCACGTATTCGATAGGATATTCAACGACGTTCGAGCATTCAAGCTTGGGCTGGCTTGGCTTGGGGGCGCGAAACATGTGGATTGGCTGTAGCAATTTGTTCGCTGCTAAGAGCTCATCATCGGATGATGGCGTGAACACGATGAGACGGGGATAAAAAAATCCAAGTGGCCCCCTCGCTGGCATGTACTACTGACATATGCCGAGTTGAGTGGGCGGGAAAGAAAATCATTAGAAGCATGCAGTTCAAGAAGCTGAAATGGCAATAGCTCGTTACGAGAATTGATGCGTACGCTTTTTGAAATGGACAAAGTACCCGTCTCAAATTGGACATGCTAGTTCGCTTGGCTTGAAACTGAACGCAAGCTCGATTTTGCAGCTTTTCGGTAGACCGCTGGTCGGCTACTGGCCTCGACTACCTGTATCTGTCCGTACAAGAAGGCTTCGTTCGGCGGCTGGGATATTAGAAACCAGATGTCGCTGTTTTACGACAGAAGAGCCTTCGTGTTCAGCTAGGCAGAGGCTCTCAGATAGGAAGAGGCGCGGAAAAAGGGGAGAAGGGCTAGCAGACGTGTTGGGAGACGCCGGCTTATGTCGTATGCGATTCGTTCAGTGTGACGTCGTGGTCACCTTCAAACACATACACGAACTAGGGTTGCGAAAGTCAGGGACATGCGAGGATGAGCAAGATTCTGAGACACGGGCGAATTGGGGTAGCGATAGAATTTTGGGTCGGAATCATATCAAATAATGCGATGGCGGTGCGACGATACTAGCTGAAACGAAAGTATTACCATTAAAAATGGGTAGGAACTGGTCCATTGAACACGAGTGGGCTGCAAGCTGCGGCCGAGCGCTGAGCCTAGACCAGCCTTGCGCAATTCGCGCACATTTTTTCAGCACCCTACAACTGAAGTAAAATTAATCGAACCCTTGTAGCGTGGGGCTACGTCAGAGTTAGACGGTGCACACTGGCCGATGGAAGGGACTACGTTCTGTTCGCTGAAAAAGTAGGATCGTCGTGAACTTTCGCACGTGGACTGCGCGTGGGTTTTCAGTCATGATCGTGCGACCTGCTCATAGACCATAGTAAAATCTCTCACCACTTTCGTTGTGGTTCCAACAGAATCTGAGGCTAGTGGTAGCGTCATACTGACCGGGCGTGCGCGGTGTTGAGATTTGATTGAGGCCCTCAATCTGCGAGGGTGGAGAGTGAAAGGTGCATCGCCACCGGGGGGATCCGTGGGATCTAGGCGTGTGAAATAGACAGAATGGTGGGTCTGGGCCAGGAACGAAGATGGAATAGGCGACAGTCGAGGCCTTGAATCGCGACCTTGACCTCCTCCCCCGAATTTTGCAGCGCAACCCTCCTCTCTCCTATTCGCTCCCCAGTCCCAACTCAATCCCTCGGTGGCCCACTTAGTCCACCGTCCCTTCCTTGCTGTATCATGGGAGACCAGGGCCTGCGCCTTCATCCAGCGCCGTCAGACTAGTCCCGCCGTTTCTTGACAGCTTCTGCCCGGGACATGGACCCATAGACGGAACGCAATAGAATATATGCATGCAATGGATTGCCCTGCGCGACAGGAATGGATGACAAGCCCGTGCTGAGGTGTGTCCATCACGGGTGAGAACGCGCAAGAACGAGAGTCTAGTCCCCTGGACCAGCCGCCACCTCACGCGCTAGCTCGGTATATACTTCTCCAGCACCCCTCTCCCGCTCCCAAACCCAACCCAAACAGCTCTTCTTCGCTCCTCTCGCCTCGCCCCTCCCTTCTGCCACCACCATCCGAGCCGTCTCATTGGCTCGCCCCTCCCCGGCCCTTTCACAGGCCAACTTTCCTCCCCCCCGGCCGACAGCCTCGTTCCCTCCTCGAACTAGCCGCTGTAAAATTCAACACATACATCGCAATACGACTACGCCTTTAGTTCTGCCTTTTGCCTTCGTTCATCCACGTTTCCCTCTCCCCGCCTGCCATATCGCGTGTCAGCCCTACGCTATCAGGCGACCGAACGCCAATCTCCCTCTACTACCGTTCGTATTTAGTCCGCGGCCGCCCCTCTACCGGTCGTGCGTTGAATTTCGTCTCTTTTCCTTCCCCCTCTCATCTCCGGGGCCTCTCCTAGGAACCGTTCTTGCCTTTCAAGAACGTCTTTCTTGCTTTCAAACACAACCTGTCCCTGATCACGTTTGGTTCCGCATCCCCGCCATTTCTGTCGACCTCCTAGCCCGCTGACTTTCCCGGTCCTCTTTGTACGTCCCCATTCTACTATTCCGTTGGCCCCTCATCGTGCATATAATACCCCCAATCTAGCCTCCGTCCTACACGCATATTGCGGAGGTATCTATTCGATCCAAAGAAAGCCCCAGCCGCCCGTGCTGCTCTCAGGAGTACAAGCACCTCAAGGACGAAGCATCACATACACGCATATATCCATTCTCTTCCCACTCCAGCATCACGATCTCGAGCATACACCCATTCCACTCTGCTTTCTACACCTGCATTTACTTTTATTACAGGCATGCCTATCGTTCAGATAAACCATACCGCGCCGCACAGCATGTGCGACGATCCAATCGACCACCACCACGTGTCGCAACCACATGCCCTCGACGACATTGCGGTCTCCCAGAGCAGCCCGCAAACCAGCCCGAGCTTGGACGTCCGACTTGGCCACTCGGACGCTACTCATGCCGTACAAGATCCTTCAAATTCGCCCAATGATCGCGGGCATGACATCTTGTGTTCGAGACCGACTTCGGGCAACGAACACGGCTATGGTACTGCCTCTGCTGCGGGCGCAGCGGGGTCTAGCTCTGGGCCCACCTTCAGTACCAGCTCGCACTCGCACCATCGTTTACCGCACCCGAGAGATGTCCTCAACCAGCGTCATCACCATGGTCATACCCTTACCGGGCATAACGCGCCTTCGTCGTCGGCCGCCGGAAGACGGGCGGTGCTCGATCACCACCACCATGCCGGGCACAATATCGGTCATGGTATTCTGAGACGGCACCCGCATCCTCGCTCGCCCTCACAGCAGCACCCACTCACACACTCGCGCTTGCATGTGCACATGCAATCTGGCATGCACCTGCGCATACTAGGGCACGGTCATCGGCATCCCGCCGCCCCAGTCTCCTCCAATGGTCCCCAAGGCCACGGCCAGCCTCGCCGCTTATCTATGCCCCCCAGCTTTCACAGCCGTGCTCGGCAAGGCGGACGACTCGGAGATGGTGCTGTACAGTCGCAAGAAGGAACCGAATATCTCGACAACGTTCGCGGGCGCTTCTCCAGTTTGCCCGGCGTTCACCCGCCCCCACCCCGTTTCAGCCACGGCGGCGTCTATCGTAACCACGCGCACGGCAGCTTCGACTTCTCACGGCACTCCCTCCACACGATCGAGTCGTGCAGCGCTGAAGGTGACGCCAGCGTTGGTGACGGCGAACATGGTGACACATCCGCCCCGCCGAAAAGCCTCAGCCCGACTCCGAGTTCGTCACCGCCACCCGTGCCTCCTGACAGCCCGCCTGGGCGTGCCAAGACGTCGACGTCGGTCGCGCATTTTGGGCCTGAGCTTAGGACCGAGCTTAGGACGATGTATCATGAGGATTTTCCTGCAGGGCATTCTGTGGAGCAGGACGAGACGGTGCAGCAGGCTTTGCCTGGATTGCTTTGTCACCCCGTTGTTAGTGCAGGCTCAGGATGCGGTGGCGCGGTTTCCGGTCCTCCTCCCGTCATTGCCGGTGAATTACCAGGCCCAGGCTCAGGTACGTCGCGCCGTTCGTGAATTAAACATATACTGATCATGTCACGATCTTGTTTTCTTCCAGGAAATAATTCTGTAGCACCACGTCGCAGCGGCAGCGGCCCGACACCGAGCGCAAATGTATCTGGTGCTCCAAGTTCTAGCCCTGTCCCAGGGTCTGGGTCTGTGCCTGGCCACCCTGCCCGTTCTCATCTGCCCCAGGCGCAAAGCCTGGCACCGGCGCCACCGACTGCACCACCCCCAGCGCATGTTTCTGTTTCTGCTCCCACTCCCGTGCGGAAGCGCAGAGACTCGTTGACACCGGCGCCGATATCACCTCGAGAACGGGACACGACCCCGACGATGACGATGGCGAGTCTCCGCCCGCGTGTGCCTTTGTTGCCGCCGAACACTCTCTACCACCGGTTCAACCAGCTTACGCATGAGACGCTGGAGGGCGAGGGTAGTTGTCTAGCGCTCAAAGACGTGGTTGCGCTTACGAGGCAGGATGCTGACATCAAGGCACGTGTGAAGGCGTGGAAGGAAAGTAGTGGGGACGTACCAGAAGGTTTCAGTTAGTGCATATCTCCTTCTTGTGCTCAGCCAGCGGAGCTTATTAAATCGGGATTTTCAGGCGTACTCGGCTCTTCGCTGGAGGAGGTGCTCCTGTATGCGTCGAAGCCTGTCGAGATTGGCGAGCACACGCATGATTTGCCGATTCTTGTTGTCGCTTGCGTGGAAGAGCTTAACCGGACAGGTGCGTAGTCGTATGTATTCCTCCTTTTCCGCGCAGCTACTGACCGAAGCTGACCTTTAAGGGATATATCAACCTCTTCTTTTCCGCGCGCTCCCTTCGCGCTCTCAGCATACACTTCTGTTGTCCGTCTATGACTCATCCGTGGATTTTGGCCTTCACTTCACTCCTCGCGGCCAAGCTATGCCCGGCCTGTGTGCGCTTCTCGCATCTTTCGCCAGTGCGCTGCCCGAGCCTCTGCTCCCGCGTGCCGTATACGGACCGCTATGGGAGCGGGCCGTTACACCTAGCGTGTACGAAGCTGAGCGAAAGGCCGCAGAGGAAGAAGATGAGGAGCGGGGCCGTCCGCAGCCCCGCCGTCCGTATTCTTTTCCCATGATGCCGAAACAGATCACTGCTCAGAGCTCCCCCGAGCGTGAGCGGATTAGGGCGGAGAAGGAGCGCAAGGGGCGTGCTCTGCGCGAGGCCGCTGAGCGTGAGCAGGTGCGGATTGCGCAGGTGCTGTTGCGTATGGCGCCGAGGGGGCAGGCGAGTCTCCTCGCGTACCTGTGTGGATTTTTTGCTCAGGTGGAGTTTGCCCCTGAGAACGGGATGAGTTTCGAAGATGTGGCGAGGATCTTTGCGGTGCCGATGCTCGGAGGTGGGAAGAAGGGCCCGAATGAGGCGGGGAGCGCGAGAGGCTTTGCAAATGGCGGAGAAGTGACGGGGACACATGGAGGGGAGAATGGGGATCTGCAAGCGGACGCGAGCCAAGGGATGACAAGCCGTGAACAGAGCGAGTATATGCTCGTCTGGTTGCTCGAGAGATGGTCGCGCATTTCGGACGGTCTCTTCGACGAGACATGTGGCCTCGATCCCTCGCTATCTGGTCCTTCACCATCTTCGTCTCTAGAAGGATCCGGCTTGAAGGGGAAGGTGGGGCAGAAGATACGACCCAAGTCTGGAGATTTCGTCACGGGCACGAAGATAATCAAGGGGCGAGAAGAACTTGTCGCGAACCACATACGGAAGCCATCGGACCATGATCTGAGGCTTGCCAGAGCGTGCGGGTATGAGCTCGAGCTCACGAGGGACACGTTCGAGGATATCGAGCCGCCAGCTTCTGCTGCACGGGCATCTCTTTTGCAAGGTCTGCCGCAGAAGCACAATCAGCCGCCAGCTCCGACATACGACCAAGTCTCCGGCCCGACCCGTCGCTCGTTGCCGAGCGGGAGCTTGCCAGCTTCGAGACGCCCGTCGATCCCCGACTTGGGTCAACGCGCAAGGCGACCATCGTTTCCTGAGGAGTGCCAGGCGCTGAGACCATCTTTCACGCCTGGGATGCGGTGCGGATGCCCTTGGCACCAACAGGTATGTGTATACCTCAATTGCTGATTTGCGACGGAGCTCAGTATTTCTCAGCACCCTCCCTCGCCGATGAGCGTGTGTCCTAGCCCAAATCTTGGGTATGGACCTCCTCCTCCCCTCTACGCAAACTGGTACCCGCATCCCTCCGAACCTAACATGGACATGCCTCCTCCTCCCGATCCTATCCCGCCACCGCCGCAGACATCGTACTTCATGCGTCGAGACTTCGTCGCCCCTTATCCGTTTCGCCCGCCGATGCGCCCCGACGGGGCACTGTCGAGTCCAATGGATGTGGACGTCACACCCCTTCCTGTCAAGGTGGACGTTGCCCGGCCACTGACTAATGTCGATCCGAACAACCCGCTGGGTCTCGAGGTAGAGCACGACAGGGACGGTGCCGGGTCGCCAGCCGCGGTTGCGCTGGCGGGCACGGACCATCGGTTACAATTCTCACCGTCTGATTCTGAACCGCAACAGTACCCTTCACAGAGTCCGCGGGCGCGTCGCGAGAAGCGAGGCATGGATAGGTCTACGCACAGCGATACCGAGGAGAGTGGTGGTAGGCGGACGAAGCCGTATGCTAGGAGTCCACACGTGAAGAATGGTGAGTTATTGTTTCCGAATATTCGCTCTTTATAGTTTGGCTGATCGAATGCATTGCGACTAGCTTCGTTGTCGACGTCCAACCCTTTCGCTTCTGGCTTTGATACGCAGGACAGCCTGCATAGTCACGGCAGAGAGAGCAGGAGCAGCCGTGGCGCTGGCTTCAAAGTAAGCAGCTCCGGCAGTAGCAACGGCATTCCCACTACCGGTGCAAGCGGACGTAAAAGCGTGAGGGCTCTGTCCCTCTCACCGACGCCGTACGTGCATGTCGATGTGCCGCACTCCGCTGCCACGACCAGTTTCTCGAGTCTCGCACTCAACTCGCCGCCAAACTCGCCGCCGAAGCAGCCTTTAACGTCGCCGTTTATGGACGTTCGCACTTGGTTACAGGACCAGTCGTCGCCGCCGTCTTCTGCTTCGACTTCATCCAGTTATGTGTTAACAAAACCGGAGGAACATCAGGACGGCGGGTCGGATGCGCCCTCGGCCACCTCTTCATCTCCAGCTGTCGCTGGGTCCGCGAATCTGCTCGTCGAGGCCCACGTACGCATCGAGCAGCTCGAGCGGGCTCTGGCCAGGGTCTCAAGTGGCGAAGGCGACGGCTTCAAGGGCAGAAACAAGTCAGAGTGGGACGATACGGAGAGGTTGAGGGTCGAGCTTCAGATTGTGAAGGCGGAGAGGGACAAGGCACAAGGTGTCGTTCGCGAGATGCAGAGGGTAGTTGCTGTTGACACAGCTTAGTCGTTTGATGAACGGTCACAGTAGACGTGGCGAGGTCTCTCATGTTTCCACTTAGTTCTTTCTCGTGTTTTCTGTGGTTGTAAATTATGGTTCATGTCCTGTTGTTTTCCCTGCATACGCTCGCATTTGTACACTTTTATACGCATGCACATAGATATTAATGTTCTCAATACTCTTTTCACGTTTTCGGTGCTCTCGCGTTGCCCTTCATTTTTGGTTCGTCCATATCCGAAAGTAACGGGAAAGTACGGTTAGGTGTTAACGGCTGTCGGAGCGCCTCGGATACAACGCCTGATAGATTGTCACTCGAGTTGCGAATATACAACCTTGTTTAGGAATCAAGGGCATCGGCCGCTGCCAAATGTTTATAATCTCTGTATAGCACCTCCGGCGTGAGCTTCCATATTCTTGCTACTCTGCCGGTTTTGTGAATCTTTACTAGGATCCTTGCCGATAAGGACCTCCCTCGCACCTATGACGGGAGCTTCAGGCCATGCATGAAACTTCCCGCCGCATCCAGGATAAGGCCGAATATGCACAGCTTCGTCAACACATTGACGCTCAAGGACAAGCAGAGAAGTCAGTCTCAGCTGTAATTGTTGGTAGCGTCTCTTCGTCACATAGCGGGACTCACGATTCATTGCTTATTAGGAACAGGGTATATAGTAACATGTAACTTTCATTACCATAGAGCCCAACTTATTCCTCACTAGCGCTATTTTCTAGTGAGGCCAAGAGTATCCGTCGAAAGACGCCTTGCGTCACAGTTTGTCCTCAAGCGCCATAATGGCAAAGTTACACCTCCCTCCGTCACGCTTATTCTGTGATCGGAACGTCAGATAACGGCTTACCAGGATAAACTGATAAAGAAATACCTGTTTGAACACAACCGCGTCTTCGCCGAGTAACACCTCGTCCCAAGCCTTCCCTCCAGGACCCTTAGGCAACTTTATCTCAACCTCTCTCGCTCCGAGATCCAGCTGGGTATCGTGCGCCTTTCTGGATTTCCATGCTCCACCATGTCCTTGCTCAGGTAGACTTTGCTGGGCCCAGGACCAGTAACGACGCGCGGTACACCTATGAAAGTCTCTGAGGACCAGCTGCTGCTCGTACTCTCCGGTGGACTTGTACGGGTCCCTCTCCACCTTCAGCATGGATGCACACCGAAACCCGCGCATGGATACCTGGCTCCAACTGTTGCCCCACCCGCCGAGGTAGAGGCTATGGCACACGTCTTTCCCCCATTCCTCCCACTTGTAGCTCACCGTCGCGCCGGGCGCGGCGCAGGCGCGGGCGGAGGCGATGCCGCGGGTGATGGCGGAAAGCGAGAGCAACGTGACACCGGGCATACAGTCTCCATCCATGGAAATAAGGATGGAGAAGAGACCTTCCGCTGGGGCCGGAACAAAGGGCGATGCGTGTACCATACCCGTGCCCATCCTCGTGCCCGTACTGGGTGCAGTCGTCTGTGAGCGTATTTCCATGCTCTCAATGTCGCCATTGATCCCGCCGTATTCGAAGGTGCACACGAAGGACACATCGTCACTCAGCCCGATAACCTTGGGCTCCGTGGCATTTGTAGCGACGGGCGCGCCAAGGTCGTATACGCAGAGCTGGAGGTCGCCAGTGCCCATGTGCCCGAGGAGGATCAGATCGTCAGGGAGGAACGCGAAACATCGCGCGAAGCTACCATTGAACACCTAAGCAACAAAAATGCAAGGTCGGGTTATTCAGAGAGGCAATAAAACAAGATAGCAGTTTTAGACGGCTTACAACTTGTGCCTTGCCTGACTTCCAGTCCCATATGACAAGCTCCTCATCCCAGTCACAATCGGCAACGTACGCCGGTAGAAATAGACCTAAATGTTTCCCCGAGAGCTTCACGCGCACACCTCGGTCGAGTGCATCGTCCGTCTCCTCATAGTGGCCGTAGAATACGGCAGCGTTGTGCGCAGCGGTGTCGGGGTGAGGTACACCCATCGAAAGGGTCAGCAAGTGAATACTAAACCTCGAACTTCGATCCATCAGCCTAGCTGTGGATGCGAGCGTAGAGGACAGACGGGATACTCACCTCTCGAGGTCGTCCTCCACCAACACAAGTAAGTCCTGCGCCGGGTCCACGGTAAACTCGTACTTTTCGAGCGTATGTTCCACTTTCCATTCTTGTAGCTCGATGTTTCGGATGGATGACGGCAACCGAATGCACTGGATGAGCTTTGGGCCCGCGATGCAGAGGACGTCGCCGACCAGCAGCCACTTCTCGGTATCTGGGGAGGTGAAGAGATGCTCGGGTGCAGGGGTCGACCAAGAGAGCGCGTCCCACGCTCGGCGGTGCGCCTGCAGCATAGCGAGACGGGAAGCTGTACCGACTGTTACGTTGCCGCCAGAAGGGGCATCTCTGAGGCAGGCTGCCTGAAGCTCGAAGTCGTACCGGACTGCGTCGTTTTCTTCTATTACGCGCTGGAAGTGTTTGCAGACCTGCGAAGTGACGAGGTCAGTCGAGTTGAATACACAGGCGAGGGCGGCCGTTGAACCAAACGTGTCCCTCACCTGCTTGCATCTCGTCAGTGACAGTAGGTCAAGTCGGAGGAAGACGGCGACCAAGAACTCGTCCGAGACACGAGTAGACTGAACGTTCATGATAACCATCGGTGGCAGAGGGTGAGGGATGGTTAAAATGAACCGCACTTGCGCGCTGCGTCGCGTCCTATGTTTTACGTATGTTGTACATACAAGGTCTCTACGGGCGCACGCACGGCATGAGCATCTGGATGTTCTGGCATTGCTTGGCACCCATGGGACATAACGTTGCGCAGGAAGAAGATCGCAAGCTGGGGCCAAGGGCTGGCTAGGGAGAACCGTAGATCTGTCCCTGTACGACTTTACTGCTAGTGATAGCTTAGATTTCTGGGCCGATTGTGATGTGGGTTAAAGTGGGTCCTGGTGATCGCGCCGTAGACGGCGGCGGACGCGCGTTGTGCGGCGCTGTACTTCGTGAGTTACGCATTGGCTGGTTTGGTTCTTCCCACTACGCTTTCACGAACTCGTTAGGCGGTGCTATTGGCTTCGACATGTAGGCGCTCGTGGCAGAGTTGTATGGCTGAGACGTGGAAGTTAAGGTACGAGGAAATGAGCTGATTGGGCCCTAGTCATCAACAGCGAGTTATCAAACTAGGATCCAAAAGCTCAAGAGCGCAAGACGAAGACGGATTCGTGAGGATTTTGACGAACAAAAGGTAGAGACAAGGAGGTTGGCGGGTATTGTGACCGAGCACTGCCGAAGCGGAAGAGGGTGACGTGCGCAGACGTGCGCAGTGACTCTACAGCATGTCCCATTTTTATTTCCACATTCCGCAGGCGTTACGCTGGCCTTTATCTCCTTCACAGGGCTGCCAGCAAGATATCTTCCAATCCCGACTCTCCTTGACTCACCCTCTCCATTCGCGGAACCAGATCTACCATGGTTGTCAAAGACGAGTTCCTGACCCCAGACGCAGAAGATGCTCCCCCTGCATATGACGTCGTTGCAGGTTCTCGCCCAAACGAGCCTCGGGATGAGAAACATCAGCCTCAATCCTCGTCGTCCTCGTCGGCGGCAGGAGGTCCTTCAAGATTTGCCGTCCCTCCCAAAGTGAAATCAAAGCCATCTACATCCTGGCTCTCCGCCTTCCCGTTCACCACCTCCCGCACGACAAAGCACGTCCGTCAGACCACCCTCTCCCTCGTCCGCGACCTTGTCGTCGACTCGCACGCACATACATCCGAGCCCCCTCCCGCAACTGCCATCCTCGCGAGCTGTGCAGACGCATGTGCGTCCAACAAGCTCGACCTCTCCAGCGTGCTTCAAGAGCCATCTATCGAGGGCCACACCCCCATGTACTGGGCGATCGTGAACGGACGTGAGCGGGAGCTTCTGGCGGCTCTGCTGCTGCACACCCCATCGCTGACGCCAGCGTGCGTTGCGGATATCAGGCTCGCATGCCTGGCAGTCTCGAATCAGGCGCTGTTCCAAGCGCTCAGGTTGAGGGCGGGACCGTTCCACGGGTTGATTCCGTGGACGACGTTTGGGTCACACTCAGGTGGGTACTTGCGCACGTTTCTCCCCTTCGTTCGACTGATAGGGCTCTATACAGGTGCCGACTCACTCATCCTGGGCCCACTTGCGCCCGACCAGATCAATATCGAGGAAGTCGAGGGCGAAAGCGCATTCGTCGCAACCTTTTCCATCAAACTCTGGCACAAGCGAATGCGCATTGGTGGACGAGCGGGTGTCGAGTTCATAGCACGAGGTGCGTAAACCAGCTGTTTTTGCTTTTGAAAGACATTGACATCCTTCAGGGCGCATATGGTCTCTCATGTTCTTCGCCACACCACCGACGCCCCATCTCGCCACCTCGCAGACGACAGGCCCCTGGCAGGTCGCGCTCTCCCTCCTCGAGCACAGCCCCGCGACACCCGTCGACTCCAGACTCGTCATCGAGCCCTTCCGCAAGCCATCCTCCAAACCCTCCACCCCGACGTCGCCCAATCCCCCATCGAGCGATAGGAAAACCCCGCCCTCAGAATCCGATTCTCCCGCGCCGACATCACGCCCCAGCTCCGGCCTCTCCCTCCAGATGCCCACTCTCAGCGTCCCGGGCAGCCTCGGCGGCGGAAAAGGCAAGCAGAAATCAAAGGCGCTCAAGCCGGTCGAAGTTCGCATGAACACGAGCGGGGACTACCGCCTCGCGTACCGCTCCTCGTCTATCCTCGGCACCGCGCTCGACACGACCGCGAGCGCGCTCCTCTCGGGCACAGCGGGGAGCTGGAGGGCACCGGCCATGGATTATTGGTACGATGAGGGGGCGTGCATGAATGCGGTGATTCAGCCGTTTGCGATCGGGGAGAGTGGTGGGTTGATGTATGAGTGCGTGTTCCTTATTTGGTGCTTGGCGTTTGCGGTTTTTGTTGACGAGATTTGTGACTGTAGGGACTCGCCGTATCTCGCTGCGGACGGGACGCTCCATGCGCGTCTGGAGGCTCGCCTTTCCAAGTCGACGGACTCGGACTGCGTCATATGCTGATCCAGTCGCCGTCATCGGCTCTTCCCTCCTCCCGTGTGGTCCCTTGCGGCCTTACTTGGTCGCGCGCAGCTTGTTTGCCGGGAGCCCCACCATACCGTACCGTGCACCTCCTATGCCATCGACGATCCAACGGGTATCATACATGGCTTGCACCTCCAATCGTCCACCTGTTTCTCCCTCTGGAATCGCCCGATACGTCGCCTGCAGCTACGGATTTCGCTATTCTGCTGGGTTCACTCCCTCTCGGGGCTCCAGCTCGAGCACGGATATCTCACATACACGACTGAGCGTGCCGGCATTCAGGTCGCTGATTCTAGCATGCGCTTGGTAAGCCGCTTGAGACTCCTGATTCGTCTCGAACAATGCGGACGACAGTTTTATATCTTAATTCACCCTCAGTGCGCGGCGCTGACCACGGACTTGAGGCACCAGACGTTGTATTTCCAACACGATATTTGTATATGTACTTATACCCTTACTTCCTTGTGTGCTTGAGCATCATGTCTATTCGGTTTGCATTGTTGCTACACGTTCGAGGCATGGCAGTCATATTACTGCAGTATGCGGCCCCAATCAGCGTACCCCCACAATTGCAGAATCAGTGACCACGGCGTAATGCCGCAGTGATAACCCGTAGCCACTGATTGTGCAATAGATGATATGTCCCGTCCCCAGCCAGGGTGACGAACAGGTTGTCAGTGGTTCTGCAATACTGTACCTACACGACCGTAGGTTCATCACGCCTCACGCTTGACCTATAAAATGAACTTAAGACCTGGTTCGTCACCCATCACAAAAGATAATGAACCTCCCTGCGTGACGACAAATACTAAGCCTCTTAAATTATATTCTGATGTAGCACTGAGTTTCAGATTTGAGAGCCTTGCTGGAACAACCACAGTCGACTGGAGATGGGATGTCGAGCTCTTCACTGGCAGGCTTCAGTGAGTCGGTCATACCGGTCTGGCAAGGGCTTGAGACGCCTGTATATAAGCCCAACGGACAAGCAATTTACAGTCGTTGTAAAAGGTGTGTCCGCTTTGCCTGCTTCTCCTTCCAATAAAACACCCTCTTCACCTTCGTTGTCCTCAACAATAACACCTTGATGATGTCACCAAACTGTGACCCTAGTTCAAAATCACGCGTTCGCCGGACATTTGAACTTCAGCCTCATCGGAACTTATCTTGATTTCATGTCACGCGATAATCCCTTGAACCTACGGTTGTGTAGGTACAGTACCCTCTTGGAGGATGTATCCCGGCCACACGCCAACAGTCATTCTGCAATAGATTTCAGGTCCCATCCCCTGCTTAGGTGATGTACACGCTGTCGGGTTATGAGTGGATATTAGGGTCAGTCGATGCCCGTCCTAGGGTCAGAGCTGGCGTTTTGTAACGGCTCGAGCTGTCACGTTGTCGTTTAGTTACATTGCTCATATGTAACGGCCGGTAGCTTTCCCTCGACGAGGGTTTTGACGCACCCGAGCTGAAGTACTGTATAGTGGCTTGATTATATTCTCACGCATCCGACGATTAGTTGAAACATGTATCGTAGTTATGTTTTCTTCTTCATTGAATCAATGCCAGTATCGTTGTTCTCGTTACTTGCTCGCTCGCTCTGCTCGCTCTCTCTTCTGATCCCTGCCAGCACCGTTACAGTTTGATCTTACTGCCCAAAAGGTGGCCCCTTAGGGTGAGCCTTGGTTAGGGATACACCAAAAGCCCTCAAAAAATTGAGACTGACAAAAGTGCAAGTTGCATTTTCGCAGTTTTGAGACTGACAAAAGTGCAACTTGCACTTTTGCACATTCGAGACTGACAAAAGTGCAACTTGCACTTTCGCACTATTAGGGTTATGAGTGGATATTAGGGTCAGTCGAGGCCCGTCCTAGGGTCAGAGCTGGCGCTTTCCCACGCCTCTGACCCACAGCACAGAGGGCGCTGACCCGCGGCGCTGACCCAGGGTGCTGACCCACAGCGCTGAGGGTGCTGACCCAGGGCGCTGACCCACAGCACTGAGGGTGCTGACCCAGGGCACTGACCCTCGCGCCACTCCGGGCTGACCCTCGCCTTACTATAGAGTGACCCTGCCCTGCTATGGACTGACCCTCACTCGGCTACAGGCTGACCCTCGCCCCATTTTGGGCTGACCCTCGCTCCGATAATCCGAAGACTTGACCAGAGCAGTCACATCCCTTGCATGATTGGCGTAAACACAAAGACATGCAGCTGGACACATGTAGATGGCTATGTCATTGACTGAACTGCGCAGCGCCTCATTGTAACTGCTATAGACTAACCCACA